>NW_022111339.1:122805-126119 GCF_000313985.2 Echinops telfairi
GCATTAGGAGGGTTGGGAACCACTGCCTTAACTGTTTGCGCCATCCTGGGACTTAACCAACATAGACCTCTGATGCTTTGACATCCAAAGATGTTAACTGTGTAGCTTGCCTAGACTTTGCCAAGGTCAACAAAATAGATGTTTTCTTTCTCTCAATTAAGTTGAGAGGACTCAGGAATGAAGATTTGGGAAATGTATGGGGTGAGATAGGTACATTAAATTGTTAACATTTGTATATACATTTTTTAAAATAGTATTTTGAGTACCCTCTGCATGCTATTTATCTTCTAACAAGGATGCATAAACCCCTCACTCTCTTCTGAACACACACACAGACACACAACTCTACATGCTCCATAAGGAAGGGGCTGTGTCCAACCTTCCAGTTAGCAGCCCAATCAATGCCCAGACCCACCAGGGCCCCATGATATTCAAGGTCCTAGGGGCTCAAAACCAATGTAGTGATGTGCCTTCAATGTATAATTGTATTGGCAAGATAGAATCTTTGGACAAAGATTCAGAGCAGGTAAATGGGTTTTGATACTAGTCTAGAGAGGAGACAGTGTAAAACCCCAAAAGACTGGTATAGATGGATCATGGAGAAACACTCTCAAATTCAGTGTTGAGGCTGGATTGGGCATGCCAACTTGCAGAGGTGGCCAGCTGAGGCCAAGTGGCTCCTGGTCTAGCCAGTGTTGGTGCCACATATCCCCTTGGATCAGACTCTGGCAAATTTTGACTTACCATCCTCTATCATTTAGAAATCGCACGATCAGAAAGTCTGTAGGCAGACAAGAAGGAGTTCAGAGAGGGGCCACAAAATAATTACAGGGGTTCGTGCATAACAATCAAAGTGAAAGAACAGAATATCCTCCCTGCTTGATGACAGCTGTGCCGGGGCATGGATGGCAGAAGTGGGGAGGAATTAATTGCAAAGAAGTTGCTCAGGATCTGTAGAAGTTAAGGCAGGCGTGTTTAGCAGAACGTTAGCATGCTGACGTGCAAAGGCATCTACGATCATCTGGAGGTTTGCTTGGAATTAATGACACTAAATGAAGCTGAGGAAGCTTGAGATAAAATGGGCAAAAAGAAAATCCAGCAAATACAAAGTACCTGGTAAAGCTTTATGGAGCCACTTTGAAATTTGGTCTGTCTCCAATATCACTGAATTCTAGAATATGAGGTCCCTTTGCCTCCTTCAAGCCAGCACCTTTCCCTATATGATCAGGATTTAAGACCCCTGAGAAGTGGGGCACTTGAAGGAAAAAAAAGTGTCAAGTCAGTTCCTCCACCAGGTGATCTCATGTGTACCAGAGTAGAACTGTAATCCACAGGGTGGTCAGTGGCTGGATTTTTGGAAGTAAATCACCAGCCCTTTCTTACGAGGTGCTACTCGGCAGACTTGAACTTCCAGCCTTTCTAATGGCAGCCAGGGCTTTCACTGTTTGCATCACCCAGCGTCTCCAGCTGAGTTTTACTTGTACCATGGTGGTGGCATTGGGACTGCCATTGTGTGATATCAAGTTCAACTCATAGTGAGCTTCTAGGGCCTATAAGCAGACCTACCCCCTAGGTTTCCTAGTCTGTAATCTTTATGGGAGCCAGTGGTTATGTCTTTGCTCCCAGGAAGCATTTGGCGCATTCTGATAACTGACCTTTCTCTTAGCAACCATGTGCATAACCGTTGCACTTCCAGAACTCCTCACCAGAATAGTAATCCGCCTCCAATTCATATTGACCCCGGAGGACACAGCAGACCTGCTCGACAGCGTTTCGGAGACTGGAGGACTCACCCTTCTCCCACAGAAATGCTGATGGGTTTAAACTTAGGGCCGTGGGGTTAAGAGGTGCAGCACTCAACCCACTGCGCCACCAGGGCTCTTTCAAGGGGTGAGCCTCTTCAGTTCAGACCTATGAAATTGCATGGGGGAAATACAGTTTTTAGGGTCCAGTGTGATAATTGAGCCTCACACAGCCCTTTAATTTGAATTTAACCAAATCCACTGCCATCGAGGGGATTCCCACCCAGTACAGCATTTCTGAGGCTTTAAATGTTTACAGGAGCAGTCAGCCTTATCTCTCTGGCACAGAGCAGCTGGGGCCAGCCATCTACTGCTTATATGACAGCGCCACCAGGACTTCTTGACTTGCATTTACATGCTCGTTAACCTATAGAAAAATTCAGCTGTACATGATTTTCTACAGTTAGAGTAAAATGTATACAGCCAGTTAGTGCCAAAGATGATGCATGTATACTAACATATGTGTGTTTTTGTTTTGAACCTAATCACCTATTTATTACAAATAAAATACTTCTAGTCCTCATTAGTTTTTAGCCCTGATTAGCAAGTCACAATAATGTAAAGGGAAAGGGAACAAAAAGCTACAAACAAAATTAATCTATTTTTATGTTCTGGCAAAAAGCTCCCCTAACATAGAAGCTGAACAGGGAGGAGACTTTTTTAAATGTATATACAGGCTTACAAAGACGAGCTTTTACAGATGACCCGATTGATCTGAGTGATTTAGACAGAAATTTGAAAGCATATACTTTATTGCATTGAATATAAAATGCCATCAACTGTAAGTTGTACTATTATTTTAGCTGCCACTGAAATAGAACAAACCGATTAAACGATGACATAATGCTTCCTTTTCTTTTGTGATTTCGGTGAAACTTGCAGAGCCGTTTGGTTTTCCATTCAAGTCTGCGCATGTTTGTTCCATGACATTAGTTGCCATCCCCTGGATGGAACAGCACTCTTCCCACGTACTCCCTGGGCTGGTGCTTCCATTCTCCCACCTCCCCTCCCCTCCCTGCCTCTGAACTCTGTGGGCAGATGCCGAGCTCTTGGTGCCATATAGTTCGTTGCTCGGAGGAGCGCTTCCTCTGGGTGTTACCACTACTGTTTGGCAGAAAGGCACTATTCAGGAGCGGATTCAGCTCCAGGTGTGAAGGTTACCTAAGGAAGGCTGTCTCAGGGTTTCTGCAGTATCAGAAACCAGGAAGTCTGGCCTTTCTTGTGATTTTGAATTTTGTTCTACGTTTCCTCCCACGCTCTCTAGCATCTCTCATTGCGGGGCTGATCAGAGCCATCCATAGTGAGAGCTGGGCACCATCTAGTTCTGCTCTCAGGCCAGGAGAGACTGTGTCTTCTTTTGGACTAATTGTTTCCATGAGCCTTTGATGTCATTCTTTGCTCCAAACAGAAGATCAATGTTTGTATCATAGATGGCTGCTTGAAAAATGTTAAGGCCTCACAGGAGTGGAAAGCCTCATCTTTCTCCCATGGAACAGCTGGTGGTTTTGAACC
>NW_022111339.1:126600-128336 GCF_000313985.2 Echinops telfairi
GTGCACTTACCCTTTATATAAAACTCTCTTTTATACATGAGTTTCTGTGGATTTGTTTCTCTAAAGTACCCAGACTAACACACAACGCCACACGTACCCACGAGGGCTCCATATTCAAGTATGTATGTCGAAACATCCTTTGCCAAATGTGTATATGCTTATGAAAGTCATCCCACATGTGTTCAGCTTACATGTCTACCTAAGAATCCACGCATACATTGACTTTTTTAGTGTCACCACGAGGTTATATATATATAATAGATTTTGCCATTATTGCTTTTGACTCTTTGGGAGCTCCCGATGTCTTCCTTTGCCTTGCCCATGCTCTGCTGATCTCTGCCTTCCTGTGTGTTGTCTTTCCCTTCGCCCAAGTTAATGAATGTCTGTTTTCTAAGTCACTGTGCATTTGAATCAGCTCTGTGGAAGTGGGCTTGGGATTTTATCTAGTTAGTGTTTTCTCCTGCCTCACCTTCCTATACCTGGTACTCCTCAAAGAGTGTTTTATTTCTGTATGTAAGCCATTTCTTCCCCTGTCTAGTAGTGACCTCATAAAACATTTGTTCTTTTGTGATTAACTTATTCCACTCAGCATAATGTCTTCCAGCTTCATCCATGGTATGAGGTGTTTCTCTGATTCTTCATTACTATGGAGCATTGTACAGTATTCCATTGTGTGTGTGTGTGCCATAGTTTGTTATCCACCCATAGATTGATTGCTTCCTCTTAGACTGTTATCCATCTTTTTGCTCTTATGAATAATGCTGTGATGAATCTGGGGATCCATATGTCTATTTGTGTCATTGTCTTTATTTCTGTAAGATATGTGCCTATGAATGGGTTTGCTTGATTATATCTATCTCTATTTCTAACATTTTAAGTATGCACTATACTATTTTCCACCATGGCTATATCAGTTTTCAATCTCACAAGCAGTGCATAAGAGTTACAATCTCCTCAATCCTTACCTATGCTTGTGGCTTCTCCTTTTTTAAAAGAAATCATTGCTATGATTGCCAGAGTAAGGTAATATCTCATTCTTGTTTTGACTTCCATGTCCCTAATGGGTAAGGAAGGAACCCTGGTGGCACAGTGCTTACGAGTCGGGCTGTGTGGTAATTACATAATCTGGTGTCAATTTGAGGATTAAGAGGGTAAGGTTGGAGTATAGCCTGTCAATCAGGACACATCTAATGAAGCCTCTGTGAGGGCATGGCCTTCTTCTGAGGATTCTGGGAACTCCTGTATTTCCTTCTTGGAGGCAGGAGACACACTCTCTCTAAGCTCACTCCCAGAGAGACGCTCTACTGACAAGACACATGGCACTACCCCATGCCCTGGGAACTGGAGGAGCCACATGGAGACCTCTGGCAACGCTGAGATGCTTACGACACCACTGGATCCACAAGACTTTGCACCCAATGGCCTGTGATCTTCCTGTATTCAGCGTCATTGCATGTGTTTCATTAGTCTGAAGAGGACTTTATAGATTGGTATCATCAGGCTTATGGACTTGATCTGAACTGGGCTGGGATGTTTTCTCAATATTCAATTGCTCTTGTACAGAAAGCTCTTTCCTATACACATGTGTGTCTATGAATTTGCTTCTCTAGTCTACCCAGACTAACAGACTGCCAATTGCAAGGTCAGCAGTTTGAAACCACTAGCCACTCCACAGGGAAAAGACAGAATTTTCTATTCCCATAAAGAGTCACAGTCTCAGGAACTCATAGGGAGGA
>NW_022111339.1:129468-139135 GCF_000313985.2 Echinops telfairi
CCCTATAGGTTCATCAATCCTGGTTTCATCTACTGAAAAACAGAAAAACAAGAGGGTTACCCCAATAACAAACACATCTTAGATAACCCCCAATATGAAAACCAAACACAAGGCACAGGAAATACTGAAAACCATGTCCAATGTGCCTCAGAGCGGGCGTCAACCGACAAGTCAGGCTTATTATCATTCCGACGTCCTAGTGACCGGGCTCTATGGAGCGTTCTGCATCATATTCATTAAAACATCGGCGTGCCATGCATGTTGTCAGGGTCTTTGCCCATCGTTTATAATAACCCTGCGTTGGCTCCATAGACTTCGTTTCAGGGGTCTTCCCTTATTTTCTTTGTTCTGGAATAGTTTGAGTGAAACAAAATGCATTTTTATCATATCAGTTATATGTATCCTGTTTCATAAATGCCATTTAAAATGTTTTTCTCCTTAGAATCTGTGAAACAGAATATCTAACCCTAACAATATGGGAGCTGATGGCGCCTCTAGCTGTAGCAGGCAACCTTCCTATTGGAAGTCTCTTTCCACCTAAGGCCCCTATGTCTATCATGTTAGCCAGAAAGGAACTTAAAACGTGACCACCGGTTTGTTTTGCTTCTTAAAAGAAAAGAAATGCAATCCATTCTCTATTCTTGGATGACAAGGGTGGCAAATGAAGTAGCTTGCATGTGTGGATTTGTAGGGAGGAGATTTGTTACCTATGCACAAAGGTGAATGCATATGTTAAAATACCAGGCTGCACGATACAGCTGACATAGCCCACAAGGACTGCACAACTTAATTGTAATTGACTCATCAATCCTAACAAATGTAGTGCTCAATGCGAGCTGTTAGCAATAGGAGAAGTTGTGTGTAGTAGGGAGGAGGGGTAGATCGGGACGCTTGACTCCTGGGGAATGTTTTCTGCAAATCTAAAACTGCTCTAGGAGAATCTGTTTTGAAACAAATCAGGCTGCCATAACTGTTACCCTTCCTGAGCTTGTGTACTAAATTTTGATCTGTTGACAAGGTACACGTCCTCTCTGGAAGCTGCTAAAGCTCGCTCCCATTGGATGTCATCGTTTTATCACTTGTCTGTGTGCGTTCTCGATAGTTCTAAGGGTAAATACAGCCACCCTTGGTCATGGACAGAGCTCTGGTGCTCTGAGCCATGTGTGCAAATGAATCAGGCTATAAGTGTTGGGAGGAGGCTCGGGAAGAACTTCCATTGGTGGTCTTTCTTTCCGTTCTTGTCTGCCTAGCCTTACAGCCAGTGAAATCATTTGGAGGGGTGGGGTGGGCATGGAGAGGCCGCACTGGCTGACACTGTCAACCAAAATGACTAAGTGTTGTCCAGTGTTTCATCTGATACGTATTATATTTTTCTAAAAATATCCCTGCAGTTAATTATAACAGCAAAAACAATTTTCATAAGGCCATCTTACATATAATAATATAACTACAAGGCTAAAACTCTATGCTAGTTTACGTTTGGAACCTTCTAAGGTGCTGAGGTCAGCACTGACATTATTATTCAATCACAGTGACCCTTGTATGAACACATGTCACACATGGTTGTCCATGTGTGCTCCGAGCAGCATGATTGCTTTCATACTGCCAGTGCTTTGATACTTGCTGACGTTGTCAAATTTGGGGATGTAGCAAAATTGGGGATTTTTGCTACAATTTTGTGTTAAGTCGTCCTTGTGAACCTACATCAATAACTTTTGAGAGTGAAGACGCAATTAAAAGCAAAAAGGAGAAAAATCACAAAAGGTTTCCACTTAGTTACAAAAATATATTGTAACTAATAATGTAATTCAACATAGAAAGATTTCACCAATGAATGTTATTGTTAGTGTCATATAATCTGAGATATAGTACATATCAGTAATCTGAAAGTATATTCTATGAATAAAATTGATCATTAACATGACCAAGAATTCTGTGTGGTTTGGAGTAAGAGGAGGTCCACGGGGTTGTGGAGTGACAGCATGAAGTACCGAGCTGGGTGACCTCAACCCTGGTGCTGCCCCTCCTGCCCCTGCAGCACTAACCCGAGTAGACCATCATTGGCCAGGAGGAAGAAAGGGAGAAAGTCAGGTTAAGGAAAGAAAGAGATCGAACCTTTCAAGCAACTCCACACTCAAATGGAAGGCTTGCACTGTTAGAGTATACAATGTTTTAATGACTAGAATAAAAGAAAAATACTTAATTTGCCAATATATACACACAGTACTTTTTACCCTTACTAAAGACGGCTAGGTGTATTGGGAAGGCCAGCATGTCGTTCTCTGAATCCCACCACCAGCATTTCTCAGTCGTGGGACCACGGACAGGTGGACTGGACAGCTCTTCATTGGGAGGGCTGCCTTTGTGCCTTTCAACGTGGTTAACAGTACTGCTGGCTTCTATCCACTACAGGTCAGTAGCACCACTCTCTTTCCACTTGTGACAACTGGAAATATCCCTAGGCCTTGCCAGATGTTCCTTGGGGAGGCAGGGTGGACTTTAAAACTACTTTAGAAAGTTACTCAATGAGAACTGTCGGGATCACCACAGAGGATCGTGTGATATAGAGTGCTGGGAGACACGCCCCACCGGCTGGGTTGGAAGGCACTCAGCATGCACAGTGGCTGTATCAGTGGAGTCAAGCCAATCGATGGCCGGGAAGATGACAAAGGGCCAGGAATCGTGGCATCCTGTTGCATGTGGAGTGGCCGTGAGTTGGAGCTCATTGTTTGATAACTAACAACATCAATTGTGTTAGTCCGGGTAGACTAGAGAAACAAATTCATAGACACGCATATGTGTATGAGAGAGAGTTTTATATAAAGGGTAATTGTATATTAAGAAAGCATCCCAGCTCAGTCCGGTCCAAGCCCATAAGTCCTATATTAGCCCATATGTCCGACACCAATCTATAAATTTCTCTTCAGACTCATGAAACACATGCAATGGCCCTGAGTGCAGGACGATCACAGGCCAGTGGGTAGAAAGTCTTTGGATCCATTGTAAGCATCTCAGCGCTGGCAGGGGTCTCCAGGTGGCTGCTCCAGCACCCAGGGCTGCATCAGGGTAGGTCCACGTGGCTTCTCCTTGGGGATGCCTCACAGGGAGTAAGTCTTGTCAGTCGAGGGTCTCCAAGGGAGTGAACAGAGAGAGAGAATGTCTTCCATCTCCAAAGAGAAAATATAGCAATTCCCAGAATTCTCAGGAGAAAGCCAAGCTCACACAGAGGCCTCATTGGTGACCTGAGTGACCAACTAGACTCCACCCCTTCGCTCTGAATCTTCTCAAGTCCCAAATTGACACCAGATTATGTAACTACCACACCACCCATGTAAGAAACACTACTCTATTTATAATCATTCCTGTGCAAAGGACCAAGAAGGGCTGCCCACTCCCCACCCCCTTACAATTTGGTAATATTGTACACGTAGGATGGAAGGGGAGTTGGGGTGGAGTTAGAACTGTTTTATACTTTGAGACTAATCTCGGCATGACTAAATATGCTGATTTCACAACGTAGGGAACATATAATTCACACCACCTGTGAAAGACTGTCAGTCGTATGGGTTCTATTTATACACTTGTATTCTGGTTTTCGTTTTTTAGTTTAATATCAAATGCTCACTGAAGCACCTGTTGAATCTTATGTGTGCTGTGAGTTGCTATACGTCTTTCTTACTCGCGGCAAGCTGGTGGTGTGTCGAGTAAAACATCTCCGTTGGGTTTTCTTGGCTAGGACTATCAGAGGGAGTTCTCCCCAGGTGCCTCAGAGGGAGTTCCCCGAGGACGCCTTTCTCGGGGTTGTGTGTGTCTGTCTCTGAAAAGGCTTTTGTCCCATGACTGTTTCCAAGTTCTTCCCACATACTCTGTCCTGATGAAAGTTTAAGGAGAATCATGAACATCATATATGTGTTTGACTACCTGAAAGGAAACTATTGATTATATCAGATTTAGTCCCATTGCACAGGATTCTTTTATATGTGGCTGCCTTATAGTAATTCTATTGTATATTATTTTATGAGGAGCCCTGGTGATGGTTACAGCGGTTACAGGTTGGGCTGCTAACTAAAGGATCAGCAGTTTGAAACCGCTATCTGCTCCGTGGCGGGAAGACGAGGCTTCCTACTGCTATAAGAAGTAACCGTCTCAGAAACTCACAGGGCAGTTCTACCCTGTCCGATCCTGTAGGGTCACTTTGAGTTGGCATTGACTCGATGGCAGTGAAATTGGTTGTTTTATTAAATACTATGTCAAACTGTTAGTAGGCATTAATTGAACATATGGGTACCTTATATGTATACACATAACCAAGTACTTTTTTAAATGGATAAGAATTAATAATTGTATTAAATTATATTAAAAATTGTACCCTAATTTTCATGGTTATGGTTGCAAAATTTTTCAATAACTGCAACCAGTATCTCATCTACCATTTTGAATCTCACCCCAGTTTTTATCTTGAACATGCGTCTTGCAAAGGAGTTTTCCATTTTTGGTTATGTGTGGGTTGTTTGGGATTTGGCTTTTAACATTTTTGGTAACATTTGGGATAAAAATCTATCAAGTTATCTTGTTAGTTAAGTCAGAATTGTTTTATCATGAGGGAAATGAGTCATCTCTGCTCTTGAAAATCTCACACTTGGAATTCACCAATTAACACATTTTATGGAATTTATTTAACAATGATTTTTAGGTGCTAAACTCTTCAATTAAAAATTGAATCTCTTATTAAATAATAGGACTTACTTGAGGTCCTGATTAAATGAAGACATTTCGAATGCAATGAAAGTAAAAGCTTTATATGAGACCATATGGATTTTGCAACACATAGGTCCTGATGGGTCTCTGGTGTTGAGTTAATGAGGCAGGGTGCCATATGTATGTCACTGGACTACAAAGGGTTAATCAAGTGACTTCTCATTCCTCTGTTTCCCTTTTCTAAAAGACCCAAGCATTTGTGTTGCTTTCAATTCTGCATCACATTCTCTCCTTCAAGGTCAGCAAAAATCACTGCCTGCTCTGTGGGAGAGAGGTTTTCTTTCCCCACGAGGATTTATTGATAGCCTTGGACACCCACAGGGGCAGTTCTACTCTGTCTTTTAGGGTCGCTGTGGGAGTGAATGAGAGGGCTGGGGGAGGGAGGCAGGCAGTAAAGGAGTCCTCAGCATCTCCCAGTGTTCACCTGCCCTGTTCACCTAGTGCCTAGATTTACTGCATAATGCTTCTAGAGCATGGCTTGTCTTTTAAAACATGTTATTGTGGTTTAGGTGAAAGTGTACATGGAAAATTAGATTCCTATTCAGAACTCCATGCACCAATTGTTCTGTGACTTGGGCTCGTCTGAGCAATGGGCCAGCATGCTCAGCACTCATCATTTCTAGCCCAGCTGCCGCCTTTCCATTCATCCAATTTCCCTGTCCCCCCTCACCTTCTCATCTTTGCTTTGGGATCAGTGTTGACCATCAGGTCTCAGATAAGTTGCTTATTTAAAGATGCACTATTGTTTATTTGATTGGCCAACTGCTTTGGCTGAAAGACGACATCCAGGAATGGTTTGATTTCTAGATTAGGGCATCTTAGGCTGCTAGTCTCTGTGGCAGGGGTTGGGATCTAGTCTCTATCAGTCCAGTAAATCTGATCTTTTTAAATGAATTTGAGACTTGTTTTATCTTCCCGCACCATTCTAACTGGGGCTTTGTATTGTGTTCCTTCTCAATACCGCAGTGGTCTGCGGTAATAGCGAGGCACCATCTAGTTCTTCTGGTCTCAGGCTAGTAGAAGCTATGGCTCGTGGGACCCACTCTGGGGACCACTGTCTTCCATGAGTCTTCGGCTTCCTTCACTCTTGTTTGCTCCAGTTAGCCAGAGGCCAATAATTGAGCTTTTATTGGCCACTTAGCCACTTCTGAATGTTTTAGACCATAGCTATCACTTGCCAAATGAAGGCATAGGACATTATCTTCATGAACTCCATTAGGCCAAGTGGCCTAGCTACCCCACAAAACTATGGTTCTGAGCCTGCAAACTCAATAAGCCAATCCCGTGAGGCATTTGGATATGTCTAGGGAGTGTCTCTATCTTTGACTCCTGTGTCATTTATAATATATAAAGAATATATATGGCAGTACAAACTTGTATATACATTTGCCCACAAATATCCCTATATGTGAATATTCATGCACTCCCATGCACAACTTTCCAAACTGATATAATATGCATATCTTCTTCTATAATCACTCACTTAGATTTTGCTTGCTATTACTGTTGTTGAAAGAATTATGGCATCTGCTATAATTGTCCTTTTCTCTTGTGTTCCTTTATCTTGGTTACAGTGTGCTGACTTCCTGAATTTTGTTGTTTTAGGCAGGGTTCTCTAAAGAAACAAAACCAGGACACTTATTTTTATATATATGGTTAGGTTGATGTAGCGAGAAGGAATATAGCCGTTAATTAGTCCATATAGCAGTACAGAAGGCTTAGTTCAATTCACTTTTATGAAACAGTTAATATACTGGAGGTCATTGTATTAGACTGGAGAGACTCATAATACGTATAGGAAAGAGCTTTATATCAAAAGAGTAATTGTATATTAAGAAAACATCCCAGCCAAGTCCAGATTAAGTCCCTAAGTCTGATATTAGCCCATATGTCCAATACCAGTCTACAAATTCCTCTTCAGATTCACACTACACATGGAATGATGCTAAATGCAAGAAGATCACAGACTGGTGGGTGGAAAGTCTCGTGGATCTAATGGTGATGGAAGCATCTCCAGGGTTGTGACCACCAACAGTGTGGCTCCATGTGGCTTGTCAGCAGGAAGACAAAGCAGAAAGACAGTGTTTCCCACCACCAGGGAGGAAGACAGGAATTCCTAGAATCAGGAGAAAGCCATGCCCACACATTGACTATGACCTGATTGACAGGCTAAACTCCACCCCTTCACTCAAGTTGACAGAACTACCACAGTCATTCAACTCACACTGGCTGCTGGTCCAAGGTCATGGAAGCAGACAGCAGAATCTGCCCTCAGGCAAGAGAAGCAGGCTAAGCCACAGGCAGCAGATGGCAGGGTGGGGCAGCAACAGTCAGTAGTTCAGTAAAGCAGGCCCTGATGGAGTTTCAAGATCTAGCTAAACACGCATGCCTAAATGATTCACCAGCAGCTGGTGAAGCAGGTCCCCAAGGAGCATCATGCTCTAGGGATGCACAGCAACAGCATCCAAGTGTTGGCTCAACCCACAGGTAGTGCAGCACACAGTTGAGGCAAAGGACTAGCTCAAGCAGCAGCATGCTGGTCTGAGCACCAGGGAGAAGGTGAGGCATGTGGCTAGCCTCAGAAAGCATGCATCTCACTCTCCCTCTAATCAAGCTGCGACCTGATTAAACTCTGCCCACATGTTCCTAAGGAGGCGTAGTTGGCACAAGAAACCTAACTACCACAATTGTGTATTGCTTTTCCATCACCAGAATTAACACATACCTATTATCAAATGATTCTCATTCTCTCCCCTTCCCTTCTTTTGTAATCTTCAAAGAATGTTTGTTTCTGTGTAGATATCTATTCTTGAATTTTTATAAAAGTAGTGTCATGCAATATTTTCCCTTTGGTGTTTGACTTATTCCACTTTGTACAAGGCCCTCCGAATTCATCCATGCTCCATTTTGTAGACTCATATTACTCTTGACCAATGCATAGTATTCTGTTTGCTCCTGTAGACCGCAATTTGACTCCTACAGCATTTCTTTAAAAATGCATCTAACTTGGATGGCCTCTTACGTAGCCTCTTATTTATTCGTCAAGTATTCATAACATTTGCCCCTGCCAACTAACAGCTTCCATCATAAAACTCCCATCGCTCGATTTTAAATATTGTATTGTTCTCATTATTCTACTTCTCAACTCCCAATGTTCCCCGTTTCTCTCCTTTTCCACTAAATATATCTCTGGTCTCCATTTGGCCAATTCTCTATCTACACTCTCTTTACTATAAATTCCATCCAATCGCAGGACTTTAACACCTGCCTCCAAAATATACACTTTTACACAATCTCTTGGGTTCCCGACCTGCTTTTGGTAATCTAAAAACCTTAGCCAAGCCACCATCTTCTCACTTAAATACATTCATTTACCCTGCATCCAAGTCTGATTCCATCACCACCATCTTTGCCATCACTTAGACTGCCGACGCAGAAGAAAGTCACCACCTGTATGGTCACAGAAAAAGGCTGCATGGTTTCAGAGTGTGCCTTATTTTATGTGAAGCCCTGGTCATTGTCAGTTTTTGTCCAGTTGTTCTTATCCAAAGGAGTATCTGGAGGCAAAGGAGAATTTTTTCCCCAGACAGTTCTGAATTTTTAGTATTGAAATGAATATCCCTAAATTCACCCAAGAGCCCCATAGCTGTGAACTGTTATTTCACTGTGTACTGTTCACACTTTATTATTTGATTTAAAGTACTATTCAGGAGGGTGCGTGTGTTTCGATGTAAAACAGCATCCACAGGCTGTTTGCTCAATGGGAAAGAGCAGAGGTAGGGAAAAGAGGAGGGAAGGAAAGGCAAGAGAATAGAGTCTATTTGTGTCACATGGACTGTGGTAACCAACTCGTGGTTTCAGAAAGTAGCTATAAACTGCTGAAAACCTTACTTTAATTTTTTTGTTATTATCCAAGAACTGTTGATCAGTGAAAGGAGCTATGAATTCACTCTTCCAATGTTTGACCAAGAAGGATTTAAGGTAGTGATTTCTAAATCAGCAAAGGCATATGATGTGTCCACTCTGAATCAAACATGCTATTAAAGCTTTCCAGAGGGAAGAAACTCGTCCATGGTTCTCCAGGCAGCACTGCTGAACATCCCCCCTCCCCTGGATTTCAGGCTGAACACTACTGTAGTCTCTATATGAGATTACGTGCAATGGTTCTCCATACTTGCGAGTTAGCAACTTTTTGAATTGTAGACATCTGGGCAGTATACTTGAAGGCGTTAAGAGACTCAAAGGCACTAAGTCAACCCTAACCACATTGTAAATTCTTCTATAGTATCCAGTAGCTTGGAATTTATGTAAGGACCCTGAGATATCGTCCTGTCAAATTGTTGCTGCTGTTAGTTGCTGTTGACCTGGCTCTGACTCACGGCCCCTCTAACAACAGGAAAACACATGTTGCCTGATTGTGTGCCATCTTTCTAATCATTGTTATGATGACTGTATTTTTTTAGTGCCTTCCAACCTGGGGGTCATATCTTCTAGCACTAGAGATCCTAGTGTTCTGTGGTGATCCGCTGGGTTTTCTTTGGTTTGTTTTTGGAATTACATCTGTCTTTGTTTGGAAGCTCTGTTGAAACCCGTCCACCTGCTGGTATTTGAAATCCTGGCGACATAACTGACAGCTGAGTGGTAGACACATGCTTTATTTCCCTCGGCGTTATGGCAAGACTTGGTAGAACTGTGTGTGGGTCTGACGGCACACATACATGTTCAGGAGGCTTGTTTTTCACTCTTCCAATGATGGGACTTTCTTGAGAAGTAATTTCAGATTAGATATTCATTTAACCTCTATTTTTTGCAGAGCCTCTCAACCCTCCATCTGGCAGACTTCGTGGTATATTGACTTAGAACAAAAATAAACTACATTTTCACATTGATAAAAATGCATCACCACGTG
>NW_022111339.1:140672-141777 GCF_000313985.2 Echinops telfairi
TTGGCATTGTCAGAAGAGTAAGTTCATCCAGTGCTTCATCGGCTTGTTGAAACGTTTCCATTGGTATTTTGTCAATTCCTGGAGCCTTGCTATGTTAAGATAATACTTTCAGTGCAGCTTGAACGTCTTCCATCAGCACCATTGGTACTTGCACAGAAGCTACCTTTTGAAATGGTTGCATGTCGACTAGTTTGTTTTTTGTACAGTGACTGTATTCTTTTCATCTTCGTTTGATGCTTCCTGCTTCATTCATTCAATATTTTTTCCCATGGCTTCTTTCAATCTCTCACCTCAGGGCTCACATTTTTTCTTGAGTTCTTTTGGTTTAAGATATGCTGAACATGTTCCTTTTTTGTTTTCTAACTCTGTCTTTGCTTACTTCATGATAATATTCTACTTTGTCTTCTTGAAATTTTCTGATCAGCTCTTTTACTTCATCATTTTTTCCATTTGTATCAGCTACTCTATGACTAAGAGAAAGTTTCAGAGTCTCTTTGGACACCCATTTTGATCTTTTCTTCCTTTCCTGCCTTTTAAAGGAATTGACTTTTTGTTCTCTTTGCGAATGATGTTTTGATGTCATCTCGCAGTTCATTAGGTCTTCTGTCATTAGTGTTAAATGTGCCAAGTCTGTTCTTGAGATGTTCCCAAAATTCAGGCAAACATACTCAAGTTGTATTTTGCGCTTGTGGACTTGTTTTAATTTTCATAATCTTCAAGCTGAACTTACATATGAGCAATTGATGGTCTGCTCCACAGTCAATATATGGCCTCGTGTTAGCTCCTGTTGTTGATTTTCTCCATTGTCTCTTCCCACAAATGTAGTCAGTTTGATTTCTGGATATTCTACCTGGAGAAGTCCATGTGTATAGGCGTGATTTGTATTGTTGAATAAAAGGTATTTGTGATGAGAAATCGTTAGGCTTATAAAGATCATGCAATCTCCAGCTTCATATATATCATCAAAACAATATGTTCCAAATACTGTGTTTCCCTTTTGTTTCCAGCTTTTGCAGTCTAATCACCAATAATTATCAATGCATCTTGATTGCAAGTTTGGTTAATTTCAGACTGAAGATGTTGGTATACTGTTACAATGTCTGTA
>NW_022111339.1:143646-147995 GCF_000313985.2 Echinops telfairi
TCATTTTCTTTATGTCTCCAACAGGTGGATGGAATTAAATTATTTCTCTGTTTCAAACCAAAAGAAGTACTAGTGTGTATCTGAGGATTTAGTTTTCCATGTAAATTATACCAACCCAACAAGATGTAAGGAACTGAGAAAGGTGGGCTAGCTGGTGAACTGACAATTGATCCTGATCAGTAGTCCAGATCTTTCGCTTCAAGCAGACATTTGTGGTTAGAAACGAGACTTATGAAATCCTTACAAAGAGCAGGCTGGAACCCTCTGTTCAACATTCTTACATCAACTCAGGGTACATAGAGAGTCCATCTTCAAATGTTCTTCCTTTATCCAAACCAAGTTCATTGTCATCAAGTCAATTCGATGCATGACTACTGAGAGGGCATCCAAATACATGCTTAGGGTATCAGGGTAACAAGTACCAGATTACATTAAGTATCAGACACAGTCCTAGACTAGACTAGATTAAATAGGTGCCAGCCACAGGGACAGAGAAAGCCACCAGCTACATTGATAATGGTCTGGAAAGGCTTGAAAAGAAGAAATGCTCCTTGGTGGTGCAATAGTACAGCACTCAGCTGCTCACACAAAGAGCAGTGGTTCACCAGTGGCTCCTTGAGATAAAGCCCCGAGTGGTCTGCTTCCATAAAGATCACAGCCCCGGAAGTGCTACGGGACGGTTGTGGGGATTTGTCCTGAGATTGTTTTGAGCCAGAGCACAGGTTTATTATAATCATCAGTGACCGTGTTTCCCATTTCAGCTGCGGGATCATTTTCATAAGTCTGATCTAGAGTTCTTGTAGTTTACTTTGCTTTGTTTCCATATCAACACCATGCTGGAGCTCCAACACATGGTGGAGATGGGGCTAACAGTGTAGAATTCGGCTCTTCCTACTGGGAGGTACGTGTCCTTATTTTTTTTTCACCCATCTTAAAGTAGAGTTCAGTCTTACATCCTGATCCTTGGAATAAGTCAAAATATTCTTGAAAGGTCGGTAACTTTTCCATTATATCTGTGCGTAAAGAAAAAAAATCTGCCACTTTCATAGCTCCAAATATGACACTCGTCCAATTCATTGCAATCACACATACAGCAAGTTTTTGGAAGATCTAATTGTTAATCTATACAAAATAATTCTTGACTAGGTTCTACAACCTCAGTACTATTATTCAGTCACATGTACAAATAGATCTTTGAGTTTTGCAAAGTTGGTGAAGGATACAATTCTATAACATTATGGGAGAGTCATTCATCAATTTACATCAGTAACAATTTGCATTCACTATATTCATTGGACTTTTTCCTAATAAAGTAACTGTGTAGGTGCTAAAACACCTTGTAATAAACTGTCATGGAATTGTGCTTATTGAAATCCAGTACAAACTGGAAAACCATCAGACTCTATCCAAACAGTGGTTAAACATAAAACTGACAAAACAAAATGCAAACACAAGAAGATTTTCATGAGCTATGATTAAGCTAGAAAAAAAAAATCATGTCGTGAAACTATAGGAATACAATCCTTGGTTTAGAAAATAAAACTTAGAAGGGGGAACATACCAGCATGTTGCCACATCTCAAGACAGTAGAATTTATGATAATTTCGAATGTCTTCTATTTAATTTTTATTATATATTTTTATTGTTTTTCTACTCTACAATCAGCATGGATTACTTTGATAATAATGGAAATAAAAGCCATCTTGGACATTTACAGAGAATCTTACGCATCAACGTTGGAAGACACAACTCTTCCCCCTCCCCACCCCAACGAGTGTAGTGATAGCAGGCACTCTACCCTGTGCCCCACATCTATGCCCTTGGCAGACATCACCAGCCAATGCCTGCATCTTCCTTAAGCAGCCTTGATGAAACCTCTGTTTCTCAGCACAATACTCTTGGCAGTCATTCTCAATTAATCCAAGTTGGCACCGGAGGAAAAACCTATTTGCCAACTCTATTCTATCCAAAAACAAAATAAAAATAAAACAAAGCAAAACTGTTCCCAGGGATTTTGATGTAGGCATCTTGTAACAGAGTAGATGACATCGCATTCAGTTACTCCTTTGATGTGCTTGAGTTTTCCCATTTTAAAACCTCTCCCTACTTCAAGATACAATTATGTCAACTAATAAAATGATAGAAGTGAGGACAGATGTCTTCCTGAGAGAAGAAATGATGATTTATTAAACAAACCTTTAGTTGCTCTTATAAGACTAGTTACAGATGGAAGGGCCTAAAATTTGCCTGCTGTCCAAAAACAAACACACAAAGCAGCAACCAATAAATAAATAAATAAGGGCAAGCATATCAAAATTATTTTAGTGTATAAAAAAACATATGCTTTTATCTTTCTGACTGATGGTTAAAATAAACAGTACATTTTAAAATAACAATTATCTTCTTTATATTAAATCCCAACATCTCACAGTTGAAACGAAAGAAAGAAAATGAGAATATAGACTAAATAAGCTAAACTCATTAAAAACCTGCATTCAGACAGTTTGTCTCTGTTATCTAACCAATCACATTCACCTCTCAGGAAATCTTTTAAACCTCATACGTATATCATTTTCATGGCTATGAAACAGAACTAGTCCAATGCAATACTATCTAAATTAAAAGCAAACTGTTCTTCAAGATTATTTCTCTCTTCCTGAGGAACTCTGGTAGTGTAGTGGTTACATTGGGGGCTTTCATCCACAAGGTCAGCAGTTCAAAACCACCAGCTGCTCTGCAAGAGAAGAGACAAGGCTTTCTGCTTTCGTTAAGTTACAGACTCAGAAACTCACAGGAGCAGTAGCTCCCTTGTCCTGTAATAGGGTTGCAATGACTCAACGGCAGGGAGTTTGGTTTGGTTGAAAGAATACCGAAATCTAAACACTGTGTTGATTCAACTCATGACCGCGCCATGTGTACGCAGAACTGTGCTACATGGAACTGTCATGGTTGACTTTTCAGAAGTGGATCTGCCGGTGTTTCTTCAGAGGGGCCCCTGGGTGGACTCCACCCCCAAACCTTCAATGAACAGGCATTATTTCTCACCACAACCTGGAGGCAATTGATGATAAGGAACACGGGTTTCAAAATCTAGGCATTTTTAATGTTACCTTTGCTCCCTGGTAATTGTCAAACTGGTCAATGGCTCCCTGCTTTCTGGTGCAGTTGGTCCGGCATTGAGCTGCTAACTGCCAGCCTCAGTGGGCACTCCACGGAAGAAAGGCAAGGCTGTCTGCTCCCAGTTCCGGGCTTGAAAAGTCTAGGAGCCGCTCTGCCCTGTCCTAGAGGGTCCCGGTGTGTTGGGATTGTCTCTGGGCAGTGTGTTTGGTTGGGTTATAGCCGTCTAGTCAGGTTATACATTGTAGGTTTATAAGGGTTTCCTGAAATGATTTGTTTTGCTGTCTCCGAGTAGTCGAGTTTCCCCGGGTTCCCACCCCCAGGTATCTTTAAACACCTTGCTAAATTACATGTAAGACAGAACGTGTGTGAAACTCAAGTTGTAGACAACAGAGGTGCGCTCAGGGCATCTCAGCGGATCGGGGCCTTAGGTAAAAACACCTGAACTGTGAAGGACAGGAGAGTTCTTCCCCCTGGGGGAGGGGAAGGCTGTTCCTACCATCCAGAGGTAACAGTGCTCAAGTGTCCCATCAGGCACTCCGTAGTGACCGAGAGGGGTTACACGTTGGGCTACTAGCCACAGATCAGAAGTTAGGACCACTAGCCTCTAGCCTCTCAGCAGAGAGCCAAGCCTTTCTCCTGCAGGGAAGCATCAGGCTTGGAAACCCACAGGGTGGGTCTACTCGGCCCTGTCAGGTGGCTGTGAGTTGCCATCGACTCAATGGCAGTGAGAGAGGAGCATCTTCCAGTGCTGTCACTCCTTTCTCGATAAATGTACCTACTCATCCTCAGCTACCAACTTCCTCCTCCAAACGACCCTTCTCTCCCAAGGTTGATGCCATTTTAGTGTTGTAGGAATAGCGTTTTGAAGTGGACCAAATGCACCCTGGTTCATCATTCCCCTTATTTTAAACCACATGTGCTCAGCAGCTCAAAGTAGATACTTACAACATCGCAGAGTTCCCCGCTGCACTTCAGAGCGGTGTAACTGGAGCTTCATCCAGTTGAAGCCTAAAAGCCATTTCCCTCGTAGCCTCGTGATCATCAGAGAAGGGCCCCTTCAAGCTCCATGTAAACCCTGAGAGGAGGAGTGCTCTGCGAGTGGATGGGCACCACCACGGTGCGGCAGCACAGGTGGACGGTAATCATTCATTCATTAGGCCAATGTATTTTGCTAATTGGTTGTGAAGCTTTATCAACTGGGTGGTAGTAAAAACAATTAAAATTTTTTT
>NW_022111339.1:151358-156640 GCF_000313985.2 Echinops telfairi
GCAGGAAGGCTCGTGGGGATGTGGAGAGGAGACCCAGGGTACAGATAAGGCACTCAAGAACAGGGGCCGGGGCTTCAGAAGTATGGGAATGGAACTTAGGGGCATGAGCAGGGGCCCAAGGGTATGAGGAGGAAGAGCAAGGACATGGGAGTGTTGCCAGGGGCACAAGAGGTGAGGGTGGGAGTACGTGGGGCTATGATGGTGCGCGGGACATTGGAAGGGCTTGCGGACACAAGAGGAGGACAGGAGCATGGAGCTGGAACTTATGAAGGAGCTCGATTACACGTGGAGCTGTCCCGGAGACACAAGTAGGGGAATACAGCGTATGGGGCGTGGCCAAGCTGCTGCATTTTTTGTTTCAAAACATCTCAAGGAACCCTCAAAACCAGGAAATAGTCTAGAAGTAGCGTCTGTCGTGCCTAGAATTTTTGCCCTCTATTCCTAGGTCCCTTGACTGCCTCGTGGCTACCAAGTTCCCTTTCTCTAGTCTGAGCATCACACTTGGAAACTTTGTCTCCCTAAACCCACAAGGGCAGGTCTAGTCTGTCCTAAGTGTGGCCACGAGGCAGAATCGACTCGATGGCAGTGGGTGTGGGGTTTATCTCCCCAGGCCAAATTTAACCTGTTTCCACCGTTCCCGCTGGAGTGAGATGGTGGTGACCAACCAGGACGTGACGGGTTAGTCTGTACTCAAGTACTCCGCCGGTGCTGAAGAAGCCACGCTACTTTCCTGTGCTTTAGAAATGGAAAAGGAAGGAGACAGTTCTCTTTCCCTTCCTGTTGAGTGTAGGCGGTCCTGAGCAAGGGAGAGGAGGAGTGATACAGAAACAACTCCTTAATAACTCCGTCTCCTTCTCCCATGGTAAATTAGATTCACGAAATCCCAACTTACATCCAAATTAGAGGCTAAAGCAAGTCTCTGGGGAAAGGTTGTACAAGAGAGACCACTTGACTTGTCCTCCATTTATCTTTCCTCGGGAGCAAGTTAGAGTCTCAGAAACTAGGAGGGGGCAGTTCTACCCTCTCCTCTAGGGTCGATATTGAATGAGTAGATATTAGCTGTAAGTTTGGTTTGAGTTTTATCTATTAGGAGATGCTCTGGTGCCACCGTGGGTTAGCTGTTGGGCTGCTAACCTTGAGGTCAATAGTTCAAATGCAAGGATGACTCCTTGGGAGAAAAATGAGACTATTTATTCCTGTAAGGAATGGTGGTTTTGAACGGCTGACCTTGTGGATCATAGCCTAACGAGTAATTGCTATGACACCAGGGCTCAAATTTGGACACACACACACACAAAAGCCAGGTAAGAGCACAGCACATATCTTCCTCCCCTGTTTGTCAAGCTCACAACATTCCCAAAGGTGGGGCATATTGAGTGTGTAAAGAATTGGACATGAACATTATCAGAATCTCGATCATGCCACCAATTCTACTCCAAATGGCTTCATGTCAGCTCAACATTGGACTTAAGTAAATCCCGCTTAACCATTCTTAATTTGAAGATTCATGTACATTGGCATTGTCACAAAGAATCTGTCAACTTGTCTCCTTAATGTACCAACTTGACGTGATCTATGCAAAAGAGGTACGAACCACTCACCCCATCAGAGAACCATTTGTCAGACCCGTTATTTCTGTGCCTCAGAGAATAGATGTCATCTCTTACATTTGAAGTTCTCTGTAACGTAGACTCAATCATTCCCTGCAGTCCCCTAGACATATAATTGAACTCTGGGAATGTGTCTCGGATTTTTTTTTTTTTTTTGTCAGGGAGAGATAAAAGTTGATTAGGCTCGTACCCCAGGGACAAACTCATTAGTGTGAAACACGGTGCTTTTTTTCTTCTTAAGGAGCTTGCAGTACATTACATCATGGCTTGGAGACAATTGTCACTGCATCATTGTCCAGCAAAATCCTAACTGCCCGACACACCTATTCTCACAGCTTCAGGGTGTAAGAAATACAGTAATTCGGAAATAGCAAACATGGATTTCATCTGTAAAACATAGCAGTGACCACGGCTCAGAAGACAAACATTGAGTTTTGTTTTGTTTTTAATCAGTTCTAGCGTACTAACAAGGTGAGGCTGTCAGGAGAAGGTGTTGACATTTTCCAAAAGACTCCAGGGGTCCTGGCACTGGAAAGAAGACCAAATAATCACGGAACTATTATGTTAGAACAGGATTGGGCTGGAGAACTACAGCTTGTCTTCATGTTGCGGGTCCCCACTATGTTTAGCTATGAGAAGTGAGGTAAAAAACAAACAATTTTGCCATCCCAGGAGGATACTAATACTTTATACTTCAGAAGGCGGGGAGAGAAGAGCTAGAGAGGGCTGTATGTCTATGTGTGTGTGATTGTGCATGTGAATGTGGATGTGCACATGTGCGCTTATGTGTGTCTGAGTGCAATAATGGAATCTTTATAGTAGTAATATACCTTCTGTGAGTGGTAAGGAACGAGCAGTTTAGCTGTACGTCTGAGGATGATGATTCCCCCTTAGTGCCTTCTGATCATCTTTGTGGGCAGTGAGAGAGTGAACTCTTTTCAAAGAAAACTCAAATCAAGAAAACAGCAAGAGAAGACAAAGTTATGAAGTGGGTGAAGTATATGAGGGGGCATCAGAAAGCTTATGAAAAAATCACATTCTCTTTTAATTCGACTTTTCGGTGAACCTTTTGAAGTCCCTTGTATCATCCCCTCCCACGTCTTCATTTCCTGCAAGCATTTTGCTCCTAGGTGTACTTCCTTGACCGTTTCCATCCCTCGTCACCCAGGACAGTGGCTATCAACCTCCTCATGACAATAGTAGGGACTTGAGAGACCGGAGACTAAAGTAGGTAAGAAGCAGAGAGATCTGGGATTGAATCCTGGCTCTGTCTGGTGGTCAGGGACCAGAGACAAATAAATCTCTCTGAACTTCAGATTTTTAATCTGGAAAATGAGAAGGGTGAACCCTCCCTGGTGTCCTTGCACTGTAGCTGGGATGCACTTAAAACTCGTGATTGATAGATAGATCGATCGATTGATCGATCGATAGATAGATAAATAGATACAAATCTACTACCACTGTGTCAAATCGGACTCGAGCTGATGTTGTGGATGGGTGTTCGGTGTCCTTGGACTGCTAACCTCACTGAAGAAGCTGGTTTAGAGTCTCACAGAAAACTTTGGACTGTATTTATTTATTGTTGCAAAAGCGCTTTTGTATTGCTGCCCTCATTTGTCAGCTAATTCTTTTTTCCTATAAAAGTCAGCCCCCGTCGCATGTAATCCATCCTGTATCTTATCAGGATTGCTGTAGATCAGAGGACAAGACAATCCCCACACGTCTTCTCTCTCCGTGGAAGGAGCTGCTGCGTACACATGCGCACACAGCGAACGGGAATCAGCAATGGTCTCTTGTTCGTGGTGGGTCAGAACGAAGCTGGTGGAAAGGCCAGGCTAAGGGTCCCAGACGACAGACTCTGTTGCCTTGAATAGAATCGGACAACTTGTCATGTACTCTGCGGGAGGGAGGTGAAAATGAATAAAATCTATTTGAGGGTATCTTGTTTGTAAACATTTGTCAGATTCTAATTTTTTTTTCCTTTTCGTATTAAAATTCAACTATGGATGTATATGAAACGTAAAAGGAGATCATTTTTCTCTCCCCCCGCCCCCCCACACACACAAAAGAACCATCGTTCAAACCCACCAACTGCTCTGAGCGAGAAAGAGGAGGCTCTCTACTCTCATCAGACTGACAGCTTCAGACACCCTACATCTGGTCACTATAGGTCAAATTCGCTGCGTGGCACTGTGTCTTTAAGGACAATGGTAAGTTGTTTCAGAGTAGCAAGATGCTTGATACGATATTCTCCTACACCTCATCCTGTTCCACTCCGGTGTGTTCCTCTCTTCCACTCTGCATTTTCCTCGGCTCTTCTCTTGTCTTTGAGTAATGTGATAGGTAGGTTGATTGTGCCAACATGGCCAATGAACGCATGTGAGATTAATTGAAGGGCGGAGAGATAAATGGCTCAGTGAGCCTCACCTTTCTTGTCTCTTGCTCTTTGACCATCGGACCAGTGTGCGGCTTGCCTTGCTTGTTCTTTGCTTCAATTTGCAAGCTACACTACCTGTGGGACACCTCACCCGTGGACGGTGTCGCTGTAATTTGAGGCCTTGGGTGGCAGACTTGCCTAAGGCAATGCGTCATTTGATTTCTTGACTGCTCTTTCCACAAGCACTGCCTGGATCCAAGTAAAATACGATCCTGGACAACTTCGTTCTCCTCTCTGTTTATCGTGCTGGAGATTGGTCCAGTTGAGGAGATTGCTCTCTTCTTGACGTTGAGTTGTAATCCGTACGGAAAGCTGCAGGCTTTGATCTTGATCAGCAAGTGCTCCGAGTCCTCCTTGCTCTCAGCAAACAGCTTGTGTCATCTGCATATTGCAAGTTGGTAATAAGCTTTCCTCCTTTCTTGATGCTGCGTTCTACATGAATTCCGGGTTCTCAGATTGTGTGCTCAGCATACAGAGTGTGATGAAAGGATGCAACCCTGGCGCACACCTTTCCTGATTTTAATCCATGCCGTCTTCCCTTGGTTTTGGTTTTGTTTTGAAATGGCTGCCTCTTGGTCCCTGTACAGGCTCCACATAAGCATAATTCATTGTTCTAGGATTCCCATTCTTTTCAATGCTACCTGTCGTTAGTTTTGATTTACACAGTTGAATGCCTTTTCACAGACAATAAAGCACAAGTGAACCTCACACTGGTAGTCTCTGCTTTCAGCCAAGGCCCATCTGACATCAGCAACGACATCCCTCCTGCCAAGTCCTCTTCTGAGAAGGGCCCAGAATTGACAGGTGCCCTTCTGGCTTCCTACCAAATAGGATACGCTTCAGGAGACCAGGAGTAGTTCCTTATGTCTCCTGTGGTGCTTGAAGGACACAAGGGGATGTAGCGGCAGCACAGTAGGTGTCTTTAGTTTGGGGATTCATGTCCTCCTCGTGACAAAGGTCAGAGGTGTTTTTATGTAGCGGATGAACTACAGGTGGAAATGAAAAAGAAGGAAAAAAAACCTGTCCTGGAGCTCCCATGAGTGGGATTTGTCACAGAGGACCCCTCAGATGGACAGGGAGGTCGCCATGGGGACAACCTAAGGTGACACACCTCAGAGAATGAGACATTTAAGAAGAACCCACAGGCAGTCAGCCAGATAACCTAGTCAGAGAGCAAGAGAGAGAGATTTCAGGGGATTGAGACCTGAGAAATGTCGAGTACACAGGTCTCCTGA
>NW_022111339.1:157710-159303 GCF_000313985.2 Echinops telfairi
AGGCCTTGGGAGTAGAGTTACTGAGCAATATTGTGGTCGTGGTCACCGTGGCAGCCAGTCAAAGGGAGGGCGGTTTACCAAAGCATGCTGTACCACCTGAGCGTCTGCAGGCACCACCTGGTTCCAGAGGCTCTGTCCTCACTGCAGGTCTTTAATGTGCTCAGCAGCTAACCAAAGAGTGCAGGTTGAATCTCCCAGAGACACCTCAGAAGGTTGATCAGGCGACCAACTCCCAGACACATCAGCGTTAACCTCGGAGCAGGTCTGCCCTGATACACACAGGCTCCCCTTGTGTCAGAATCGGCTTGAGGGCATCTGGTGTGGTCGTGTCTGCACTGACCATCCACACAGCCTGGGGCAAGTCCCTTGGGCCCTCTGTAATTGTGTTCTACCTCGGCAAAAGGGGCAGAATAATGCCACTTCTTCATAAGCTCTTTTGGGAGGGAGGTGAAATAAATTAGTGTAATGTAAGTGCTTAGAAGAGTGAATGACACATGGGGAGCATTTCCTTGGCTATTTCAAATGCACTTTATTAAAATCAATCCAGTGTATCCAAAGAGTGAATTTGAAAGCATGTCTCCATTAAGTGAGCGGTGAGGGGGAAAACAGAAAAATATAGAAGGTGTTCCAATTGCTTGAAAACCAGTAAGACAGAAGACTCGGGGGTGAGAAGTTTCCACTCTGGGTTATTCCGCACACAGCAAGCCCACCTCTGCACTTGGGCAGGTGCCTACCGTTGGGTGTTTGCCAGGATTGGCCTTCCATTTGGAGTGGGAGAGTCCTGGAGGGGCCTGACCACGTACAGAACGCAGGGTGTTACTGACTGGCAGGCATTGATTTTTATAAAAGCCGTGCTTCCACTGGAGCTCTGGGTTCGTTCTCGCTCCTCTGGCCTGCCTGCACTGTCGTTCTCATAAGTGGCCGCCTTGGTTTCCCACCACTCGCAAGGCTGGGGTTCATTCATCACCTTCCCTCTCTTTACTTTACCAACAATTCGCTAGCTGTTGGAGGTCATCTCCTGTCTCACTGGGGCGAGACGGCATATCGATTTGATGCATTCCTGGATCACTTTTTTCAGGTAGGCAGGAAAAATTCAGCTGCCTGCCTGATGTCCCCAGTGGGATCAGAAATTTGCATGGTATCAACAAAGAGAGGCCCTGCATACTTTTCCTCCTCAAGTGACTTCTTCTTCAGATGAAGAAGGCTTAAGACAAAGCCAGAAAGTTCCGAAGGGGTAATGAGGAAGTCTCGGGATGGCAGACATGGTTTCAATGCTCAGCTCCTAGCCCCAAATATCCAGGAAGATAGAGCTGGCAAATGTTCCTGAAAGCCACAACCTTGAAACCCGGTGGGCCAGCGCTAGCCTGCACACCTGAATCGACGCCATGGCAACGGACCTAAACAACAGGACAACTCTCTGAACCACCAACACCTGAACTTCTAACCTGAAGTGTTGGCAGTTCAAGCACACCCTCTCATGCCGTGGCAGAAACACCTGGAAATCTCTTTCTGTAAGGGTACGTGGTACAATAGTTCTCTGTAGAACATGGAGTCCCCATGAATCAGAAATGACTTGGAAGCAACAAGTTTGGG
>NW_022111339.1:160395-161957 GCF_000313985.2 Echinops telfairi
AATCAAAGGAGCTCTGTGAGCTGCCCTTGCTAGTGAACAGCACGTCGGAGGCAGTTTGAATGGCCTTCACGTCTCTGGACGACGTTACCCACTGAGGACCAAAGCAAAGCATCCTTTAGCCAGTTAGTGTGGGGCTAGCAACTGCTTTCCCTCAGTTCGGGCTTTCTTGGACTAGTGATGCTCACCAGGCATGAGGTTCAAAGCACAACAGCATGACCTTGCGACTAGATCCTCGGTGGTCCAGCCACGGCCAGCTCAGAATGACACTTTACCATTGTCCTCCTCGGACTTCTCCTTGCCCGCAGTTCTCCAAACCTCAATTGGCTCGCCTGCTTTCTCCCTCCTAATTTGGCTTGTAGAAGGCCTTAGTCTCCACAAGCCTATAGAGCCCATCCTACTTTGTCTCACAGGGTCTCTGTGACTCAGAGCGCCTCGGGGGCACGGGGCTTACATGTTTACTGATGCTGTTCTCGTCGGCTGCGCGCGCGCTCACACAGAGCACCAAGTGCGAGGGTGGTGCGGGCCGGGCAGGCTCTGCTTCCTCCTCTTTGAACAGAGGAGCGAGATGAGTCGGAACTGGGTCGCCTCCGTTTACTTACCAATGAGATGTGGCCCTGTGAGCCCACTCACGAGGACGCCCGGTGAGTTCACGTTGAACTGTGCGCCAGAGGCTTGTCAGTGTTCAGGGTTTCATAAGTAGATTGCCAAAGCATTCTCGGGCGGACGGGAACCTGCAACCTTCCCGTCAGCAGCAAGTGCATGAATCATTCCGCACCTAGGCGCTCCGCCTCGTTATGCGGCGAAACCTGGCAAAGCTCCACTTTACGCCTGCTAACCTCTTCACTGACGTGCGGGCGACCGGCTCTAGATTAATAAGAGAAAAGGAAATGCGGGGGTGGGGGGTGGGGGGGAGAAGAAGCAGAAGAAATTTGAGAGAGAGAGAGAGAGAAAGGAAGGGGGAAGGAAGGAACAAGAACGAAAAAAGGAAGTAAGTCTGAAAGAGGCACTTTCCCCACAAGTGGCTGTTAGACGGATATTACTCGTGGGATTTTTCTTTGGATGAATGTTTCCTTTGAATGTTAATGAATAATTACGCTGGATTTGAAATGTCCCTCAGTATGGTTCTGTGTGTTTACGTAGATTACAAGACTCTGTCATGTTGAGAGAGAAAGTAATTGCCACCCCATGGCTAACTGCAAATATGGAAACATTTGGCTAATTCATTTCTAACCAAGAAAGCAACTGGAGTGGGCCCTTATTGTACTTTAAATGTTCTTGTATTATCTTTGTTCAGAAAGGAACTGAGTGGCTTGCAGGAATATAACATCTCAAAATATATATATAAATAACTAAAAAGAATATACCGTCTCCAGTAAGACGGGCTGAATTTAAAGTAATGCCCACTTTCTAAAAGGGTCTGCTGAGAAAATAAAGGAAAAGACAGAAAATGTTCTGGCAAGGAACCACTAAGAATTTCAGCTAACAATATTATATTTCAATAGACTACTTTCCAGGATAATACTCAGTACCATCAGCAGACACAATCCAAATAGAAGCTATAA
>NW_022111339.1:162057-163444 GCF_000313985.2 Echinops telfairi
AGACTTGAAGGACTGCTAGTCTCTCAACTTTCTCTCACGGATGTGAGTTGCACTAAGCCATTTATAGTGCTTTCTAATTTAACTGTTTATTTCTTGTATTGTATATTTGTATGTATATGATTTAACAGTTCATTTCTCATTATATATCTAATTATCTTTATAAACAAGTAAATACATTAAATTATCAGGAATTTGGTTTTATCTCTCTAGAGAACCCTGTCTAACACAAGGGTGTTTTGGAGTCTTCTCTAATCGCTGCCTCAAGTAAATCCCTTTAGAACTCTTAATATTAATAATAAAAATCCCTTGCCATATATCTCAAAAACTACAGACCTTCTAGACTTGCACTCTTCACCAGGCCCATAAATTAATACAAAGAAGCGACTCCCTCAAGTTCAGGGCGGTTCATCCTGAAACTGCATTCAGGCAGAGATTTCCCCTGGGGCGTCTCATGAAGACGAGCACGTGGTGATGCAATGGATGACCCCTCACAGTGTAAGTGGCAAGGGTTCTACTGTACAGATGATGTGATCAGTTTGAAAAACAGGTTGCTAATATATCCTGGGAGCCATGGAGGTGTAATTGCTCAGCTGTTAACAGAAGCCAGCCACTCCGAGGCAGAAAGTACTGAGGATCTTACTTCTTCTGTAAAGATTACAGCCTAGAAAACCGTCTGGGGCTCTTCTCCTCCCGGCTTTCCTGGAGTGGCTATGCGTCGAAAATCAGCTCTGCCGCACTTCACAACAAACACAATAACATCCTCCATCCCTGGGTAGCATAACTAATTTGTGATGGAACACATTCCTAAAGGTAAGCTCTTCAGCACCACCGCCTACCCCACCCCCGCCAGAGGAGCCAAGGACAAGAGAGCTGGCTTTCTGCATTGGGAGAGTGTACAGCTGAGAAAGCACCGTGGAGGTCAGTTCTAGTACGTGGTACGTATGGTCAACACAAGTTGAAACCCACTCAGTGGCACCGGGTTTGATTTTTTAATGTTCACGCTCTAAAACACAGTTTAGAAAGGCAATTCTGTAGAATAGCTGCCGTCCATCACCGGTCGTAGCGTTCACTGGTTATACGCATAAACCTCATTGTCATGATGGTACTGAGTATTATCCTGGAAAGTAGTCTATTGAAATATAATATTGTTAGCTGAAATTCTTAGTGGTTCCTTGCCAGAACATTTTCTGTCTTTTCCTTTATTTTCTCAGCAGACACAATCCAAATAGAAGCTATAACTTCATGGCATGACTATGAGAGCAAGTTCTCTTTGCTCTGTTTCATCGGAGACAAATATTCTTAAGCTATTCTGAGGCTACAGACCCTTTTAGAAAGTGGAACACGATTTAGACCCCTTCCCCAGAGCAATGCACAAAGGTTCATAGCA
>NW_022111339.1:164107-177819 GCF_000313985.2 Echinops telfairi
GTGTGTGTGTGTGTGTGTGTGTGTGTGTGTGTGTGTGTGTGTGTTAGAGTAGAATTTCTCTGGGCTGTCATCCATGCAGGTGGACCCTCCTGGTATAATAGTGACTGGCTCTACTCTAACCAGAAGGGTGGAGGTTTAACCACATCCAGTGGTTCCAAAGGAGAAAGACAGGGGCAACCTGGCCCTGTAAAGATTGTAATCTGGAAAACCCTTTAGGGCACTTCTACTCCGCAGTGTGGGGTCCCTATGCAGAGGACTTTAACAACATCACTCACCATAGCTGCAGATCCTCAGACCATTCTTCCATGGGGCACTGTGATGTATTTGAACCACCAACCTTGAAATTAGTCTTCAAATGCACACCATTACTTGCGTGCAGGGGAAGTCAGCTTAAATTCTGGACAAGACTGTCCCTCAGTTGGGATTTTCTCCCAACTACATATGAGAACGTGAAAAGGAGGAAGAGGAGAGCTACCCTTCATCCCGTCTTATGTGAGGAAGAGCTGGGGGGGGGGGGGGATGGAGACACTGCGACAAGTAGACTATTAGGAGCTATTATGATTTGATAGCAGGGCCTTTTTGATACTCATTAGTCACTTTGGTTTTCAGCAAGTGTTTAACATCCTCCTTTTTCCAGAAGGAAACTTAATTTAGGAATGTGATTGTCAGGTTAATCAGAGCTAAAATTATCTGTACAAAGAAGTAGCTGTGGGCTCTGATTACCTACCTAAGCTTCACCAATCACAGTTGGCTGAGTGGGCAGGCAATGGGGTTGTCATTCTGTGATTGTGTTACATATGATGCCAAGGCACCAAAAGGGTTTATTTATAGAAGATCATGAAATTCTGAGCTTAAAGAGGAACATTATGCTTCTCTGCCCTCTTACTAATTAGGAATTGTCACCAGTCTTTGCAGTTCCCTACTTAAATCTTATTGGGATTGACATTATGCATCTCCTGTCACCCAATGGTACGTGTTCAATACAAATAGCATGACCCATGAGAACTCAGAGATCAAATGCAACGTGGATGGTATGAAAGGATGTCAGATTATGTCTCTGCGGCCTTTTGAAAAGAAAGTAACTGTGAGAAATGGATAATCAAGTGTGTTTTAGGGGGAGATTTCTATTTATTTTTATTTCATTTCTTTGTCGTAATGGGCGTCTGCGAACGTCTTGAAGTGTAGACTCTTGTGAAAGAGAGAGTAGGCACACCAAAGTATGGGCTGCAGTTGTCTGTGGATGGTAGGGTGATGGACGGGTTCTATAACCTTCTGTTTCTTTATCTTTGTTGCCTGGTTTTTCTATCATGAAAATGTGCTTCCTTGTAATGAGAGAACCACAATAAAAGAAACTTCATTTCGAGAGGAGAAAAACATAAATAGCTCTCTATTGTAAAAAGAAATGGGCTCTTTAAAAAACAATCTGGAAGAGAGGCAAGACACGGGCCTGGCAGCTTTGGGCCAAGAGTCTTGGCAGAGGCGAAGCAAGGCATGATTCAGGAAGCCCGAGTATGGATTCTCAGAAGTGAGAAAAAGAAGAAGCAGAGACGACAGAAAATACTCTTTTTAGTAACCGACAGAGGTATTTACATGAAACAGAAGCTCAGCTGAGTGGAGTCTTAGGCACTCTGGGGAGTCAGCAACAGACAGGTACAGGTGGGAATCACGCTCTAGCCTTAAGGTACAAGGTGGAGGACTTCCGTGCTTGTGTGAGAGCTGATGGCATTGCATTGGAAACCTTTTGAGCAGATTGGTGTTACTACTCTTAGTTCTCTAGGACACACACACACACACACACACACACACACACACACCCCTCTAGGAACAGGAATGCTGAATCATATGGTATTTCTATCTCCAGCATTTTGGGAAGCATCATACCATTTTCCATAGTAATTGTATCATTTTACAAGTCCACCAGCAGCATGTAAGAGTTTAATATCCCTACGATTTCTCCAGCAGTCAATGTTTTCTGGTTTACAGGTTTGTTTTTTTTTTTGATTGGTGCCATTTGGCAGGGTTGGGATGGTATCTCATTGTAGTTTGGATTTGCATCTCTCTAATGGCTAATGAATTATGTGATTGGCAAAGAATATTGAAAGTACCGTGACCTGGCAGATCAAACAAATCTGTCTTGGAAGACCCACAGCCAGAATGCTTCTTAGAAGCCAGGACAGAGAGAATTCATTCTTACATAGTTTGGACCTGTTATCCGGAAAGACCAGTTCCTGAGAAAGAATACCATGCTTAGTTGACTCGAGGCCCAGTGAAAAAGAGGAAGACATCCAAGGAGATGGGCTGACACAGTGGCCCCAACAATGGGACCAGCTATAGCCACAGTGATGAGCTGATGCAGGACCGGGCAGTGTTTCCTTCGGTTGTACATGGGGTTGCTGTGAGTGCTACATAGGCCAACTGTGAGCTGACCACACCTAATTCCAACAGCAACACTGACTCATGATGGCCAGCATCTCTTCTTGTGTTTATTAACAGCCTAAATGACTTTTTCGGTCAAGTGTCTGCTCATGCCCTTTGCCTCCAAAATTGGAATGTTTGTCTTTTTGTTGTTGAGCTGTTGAAGTTTATTGTGTGTTTGTTCATATTTTTATTTATTAAAAGATCATTTTATTGAGGACTCATAGCTCTTATAACAATCCATACATCGAATGTATCAAGCATATTTGTACATATGTTGCCATCATTATTTTCTAAACATTTACTTTCTTTTTTTTATGTTGTTTATGATTTTGAGTTTTTGGTTTTTTAAATCATTTTATTGGGGGCTCATACAACTCTTATCACAATCCATCCATACATAAATTGTATAAAGCACATTTGTACACTCATGACCCTCATCATTCTCCAAACATTTGCTCTCCACCTAAGCCCCTGGCATCAGCTTGTTTGCTTGTTTTTAATATATTTTAGCAAGTAGACCCTTGTCAGATATATCATTGTCGATTTCCCCCCCAATCTGTAAGTTCTTCTTTGACTTGGTTGTCTTTCATGAGCAACCGAGTTAAGTCCCTTTTACCTGTCTTATCTTCTGTCTGTGCATTTTTCAGTGATGTTGATAGTGTGTTTGTAAAAATCTTTAATTTTTTTTTCATTTTTGGCATTAGTTCGATCGTAAATTTGAATAATAGTCATGCTCACTGGTCGACCTTATTGTTGCTGTCACTAGCTGCTGTGCACTCAGTTCTTAGTCATAGCCACCCTACGTGCAACAGAACGTCCACCCCATCCTTTGCTATCCTCACAATTGTCCCTTTGTTTGAGCCCTTTGGCACCGCCATTGTGTTCCTTCTTCCTTTTCCCTGGCCCCCCACCCCCCACTTCACTAACTATGAGGTCCTTCTCCAGGGACTAGTCTCTCCTGACAACACGCCCAAAGTACTTGGGACAAAATCTTGCCATCCTTGCTTCTAAGGAGCGTTCTGGCTGTACTTCTTCCAAGGCAGATCTGTTTATTCTTTGGGCCCCTGGTGCTCTCAGTATTGCTTTGAGCACCATAACTCAAATCCATAGATTCTTCTTTGGTCTTCCTTGTTCATTGTCCAACTTTCACATGCTTATAAGACAATTGAAAAGACCATGGCTTAGGTCAGGAGCACCTCAGTGCTCAAAGTGGCATCCTTGCTTTCAACACTTTAAAGAGGGCTGTGAAGCAGGTTTCTGGAGTTATATACACTGTTTGAGCTTTTTATGGCTGCTTCTATGCGCTTTGGTTGTGGATCCAAGCAAGACAAAATCCGTGGAAACATCAATCGTTTCTCCATTTATCATGATGTTTCCTATTGGTCCAGTTCGAGGATTGGGTCTTCGTTACATTGAGTTGTAATTCACACTGAAGGCTGTAATCCTTGGTCTTCATCTGCAAGCGCCTCCAGTCTTCTTCACTTTCCGAAAGCAAGGTTGGGTCATCTGCATATTTCAAGTTAATGAGCCCTCCTCCAATCCTGATGCCACATTCTTCTGCATATAATCCAGTTTCTCTGATGATTGGCTCAGCATGCAGATTGACTGAGGATGTCATTCTTGTTCGGTGCCATTGCGTCAGTTACAACCCACAGAGACCTAATGCACAACAGAATGGAGCCCTGATGCATACCGTTCTTGATGTCACATTCTCCCCTTGTTCTGTGCACATATGTGCCTCGGGATCCATGTACAGGTTCCACATGAGCATAATTACATATGCTGCACGTGCTGCTCTTCTCAAGGCTGTCCATAATGTGTTTTGGTCCACAGAGTCCAATGCCATGGCACCGTCAATAAACACAAGTAAACATCTTTCTGGTATTCTCTGCTCTCTACCTGGTAGGCACATGGACATTGCCCTACCACTGACAGTGCTGTCTCTTACAGAAGGTCTGGAAGGGTTCTTTTTCACAATGAATGTACTGCCATGTCTCTTCAACTTGACACTCCAGCATAGCAGGCCATGTGAACACCTGGTTGCAAATGGTCAGTCCCCACCATCCATCTCAGCTAATGAATGCCTAGGATATCTACCTTCCAATGTTCCGTTTCATTGTTCACCACTTCCAAGTTTCCTAGGTTTTTGTTCCTCTTCCACATTCTAATTACTAATGTATATTTCAGCTGTTTCTTTTCATTTTGAGACATATCGGTAAAGGAAGGTCCCGAAAGCTTGATGCCATCCACATTGTTAAGGTCAACTCAACTTGGAGAGATAGCTTTTCCCCATTTATACTTTGATCCCCTTCCAACCTGAGGGGCCCTCCATATGGCACCCTCATCAGACAGTGCTGTGCAGAATGCTCTCCCTGGGAGTGGGTTGCCAGGTCTTTTTTCCTGGTCCCTTTTATTCTGGGAGCCCCATACATCCCTGCCCACCATGAGTGACCATGCCGGGAATTGAACTACAAGTAGCATTGTTTTCAACATCACAGCAACAGGCCAGCCACCCAAGTCTCACAAGCTGACAGACGTAGTTTAAGGACCTGCCCCTTTGGAAAGATGTCCTGAGTTCCTGGGTGCTGCAAATGATTCATACTTTCAGCTGCTAACCGAATGGCTGGAGGCTCAATTCCACCCACAGGTAACTCACCCCCAAGAAAGGCCTCATGATCTACTTCCAAATACTAAGCCACTGAAAACCCTATCGAGCTGTTCTACCCTGACACACATGGGCTTGAAGGTGTCAGAATTGGTGGGGTGGCAAAGAGTGTTTTTACTGGTTAAAGGTGTGCAGCTTGATCCCCGGAGAGGTGACAAGATGTGCTTGTTTGTCTCACAAACACACCCATTAGCAAAGAGGATGATTCAGAAGAAGTGTGAAGTGGCATCGGGTGAGAAGCTTCCAGGACGGGGTGAATGCTGGATAGAGCCAGGGAATCTTGGCCGGGTTGGACTCAAGTGGCGTGTGCACATGACCACGAGGAGAGAGCCAGGCCGGGGTAAGGAAACCTTGCAGTTGAACGAGATGAGAAGTATGGTGGGGTTCATCAGGTGGGACCAACTTACAAAGATGTTGCCTCTGCTTCCGCCGTTCAGAGGACCACGGACAGAACAAAAATGAAATCTTCTCTTCTGGGGAGGCTTGTGTTCCAGTGTGAGATTCTCTTAAGACAAGAAGGAGTTAAAGATAACAGCAAATGCAATATCACAGCATCTTTTTAAGTAGCTGCAAAGCACCACCATTTTTGATGCCTTTTGATTCAAAAAGGTTAAATGATTAGCACATCTACATTCTATGGAGCAGAATGCGGTTTCACTTACTACCACAAAGGTGGCAGTACTGTGCTTGTGAGGCGTAGGCATTCAGGGGAGCCTTTATTTCAGCCTGAATTACCTTCTGAAACCCATCAGGAAGCAATCAGACTCCCTGACTTCTAAAAGCACCTGGAAGGACACCCACCAAGGGAGGCTTGAAATGGGAAGAGAAAGCCTAGCTCTGAGTGTTAACTTCTTTCTCTTTTCTCTCTCATGCCAACTCTGTGTGATGGAGGAAAGTATCCACCCCTCCACCCCCCTTCCCCCCACCACCACCGCACTTCCCCATTGGCCAGGCAATCTCTCTGCATGCTTCTGGATGTACAGTTTAGTGAACTGTCTAAAAACATCCAAGGGGAAAATGTAAAAATGGGTCTCCTTTCCAAGAATTTTATCCTTCAGCCTCTTCCTGTAAATCTGCTCACATTAGTATGGCAGGGGGACGGTGCCGCTGAACCTAAGGGGGAAAAGTCTCCCTAGCAATGTTGAACAACTGGAAGGTGGAGATTGGCCTCGAGTGTTGATCTGGCTATTGTCTTTGCACATTTTTTCCAAACAAATGCAAGAAAGATTGGCCAAGGAAGTAGTAGGAATTCCAAAGAAGATGTCATGGACCACAGGGTCCATTTCTAGAAGCACTCTGTCATACAGCCAGAGACCTCAATGACAGGCCCTTTGCATCAGTGTCTTAGGTTACCAAAAGAAAAGACAGAATCCTTCTAGGAGGGTGAATGGCTCTGGGCCCCACGAATGGATGCTCACACAGTGCAGAGACTGGAAGCCGGCGATCAGCCTGTTGGCAGAGTTGGCTCCTGTTGGAGATTCGGAGGGAGCCTCTGTTCCTTGGCTCTCTCCTGGCTTCTGGTGGCCTTCAGCAGCCCTTGGCATTGCTTGCCTTGTCGATGCACCCCTTTAGTGTCTGCATCCATCGTCACGTGGACTTTCTGCCTGTCTGTGTTTGGCCATCCTCCTTTAGGATGCTAGTCACTGCATTCAAATTCAGTACGGCCTCATCTTCGCTCAACTAGTTGTGTCTGAAAAGACCCTGTTTCCTAATAGAGGTCACCTCGTGAACTCCCAAGAAGGCATTAATTTGAGGTGGCAGCACTATTCAACACAGGACACATGGGGTTCCCTTTGTCCTCTCAGGCCTCAGCTTCTCAACTTGACTCCAGCCTCTGATGCGGCTGATAGAGACAGGATATGAGACCCAACCAGTTTGAGACATACCCTGTGAGGGTGCCCCTGACCCTGACCCATTGCCCGCAGCTGGCTGAACTGAAAGAAGCCCGGACAGCCATGACCCTGGCATGCTGACATGGTCCATGTTCTACATGTTTCACTGGGGTGGCTGTGATGAAGGTTAGTTGTACAAACAGAGACACTGGTCTGTGCTGTGACCAGAAGGGCAGGGTGTGGATGTGACAAGGAGATCGCACAAAGAAGGAACCGGGCTCCTTACCATATCCTTTGGTCATGGGAGATGGCCCCATGTTGAAACGGAGGGGCTCTGTTGGCGAGGAGCCACCCGCACAGTGTCCTGTGGGCGTCTGCAGGAGACTTTGAGGAGAGCATTTGCTCTTCTTAAACATTGACCCTTCATTCCAGGCTGATGCCGCTGGGCCGTCTGCTTGGAAATGGTGAAAATGGCTAAGTTGCTTCTGCCATTAAGCCAAGTCTGGTTCGAACTGTGAAACGAGTCAGCCTCAAGAGGACAAAGACCGCCTGCTTTCACGTCTATGAAAGTTCTAGAAGAGGCTAGTGTTTGGAGACCGGAAGTTATAGAAGTGGCACCAGGGCAGGTGGGAGGGACGGGGAAAGGAGGACAACAGGACTTTAAAGGACTCTGAGTTTAAGAGCTCCTGTGAAGGGTGATGTAAAGTCAGAGATAGTTAAGGGAGACGGTGGAGTATATGATGAGCATAATCCGTGCCTCTGAAAGACTGTGTGTGAAATGGCGAATGTTGTGTTGCCTTCTGCGTCTCTCTGCCATCGCTTTCTCCAAAAGTGGGGGAGGCAGTGAACATATGTGCTAAGTGCAAGAAGTCAGAGAGAAACGCCCCAGACCTTATGATTGTGTCCAGTCCTAGAAAAAACAAAACTTTAATGGCGGATCTTACCTGTGGTTGCCAGGGGCAAGGTGGGGAGTGGGTGAACTGCAGAGACCTGGAAGAAATTTGGAAGGTGATGGTATGGTAGTTATATAATCTGTTGTCAATTTGAGCGGATTATGAGTGAAGGGGTGGAGTCTAGCCTGTCAATCATTGTGTAGCCAATGAGGCTTCTGTGTGGACATGGCCTCTCCCTGAGGATTCTGGGAATTCCTGTATTTCCTCCTTGGAGGCGGGAGACGCTCTCTTTCTCTGGGCTTACTCCCTGAGAGACACTCTAATGACAAGACACATGGCTCTATGCTGATAGACCCTGTGTCCTGGGAACTGGAGGAGCCACGTGGAGACTCCAGCCAGCACTGAGATGCTTCCACCAGCACTGGATCCACAAGACTTTGCACCCACTGGCCTGTGATCTTCCTTCATTCGGCACCATTGCATGTTTTTCGTGAGTCTGAAGAGGACTTTATAGATGGGTTTGGGACATAAGGGGTAATATTGGACTTATGAACTTGATCTGGACTTGGCTGGGATCTTTTCTTAATGTACAATTGCTCGATTTGTTTCTCTAGGCTACCCAGACTAACCCAGATGGAAATCTTTTTATTTTGATTGTGGTGGGTTTATGCCACTACATATGTTTGTCATTACTCATCAGAGTACACACTTAAAATTTCATGCATGCAAATGATCCTTCAATAAAGTTTATTTCGAAAATGAAAAGGTATTTCCAAACATTTATATTTACTTGATGTAAATTCCTTCAAGAACATATAGTCTGGATCTTTATAGAAATGGGTCCAAAACTGCAAAACTGATTTTGGGGAAGCCAACATTTGGGCATGCCTATTTTATGCACTTTAAATATTGACCATTGTTCTATTCAGGAACTATGATGGCATAGTGAGTTTAGTGTTGGACTGCTAATCGCAAGGTTGGTAGTTCAAACCTACCAACCACTCCTTGAGAGAAAGATGTGGCAGTCTGCTTCCCTAAAGAGTTCAACTTTGGAAACCCTATAGGCAAAACTCGACTCTGTTCTAGAACATCACTGAGTTGAACTTGACCCATGGTAACAGGTATGCACAGTTGCCCCAGTGTTACACTCCCACTCAGGGCAATGCCTTGTGTATCAGAGTAGAATGATGACTGGGGTTTTCAAAGGCTGGCTTTCTGGGAAGGAGATTGTCAGGCCTTTCTTCCAGTTATCAGCCAAGCACATTCGCTGTTCCTATGATTCAAAATCAAACCCACTGACATTAAGTCGATCCTGATGCATCGTGCCCACATGCCACCGGGTAGAAGTGAGTTTCTCAGGGATTTCATGGCTGTCAACTTTTATAGAAACAGACTGCCAGACCTTTCTTGTGTGGTGACAGTTAGTACATGAATGCTCCGTTTGTGCCACCTCATATAATACCTGAAAACCTGCCCACTGCTGTGAAATCTATGTTGCTTATAGTGACGCTCTTGATCAGCGATTCTCAACCTGTGGTCATGACCTCTTTGGGGGGTCGAAAGACCCTTTCATGGGGGTCGCTCGATTCATAACAGTAGCAAAATTGCAGTTATGAAATAGCAGTGAAAATAATTTTATGGCTGGGGGTCACCACCACATGAGGAACTGTAGTAAAGGGTCGCGGCATTAGGAAGGATGAGAACCACTGCTCTAGACTGAGTAGAACTTGCCCCTGCAGGTTGCCAAAGCCCGGGACAAAGACGAAGCATTCTACTGCGGTAGAGTCGCCATCCCGGTAGCCCACAGGGCCAGTTCTGACTGTGCCCTATGCCCCATTATGACTCTCACTGAGACAGAATCAACTCAATGACTGTGAGCTTGGGTTAAGCCCCTCCTCCAAGATCACATATCTAATAACTGATCACACTGAGTTCTGGCCTCAAGCCCCTGTATGTTGCTTTTCCTTGTGTGGGGAGTGTAGGGTTTGTGTCACAGCCCCACACTGTTCTACTTAAAATAAAGAGTGTGTCCCTGCAATCGGGAGCAGTGGTGGTTCAGCGGTGCAATTCTCACCTCCCATGTAGGAGACCTGGGTTCAATTCTTACCCCAAGCACATCAAGTACAGCTGCCATTTGTCTCTCAGGGCAGGCTTGCTTGCTATTATGAGGCTGCCCAGTTTCAGCAGGGCTCCAGGGCTAAGGCAGGCTTAGTGACACGTTTTGAAAAATCAGCCACTGAAAACCGTGGGAACACAGCAGACTGATCCTCCGTCAAGCACAGGGATGGCACCGGACTGGTTAGCCCTGTCCCCCCTTGTGTATGCCCAGAGTCACTGAGTCAGGGCCAGCACCACGGTGTCAGACAATGCTAAATCCTGCCCTGTTTTCCCTCACTGCCACCGAGCTGATGCCAAGTCACAGCGATAGTATAGGACAAGACAAGACTGGCCCTATTGGGTTCCCGAAACTGGAACTCTTTCCCGATGTCACTGTCACTCAAGTCTGCTACACTTTTAGTTTCCAGGGAAACAGAGTGGTAGATATGAATTACACGTCAAATTTCAAGGTGTTTTGCTGGCTTTTTTTTTTTCAGATTTGTTTTGTTATTAGGCTAATAAGAGTACATTTTTGTGATGCCGATGACAAATCAAATAAAATTAACTTGCCCAATAACAATAATGTGGTAAGGAAAGAAAAAGAGATTAGCCTAATAAAACAATGTAATCTTTCAACATCTACTGTAACCACCCAGCTATCCAAAAGGGAGCTTCAAAATGACAGCCTTAAACATAAGCACTTTATTTAAAGAATTAAGAGGCGCTGGCCAAGAAGGAGTGTTGTAAACATGTCAGGTTGATACCAGCACTCATTGTGATCAAGAGCCTGCTTGCTCTCTGCTGGGTCTCTGTGTGGAACAGTGGCCTCTGACAAGGCACTTTTCTGTTGCTATCACCACTTAATTAAGCAGCTTAGTTCATTGCCTCAAGGCTCCTTGCTCCTTTATTCTAAAAATAAAAGAATCCCCTTCAGGATCTATCCCTCCTCTCTCAACAATCTACTTCTGGCTCCTGGCACCCTGGAAAGTCAGCCGGAGTTGTTCTTTTTATACTGTTGGAAGAAGACGTCTTAGCCTAAGAAATCAGACAACCATGGTTGGTTGTCCTGTAATAACAGACACATAGGGGAGAAGGGATGGCCACACAGATGCAGAGCAGTAGGGGGAAGACTATTTGTCTGGGAAACATTTTGCTCGTGAACTGTTCCCACCTTAAAACGTCAATGGAACCAGTGCTGGAAACAGCCAGAAGATGTGTTTGCCTCTGTCTACTTCATTAGGTCACACTCAATTTGGGGACACGTTATCGTCACTATATTTCATATCCATAGCGTAGACTACCTGGGCATTTTTCACCTCTTGCCAGTTCGGGGGGAATACATTATAGAACGTGTGCTGTGTTTCCCTGTAAGAGCCATCTTCTAAATAAGAGAGTGGTGATCCTGACCAATGGCTTCATGTCGTAAATGACAGATGAGGTATTAAAAGAGTTGCCATTTAAAATCCTGGAAGTTATTTCACATTCTAAATGTGTTGAAACGTAAAAATGATCAATGCTGGGTTGAAGTGACACCTCCTTGTCGTTTTGATTTGAGCCCCAGTGGTAGAATGAGTCAACGGTTCGAAACCACCAGGAGCTCCACCAGAGAAGGAAGCACCTTCGTACCCTTGTGAAGACACTCGTCTCAGAAACCCACTGGGGCAGCTGCCCTGTCCTATGGGGTCGCTAAGAGGGGTCGGTTCCGTGGCAGTCAGGAGACATCTTGCAAAGTCAACATCAATGTGTTGTCGTTGCTGTAGGTTGTTGGCTCGATTCCAGCTCAAAGAGCACCCGTAGGGCAGAGCAGAATGACCCCATAGGATTCCCTGGGCTGTGATCTCTACAGGAAGGAGCCCTGCTAACATAGTGGTCATCTATTGTGCTGCTAACAGCGAGGTCATCAGTTCAAAACCACCAGCATGCCCTCTGGAGAAAGACAAGGGTGTTTAAACTGTGTAAAGAGTTACAGTCTCAAAAAGGGTAGACTCCTTGTAGCTTCAACGTTGGACTTTGCTTGATTGTTTACGGAGCATTTGTATATTGATTTAGTATAGTCATGCCTTATAATGACTTGAAGTTTGACTGAAGCTTTAAATCCTAGCCTAGCGCTGAGGTCCTACCAAACCGAACCAACCTTGCTTCCATTGAGTCAATGGTGACTTGTTGCTCGACCCCTGTGGGTTTCAGAGTCTGTTGAGGGGAGTAGAAAGCCCGTCTTTCTCTGGAGGAGCTGCTGGTGATTGTTTCACGGTCAGGACTAAAATTTAAATCAAAATTACTCCTGCCAGGACTCTTTTCCAGTAACACCCAAGCCTAATGTTTCTTACTTGAGGAAGGGAATTTCCCTTTTTTAAAAAAATAGATTTATTGGTATATACTTCACATTAGTAGAATTTAATCCTTCAATCATTTCAAAAAGATCGGTGCAGTCATCACCACCATCAATATCAGAACCTTTTTTCTTCTACTCATTGTTGTTAGCTCCCCATTCCTTACCCGCTCCCCATCTTCTCCTGCCATGCCCCACAGCAATGATCAATTCTGTTACTCCCTCTATGGATCTACCTGAATACCAAAAATCAGACCAAACCCAGACAGGAAGCAAACAAGCAAACAAAACACCAATAACAATGCCTGGATGAAACATGGATAAATCTCAATTGGCATGAAAGTGGAAGCATGAGGAACTGGGATGGATTTAGGCTAGTACTTAAATCTAGTCCCAATGTAAGAGCAATTAGTTCTGAAGACATGGCCCTACTTAACACCCTCATGAACAGATCACTGAAGATATGGGTGCTACAGCAAAGTGTGATGCAGAAACCAGATGGTGCCTGGCTAGTAAAAAGAACTGTGTTTGGGATCTTCAACCAAAACCCAAACTCACTAACATTGAGTCAATGCTGACTCATGGTGACTCTACTGTGGGGTTTTGAGACTGTAACTGTGTATGGGAGTAGAAAGCTCAGTCTTTCTCCCTAGGAGCTGCTGGTGGTTTCGAACTGCTGACCATGCAAATTGCAGTCCAACACATAACCATTACACCACCAGGGCTCCTCATGGGGTCTTAAAGAAGTCATCAAGTGAGGCTTCTGCCTGGAAGTGTCCACCTGGAAGAATCACACCAGTCTGTGTGATCCCAGGATTTAAAAAAATAAATCCTTGGTGTTTGGCCCAAGGATTTTAAAGAACAAATCTGGGTGTTTGGACCCACTTTTAATTCATCTTCTTTCCATCATTGCCTACTTCAGTGACAACTTTCTTGGTGCCTAGAAGAAATGTGGACACACAATTGAGACTCCACAGGACCTAGGGGGGAGGCTGGACAGCTGCGGAGGTGGCAGGTGGCAAGTGGCCAGGGCAGGAAAATGGAGATTTTCAGATAAAGCAATTACACAGCCCCCTGGCTTGATGGAAGGAGACTTCTGATTCTTCCAGGACATATCAGCACCACTTACCGGATTGGGCTCTGCTTTCAAAGTGGGTCTTTCCCAGCAGGTCTGTTTCTTTGTGCCACCTCCTTCAGAGCTCCTTGCGTGGCTAATTGAAACTTATTCCTTCCCCATCCACTCCAATTAAACAGCAGATTAGTTTGATGGGACTCCCTAGTCGCTCCTCCTAAAATGACACTCACTGTTTCACTAGCAACTGAATCCCTAAAACACACAGTCTGTGACCTGGACTTTGGGCAAGTGTTTGCGCAGGAACCAGAGGGAGAGCAGCTCAGCAAGCTCATCTGCAGTGTCTCTTACATAGAATTATTCCGTGTCGATGACACGTGTGTGTGTGTGTGTGTGTGTGTGTGTG
>NW_022111339.1:178519-187514 GCF_000313985.2 Echinops telfairi
GGCTCTATTCTCATTCGCTTTGTGCCCCTTGCAAATGAATCAACTATTGCTAAATCCCAAATTCTCCTAATGTAAATGAGATTTAAAATTCCAACCAGAAAAGTTAAGAAGCAAGATGAGGCTTTCTACTCCCCTAAATATTTACTGTCCTGGAAATCCACAGGAGCAATTCTACTCTCTCCTGCAGGGCCGCTATGAGACCAATTGACTGGAGGGTGGTGAGGGAAGGGTTCAGCATCCCATTGAGGATTCGAGATACCACATGGGCATTGTTCTAAGACTGAGGATCCTGGGGGGAGACCTGCTGACCCAATCCTTGCTTCTAGGGGTTTATAGATCCCCCAGCAAGTGTTCAATAAATGATGGGATTTACTAATGTGTGCAAAAGCACTGTGCTGGAGTTCAAAGACATTTTTAAGGAGGGAGGGGTGGTGTCTATGCCTCCTAGGGCCAAGCATGAAAGAAAAGCAGCCGGGCGGAGGGGGGGGGAAGCAGACAGGGGCGGGTGCCGCTTCTCTGACTCCAGGGGACCCCGTGAGTGTCAGAACAGCACTGTGCTCCACAGGGTTTTAAAGGGCTGAGTTTTTCATAAGTAGATCACCAGGCCTTTCTTCCGAGGCACCTCAGGGTGAACTCAAACTCCCAGCCTTTCTATTAGCAGCTACGTGTGTTGACCATTTACACCACCCCGGCGCTCCCGGTAAAAGATACTTGGAGACATCAGAACAAAAGTGATTGAGGGAAGATCAGGATAGAATTTAAAGCCGGCTGGAGCCCTGGAAGTGTACTGGGTTTTGAGGGGGGCGTTTCGAAGTTAGCATTTTGAAACCATTGGCCGCTCCTCGGAGAAAGACGAGGCTTTCTCCTCTACTCCGGTAAAGCCGCAGTCCCGAGCTGACGGTGGCAGTTCGGCCCTGTACTACGGGGTCGCTGTGAGTCTGAACTCACTTGGTGTCCGTGAGTGATTGTGTCGCTCGCCCTCTAAGGGGAGAATCAAATAACACTTAGACCAGGAACAAAAGACAAGTGGACCAGTGAGGGCCACAGCCGCTTTGTTTCCATTCTCTCCGGATCATAAGGACAACAGTGCATGCGTATGTTTGTGTGCATATTGATGTGCGCCTGCATCTGGGTGTTGGAGTCTGTCTCTTTATTGACCGTGTGGCCATGTGTTTGATGTGCTTATAACTCTTTGGGTGGTTTTTATGAGGAAAAGTGAAGACCTTCCCTAAGAGTCTCCTCGCACCTTCCGCAGATCTCATGATGCGCAGGTGTCCCTGTTGTCAGTCCTTCCCACTCTCTCCTGTGCCTTTGAGTCTCTGCTGCCAGGTGCTCGCTGGCTCTTTCCCTGTGGTGCAAAGCCGGCCACCCTCCCGCCACTTCCAGCAGGCAATGGTGGGGTTGCCCTGCTTAGCCCCGCCGGCCAGAGACTGCCCTGGGGAATCGCATTTCAGTTCAGCCATGAGAAGGTCTAATTTGTTGAGATGATTATCTTATATGGGGCTTTGGGGGTAGTGTTTTCCACAAAAGGAAGTCCCCTGGAAGAAAGCGAAGGTGCGGGTTATTGCATCTGTTTAACCTCCTCTCCGCAGGTCTGATTTGCAGACCTCCGCTCTCCACAAAGGCCCCTTTGGGGCTCTGAGGGATGCCGGGTGGAGCACCGACACTGGTGCAGGGAGAGTTCGCTCCCTCCTTCTAAGGCAGCGAGGAGAGCCCTGTTTCCTGTCCGAAGGTTCTTTCATTGCCCTCGGTCTTTCACCTGACCTAGGCCTGGCTTCTCCTCTGCTGCACTTCTCCATCAAGCCAGCCCCGGGGAACATTTCAGTGCCATTGGCTAGAATGACCACTGCCCGGAGGAGAGGGCTCACAGCCAGTTTGAAGTCATTCCTTTTTCTTCTTCTTCCTTTTTTTGTTTTTTTGAAGTTTTATTTGGAGTGAAAGTTGGTACTGCAGATGACGTGCCCACCGTGCACGTTGTTCAAGAGGCCCCAAGGGCTCCGTGGTCCAGTGCTTCGATTCACGGCTAACCCAAAGGTCTGCATTCGTTGGGGGAGTGGGTACGTTTTGGGCTGTTTATTCATCAGGTTGGCAGTTCGAAACCACCAGCCGCTCCTCAAGACAGACAGGGTTTTCTACTCCATTAAACAGTCACAGTCTCAGAATCGCCACCCACCCCCGCCCCCGCTGGGGGAGGACGGTCTCTATGAGTGGCTCTGGGCATGGGGGGTAGACGTGGCCCCCCCACTGCTGTAAAGATGTGTGCTCTTGACAAACCCCAGGGGCAGCTCTCCTGTGTCCCACAGGTCGCTGCGAGTTAGAATTCCCGGTGCGATCTTGACTGTTGAGTGGCGCTGGTCACATTTTCCACCTGGTGTGAAGAACTTGCGCAGGACTTCAGATCTGATTGCTGTCCCATTACTCTAGCTTCCCTGCCCCTCCTGGCCTTGTCTCCAGTGCTGTAGAGTAAATAGTGACTGTTTGTGCCCACATAGTGATTTTTTTTTTAAAGAGCATAGTGCTTGTGGTGGTATTGTTTATTTTGTGAGTCAATGTGTTATTTAACTGAAAGGGGACTTCCACGAGTGAATTTTGTTCCAAAAGCTGAAAGGGCTTATTCGGACACTGCCTCTTCCCCTAGTCCCCCCTGGTCCAGCATGTCTCATCCCTTTAAAAGAATGTGCGTCTTCATTGATGATTTGTTCCCACATTCTTTCTGAGAGCTGGCCACGTGGTCAGGCCATGGTCTGGTCTCCGGAGAATTGAGGTTCATGTAGACAGTGACACCTGTGCTCTAGTTTCTCCTTTGAATCTGTCTTCTTTTTGCTTTAAGTGAATAGAGAACAACAGTAGTATCTTAGACGACCACTCACTTTCTAGATCCCCGATGCTACTTACCGAACCAGAAGGTAAAGCATAGACGTTAGACACTGTGTTGGACCGATTGATCAAGTTGTCCCACAGGGCTAGGGTCCTAAACTGCCAATCCACTAAAGCAGTTCTGTAGAGTGTTTGCTTATGTCGGGGAATTGTCCATGACTGTGCACCCGTGGGAGAAAGATTGGGGTTTCTACTTCCATGAAGAGTTACAGTCTTGGAAACTCACAGGGGCAGGTCTGTCTACCCTGTCCTATAGGGTTGTTATGAGTCAGAACTGACTTGACGGCAGCGAGTTTGGTTTAGGTTTTGGGAGTGCCCTATGTACTCTATTATATATAGGAATATATGTAGCACACCCTAACATGTATATGTATGCACCTACAGATAAACCTATGCATGCACATGTGTACACACAGAGATATATTCCTATGCACATAAAAGGGGGCTTAAAGAAGCTCATGGAAGAAAATTCCATTATCTGATAATCCAATTTTTCCATGAGCTTTTAGAATCCCCCTCATATAGGCATATAGGTATTTGAGGGGAGTTTAAAAAGGAAAATGGGATGAAAAGATAATGCAATTTTGCCACAAACATTTTGAAGTGCCGTTGTACGTACCCAAAAGCCGTATCAGGTTATAATGGGTTATGCATTGGGATACTAATCGCAAGGTCCACAGTTTAAAACTACTAGCTGCTCCTTGGGAGAAAGATGAGGCTTTCTATTCCCGTTAAGAGTTACAGCCTGAAACCTTCAGAGGCATTTTGTTCTGTCTTAGAGGGTCACTATGAGACGGAATTGGCTCAATAACCATGTGGGTTTTGTACTTAAGTAACCACTCACTGATTTCTTTTATTGTTATAGCTGTTGTGGTAACACGGCTTATGACATGACATGTATGAGTAATGTCCCTTATTCTTGAGTACATGTTCATGTCATCACCAACCTTGATCAAGAAATGCACACTCCACCCACATTTGGTTTGGTCCTTCCCATTGAGAAAACAGCAGAGTCGATCTAGATAGCGATTTCCCCTCTCTCCCTTTCCATCCTTGAACCACCGAAGCACATGGATTTCTGCCATAATGAGAGGAAGTCAGAACGTCTTGCTCCTAGGTGCCATTCTTTACATCCACCGGTGTCGGTTTTTAAAGTGCTTGGACTTGTCTGCTGGCATCCACGGCTTGCAGACATGCCCCAGCAGCGGACGGGGCAACAGACGTCTCTCAGTCATGCCCTTGTCTTTGTCTCTGAGGGGCCTTCAAAACCTGATCTACACAAAGAGTAGCTCCCAAGGGAATCCGCTGGGTCGATTCAATTCAAGGCAGAAGAGAGGTCAACTCAGGCGGTGATGGGGGCCGTGATTGTGGTTTCTGAGGCGTAATCTGGATAGATTTTCGGGAATGACATCAAACAATCACGTAGGCTTAGGATGAAGAAGCTGCAGGAAAGTGGCAGCTGATGAGAGAGCAGCCAGGACCATCAATTGAGGAATTTGTTTCCCGTCATCGTCGGGAGAAGGCTCCTGCTCATTCTTCGAGGTCAGCAAGGACAAGAACTTCATTGGAAAGCCCCACTCCGCCTACCTGCCAGCCCTGATCTTGCCCCTTGAGACGTCTTTTTGTGCTCCCAACTCAGAGAGCGCTTTAAAAGAACACAATTGGACACCCCGGAGGATGTCAAAACTGACATTGGGATGCAGTGTAACCCAAAGAGCCCAGGATGCTCAGGGAAGGGTGGCTGTTGTGGTGACGTGTATGGAGTCGGTCTGACTCACGAGGATCCTGCGTACTGCAGAAGGAAACCCTGCCTGGTACTGCACAGTTGTTGCAGCCACGGTGTGAATCCATCGAGTTGTGAGGGGTCCTCTGTTGGGTTCACCCTGTACTTTAACAAGGCTAGAGAGATGGGGACACTGCCCCAAGAAACTTATAGACCTAGAGAGAGGGTATGTGAGAAACGATAACTTTACATTTTGATATTTTTGTTTTAGGCAGGTTTCTATGATTTTAAAGCAATACAGCTTGACTTCCCTTTTTTGTCATTTTATAAAAGTGGGATCATACAGTGTATGTCCTTTTTTTGATGGACTTATTTTGCTCCATGTTCATCCATGTTAGGTTTTGCTAGCTTTTATTTCCTCGTTATAGCTATGTAATATTCCTATGTTGTGTGTATGCCCCCATTTCACTTACCCATTCGTCCATTGATGGGTACTTAGATTTCATCCATCTTTTTGCTTATATGAATAAGGCCACTATGAATTGCAGTGGGTATATTCTGGTAATAATCTCTTTCAGAAGAACTAATCCCAGACTAGTCCCAAGGTGCTGGAGATTAATGATGCCCCATATGTCCAACTCTTACATGTTGCTATTTAGCCCCACATTCCCCTCACTCCTTCCTTGAGTATACCTCCCCCCCACCCCCACATTCCTGGCTTCTGCAATTCTCTACAACATCCTACAGAAACTCAGGAAATGTTGAAGAATTGTCTATTGTGGTGGTGGTGGTGGGTGCTGTTCAACGCAAAGGCCAAAGGTCAGGCAGGGCTGAGCCAAATGCAGGGTCCAGAACTGGAAGCCAAAGATGTCCAAAGTCACCGCAGGTGCTCTTGGTCCCACCGAGGCTCAGCTAGGGAATAGAGGTCTGACTTTCCCGGTGTGGGGGTGCACGTGTAGAATTGTGTGGCCTGGCTTATGCCCAGGTCTAAGACTGAATCTTAGAGATGTCTCAAAGAAACAAAAAGTGAGCCTTGGTTCCGATGGCTCTAAAATAGCATCATAATTATGTCATCTGGGAGACAAGGGTGTGTGATGGGATTCACATGTGCTCTTAAAATCGAGTCCCGATCCCATCCTGTTTCTATTCCTTAGTAGATAAGTCCAGAATTATATCACATAAGGAATTGTAGCTAGAAGGTCCATATTAGTTGACTGTAATGCATCTGCCTATTTATGCGACCGCTATTAGATCTCTATGGAATGGATTGCTGAGTCATGAGGTATTTATAGTTCCAGGTTTTGGAGGAAGTGCTGTACCACTCTTCATAGTTGTAACGTTTCACAATCCCACCAGCAAGGGATGAGGGTTCCTATCTCCCCATGAACTGGACATCATTCGTTGTGCTGTGTCTTCTCTGTCAGTGTCATCTTTGCGGGGATGAGATAGTATCTTATTGTCTTTTTATTTGCATCTCTCTAGTGGCTAATTCCAGAACAGTTCATTGTGGCCATGGCCAAGAGGCAAACGTTCAAACAGAACAAGGAACTAGCGCAGGGTTTAAAATCAGAAAAGGCATGCAGCAGGGTGGCGTCCTTTCATCGTACTTATTCAACCTGTGCATTGAGCAGGTAGTCCACGTAGTGGATTACATGCACAAGAGCACTGCCTCTGGACTGGAGGAAGATTTCTTAACAGCCGCAGGTACAAATGCAATGACTAGTGACTGGGAGGATCTTTTCATGTGCTTATTAACTGCCTGAATGTCCTCTTTGGTGAACTACCCGTTCATGTCCTTTGCCCATTTTTTTTTTTGATTTTTTCATCTTTTTGACGTTGAGTTGTTGAAGTTTTTCTATGTATTTTAGAGTTTAGATCCCTTTCAGGTTTGCATCTCTGAAATATTTTTCCCAGGTTGTAGGGTATCTTTATATTCTTTTGATAAAGTATTTTCAGTAGAAGCATTTAACTTTTTAAAGGTCCTAGCTCTCTAATCAGTCTTCTGTTGCTCATGGATTTGTAATTGGTTTTGGTACTCTGTTTCTGAAAAGATTAAGTCACTTAGTTTTGTCTCTAGATTCTCTTCCAAGAATTCTATAGCTTTAGCATTTAGGTCTTTGCTCCAGTTTTAATTAGTTTTTTAGTCTGGTGTCTGCTATGGTGGGTCCTATTTAACGTTTCTGCAGATGAATATCCAGTTTTGCTGGACCTTTTGTTCATGGGACTCTTACTTGCACATCGAATGGATTTGAGCCCTTGCTGAACATCAGCTACCCAGAGATGGATGATTCACATCTGGTTCCCAGGTCTATCCTGCTGTTCGACATATCGGTCATGGAACCTGTACCGGCCCATTCTGAGTATTGTGTCTTTGTAGTCTGTTTGGAGATGGGGAAGTGCAAGGCTTCCTGCTTTGTTATTCTTCCATATTGCTTTGACTATTGGGGGTCTCTTTTTCCATATAAAATTGATCATTTATTTTGCCATCTCAGTAAAGAATATTGTTGAAATTTAGATCAGGACTGCATTGTATTTAAAGATCACTTTGGGTAGTGCTGGCATTTTCAGGATGTTAATTCTTCCAATTCACGAGCGTAACATGTTTTCTCTTTGTGTAGGTATCTTTTAGTTTCTTGCAGTAATATTTTATAGTTTTCACTCTATATAGGTCTTTTACATCCCTGGTTAGATTTATGCCTAAGTATTTTTTCCTTTGCGGGACTATTGTAAAGGTAGTGTTTCCTTTATCTCCTTCATTTGTAAGTCCTTCTCAGTGTAGATGGAACCATTTCTTTAAAAAGCAAATTTGATTTTAAAAATACTGCTTCCACTGGCACTGGGGCTTGAAGACGGAAATTCCCATGGAAGAATGATTTTTTATCCCCGCAGTGATGTATGAAGCGGTTCCTGGTGCTTTGTGTGCTGCCATGTGCATTCCTGCTGCTCTCAGGGCCTCCAGTTTTGCCGGACCATTTGTTAGGGTGACTCTTTCTTATACATAGAATGGACTTTAAGCCCTTGCTGAACATCAGCTACCCAAAGATGGATCCCCAGTGATCCATCGTGGTGATCAGATGTGTGAAAAAGCAGAACTGTGCTCCCTAGGGTTTTGAATGGTTGCTTTCTTTTGGAACTGGCTCACTAGACTGTCTCCTGAGACATCTCGGGGTAGATTTGCACTTCCACCCTTTCCATCAGCAGCCAAGCCTTACTGTGTGTGCCATCCTGGTAGTCAGAGCTTAATACGATCTGCTGAGTGGATGTCTGGGCCGATAAACGCTCATGTCTGATCCAAGCAGGCATCAAATGGCACAGAAGTGGGAAATTGGTGCCGAATATCAGGCGCTTCTCATGCCCAAAGCCAGCAAGTCAGACCATGTCCCGCTGTGGCCCAGACAGTTCTCACTGGCTAACTTTCGGAAGTCCATCACAAGGTCTTCTGGCCCAGCCTTAGTTGAGATGTTTTGTTTTTTTTGAACACAGGACTGGAAAGTCAGAGACTAACTCTTCTCTGCTCGTTTTTGTTTTCTTGTTGTGGAATGGGACACATAGAGGCAAAAGTATGTAAAACACTGTTGCATAGCGCAATTCATTTTCAAAAAGTATGCGCCCAAGTCACCAACATCCAGGTCCAGAAACAGAATGCTGACAGTATCCTGGAAATCCCCCTGTATGTTCTTTTTTTTCTTCCTAACATTACTGCAGCATGCAAGCCACCGCAGTATGACCAACTGATAGACAGATGGTAGATATATATGTGTATGTATATATGTACACACACACACACACACACACATACACACACAGGAGAGCTTTAAAAAACTCGTAGGAAACTCCATGCTTGTTTAAATATGTTAATGGCCATGGTGTGGCCTCTGATCATGGAAACCCTGCAGACAACCAAACTAAATGGCCCCTTGTCCTACACCGTCTTCACTGGTCTGCTCAGCCCAGTGCTTTAGCTATTGTGTTTGCAGAGTGCGTCTCGACCTAGGGAGCTAATTGTCACCACTCTGTTGGGCAGCATTCTGCTGTGGTTCATGGGGCTTGCGTTGGCTAACGAGCTAAAGTTGACCACTCTTCCTTGCTTCCTAGTCTGTCTGTCTGTCTGGACACTGCACGGAAACCTCTCTGCTGTGAGTGGCCCTGCAGGTATTTGACGTACCAATGGTGTAGGCGCCATAACACAACAACGCGCCAGCCACCACAGTGCGACGACCTGACTGGCGGGTGGCAGATACATGAGTTTACATGAGCACAGATATGCACAAGGGCAGCTCTGTCACTTCCCCTTCTCCTGTTCTCACTTTAGGCCCCGCTTGACTAGGTGAAGCTGCCCATTCTGTTGCTATGAAAACTCAAATTCAACTCTCACTTTAGGCCCCACTTGACAGG
>NW_022111339.1:187727-192785 GCF_000313985.2 Echinops telfairi
CCACTTGACAGGTGAAGCTGCCCATTCTGTTGCTAGGAAAACTCAAATTCAACTCTCACTTTAGGCCCCACTTGACAGGTGAAGCTGCCCATTCTATTGCTAGGAAAACTCAAATTCAACTCGGAGAGGCATTGATTTGGAAATTTAGTGGCTGTCCATTTTAGAAAAGGAGAATTTGATGAAAGATTTCTCAAGACAAATAGTTCAAAAGATCGCAACCGAAAAAACTAACCCCCCCTTGTCATCAAGTGGCTCATAGAAACCTGATACAGGGTTTCCAAGACGATGCATCCTGATGGAAGCAGACAGCCTCATCTTTCTCCTGAGAAGCTGCTGCTGCTCTGGAACTGCCCATGTGGGTGGTTAGCAGCCCAACCCTTCACCCTGGGGACCTAGCCAGCGGGGCTCCTGAATTCTCCGCAGTGACTGGGACAGGCTCTCCCCCACTTCCTGAAAAACACTTTAACTGCAGCAACTGCTTGCCTCATAAACAAGATATCGGGACTTGGTCAGAAAGGAGGGAGATAGCCAGATTTCTGGCTCAGGACTTACTTTTTTTCCCGATGGGTTTTGTTGCTATCAGGGAGTAGGAAATGAACTCACAGGGAAACAAATTCACCTCAATGAAAGGAAGTAAACTATTTTTCTTCTTCTTTTTAAAGAAGGTGCTCTATGATTCCGAATTAGCACCTGGAAATCCAAAGTCATTCCGTCGAAACCTAAAGTAGCCCACAAACAGAGGCATTTTCCTGCATTTCCCAAAGTAACGTGCAATCGGATCGCCTCTCGCCATCCACGACTATTCTACCTTGGGCTTCACAGACAGACAACAGTCTTCCCAGGGGCAGCTCCCCTCTGCAGCTGGCCCAGGCTTCAGCCTCTGACAGCACATCTCCAGGCAAAGGGGAGTGAGCAGGAATCTCTGGTGTGTTGGCAAGGAGACTGCTCTGAGTGAGCTGGTGCAGTTCCCCGACCTACAAGCTATCTCAGAGTGTGTGAGGGAATGCGTTCAGACAAGTCGTTGAGTTCAGGGGTCAAAGTCTCACCTGCTGGGTGGGAGAGCCTCGGTCCATTTGATCATGTTCAAGTGTACCCTCTAGTGTAACTGGGGCAGAAATGCAAAGTCTCAGCACTATGCTGAACCGGAATAAACCTGTCCAAAACCCTAGTTGGAACACAGTGTGGTATGTGAGCTTTGCCTTTGCCTTCCCAAACCACCTGAACAGCCCAACAGATTCCATACATCCATATCTCTGATCAAAATCTCCATTTTCTTCCCCCAAATGAAAATCGTCAACAATTGCACATGGACTGGATCTTGTTCTCTCTTAATATGTGTCTTGTGAGTTCCGGCGACTGATTTAAGAACATTTTTCAATTGTGTCCTAATGTGGTTATAATGTATGGAATTACGGTTCCCAGAGAGAGTGGCTATTTTAGCTGGGTGCGGAGAGACATGATTGAGAAGCAAATTTAAGAACTTGACTGTGATGGTAGCCAGGCTATGGCCTAGGATCAAGGGTGGTTCCGTTGCTTCCATCCTATCCTATGTCAAGAAATCAAACTAGCAAAAGAATGCAACCAAGATCTTACATAGCCAGGTCCTCACCTCCAGCACAAGAATCTGCTTTAAGACGTGATAAGGACAGAGAGAGACTATGCGAAGTCCGAGTAGAAGAGCACAGAAGAGCAGAGGCAGGAGCCCTGCTACCTGGTCCAGAATCTTCCCGCACGTAGCAGGGCTGAGCACACAGCACTCTTCCTGGAGCTCAGTGATTTGTCAACTCTCAGACAGGTGAATTTGAACCCTCTAAAATCCCTTAAGATTGGGTTTCATGGATACAGTTCTGGGACGTTCACAAGCCCCTGCTCTGTGGAAAGCTTTCTGTAGCAGACGCTTCTCAGTGAATCACAAAGGTCTGCAGTCCTTTCAGGTTGCTGTTGTTAGATGCCCTTGAGTCCGTTCCAACCCATAGCAACTCTATGCACAACAGAATGAAACACTGCACCGTCCTCACAACCGTTCCTATGTCTGAGCCTATTGTGGCAGCCACCGTGTCACTCCATCTCCTTGAGGGCCTTCCTCTTTTTCCCTGCCCCTCCGCTTTACCAAAGATGATGTCCTTCTTCAGGGACTGGTCTCTCCTACACTAGAGCCACAGTGTGTAAGACAAAGTCTTAACATCCTTGCCTCCAAGGCGCACTCTGGCTGTACTTCTTCCAAGACCGATCAGTTCATGGTATTTTTGCAGTTCATGGTATTTTTGATGTTCTTCTCTTGCACCACAATTCACATGCATCGGTTCTTCTTTGGTCTTCTTTACAAATTTGTCCAACTTTCATGTGCAAAGAAGGCCATTGAAAATACCATGGCCTGGATAAGGCTCACCTTAGTTCTCAAAATAACATCTTTGCTTTTCAATACTCTGAAGAGGTTGTACAGTATATTAACCTTAGGCACCACTTCTGTTGATCTCTTAACTGCTATTTCCATGAGCATTGATTGTAGATCCAAGCAAGACGAAATCCTTGACAACTTCAATATTTTCCCAACTTATCAAGTTGTTAACTATTGGTCCTGTTGTGAAGATTCTGATCTTCTTTACATCCAGTTGCCATCCGTACTGAAGGCTGCAATCATTGATCTTCATCAGCAAGCGCTTCAAGTCCTCCTTGATTTTAGCAAGCAAGGTTGCATCATCTGCTTATCACAGGTTGTTACTAAGCCTTCCTCCAAACCTGATGTCACATTCTTCTTCATACAATCCAGCGTCTCTGATTATTTGTTCAGAAGACAGATTGAATAATTACGGCAAGAGAATATAACTCTGTCACACTCCTTGCCTGATTTAAGCCATGCAGTCTTCTCTTGTTTGTTTCGTTTGCAGGACTGCCTCTTGATCCATGTTCAAGTTCCACATAAGCACAATAAAGTGTACTGGATTTCCCTTTCTTCTCAAGGTTATCCATAGTTTGTTATGTGGACTGCCTTGGCTTAGTCAATAATACACAAGTAAATACCTTTTTTACATTCTCTGCTTTTAGGCAAGATCCACCTAGCATCATTGAGTTAATTAATTGTGCCAACCTGGCCGATAATCACATGTGGGGCTAATTGAAAGGCGGAGGGATAAATGGGTGGTGAGCCTCGCCTTTCTAGTTCTTGGGCCTCTTGCTTTGTGATGGTTGCACCAGGGTGCAGCTGTCTTACAAGTTCCCTGCTTCAGCTTGCAAGATTGACTTCCTACAAGACATCCCCAAGGAGAAGCCACATGGACCTATCCCGATGCAGCCCTGGGTGCTGGAGCAGCCGTGTGGAGACCCCTGCTAGTGCTGAGATGCTTATTCATTCACCGACTCAGCTTTCCTCCTGCAGTCAGCATCATTGCCTCTGTTTTGTGAGGTGGAGGACTTTGTGGACTGGTGTTGGGTTAATGAGTTGATGTTGGACTTGTGGGCTTGGGCAGCATTGGGTTGGGATGTTTTCGTGATGCACACTTCCTTTACATAAAACTCTCTTATCCATGAGTTGCTATGGCTTTGTTTCTCTAAAGTACCCAGACTACTAAAGTACCCAGACTAGTACAGTCACCTAGCCATTTTCTGAATCTGGCCTGCTCTTCTGGCTGTTCCTTGTCATGTTCTGCTGCAGCCATTGCTAGGGGATCTTCAGAAACAGCTTACTTGCGTGTCATAGTACTGATATTGCTCTGTAATTTGAGCATTCTGTTGGGTCACCTTTCTGTGGAATGGGTAAATGTATGGATCTCTTCCAGTCAGTTGGCCAGATAGCTGTTTTCCAAATTTCCTGTCATAGCCGAGTGAGGGCTTCCAGTGCTTCATCGGCTTGTGGAAACATTTCAGTCAGCATTCCATCAACTTCTGGAGCCTTGTTTTTGACTAATGTCCTTTCTGGTAGGAGATGAACAAAAGCAAGCGTACTCTTAAAGAAAGCATTAACAGAAGACACTGAGATGACGAAATAATTCTGTCTCTAATAGATTAGCCTATGAAAGCTTATAAAAAGTGCTCTGGGAATACAAAGTCCTGATCCACCCAGCTAAAGCAGCTATGACATGCTCTAGAAACCAGTAACTCTTGGACCCAAAGACTACCCACGAGGTGTGTAAAGACACCATAGTTGGGGCAGCACGGGCTCACTGTCATCAAGTCAATTCTGACTGGTACCAACTCGAGGGCAGGGTCGAACTGCCCCTGCAGGTTTCCAAGACTAACTTGTTACAGGACTAGGAAACCTTGTCTTTCTCCTGTGGTTTTGAACTGCTGACCTTGCCGTTAGCCGTTAGCAGCCGAGCACATAGGATGCATTTTGGGTTAAACGGCTGTGTCTCTGAGGATATTTGTACCTTGTTAGCATTTCTCCAGTTTCCATCAAACCCTGCCTAGCTGTTTTATTGTACAGCTAAAAGCAGAGCATCTCCGTGTGCCATCTGGTTTCTGACCAGGGACTTCCTGGATACCTTTTTTTGGGGGGGGGAGGTAGAGGTAGGGGTGTCAGAATCAGAAAATGACATGAGGAAAAACCTAAGGTGGAAATGGGAACAGAAATGAATAACTGACTACTTTGATTATGTTCCTGGAAGAGTGACTTACGCGGAATTTCTTCTTTCTCTAAATCCAGAGCCTTATAGTCCAGGACGTAGGTGATCTTGATATTAATCGTCATAATCCAAGACTTCTAGTCTGAATGGATAGTGTGACGATAACGGTGATTTTAAGTGGCGCTACCAGTGGAAAGGCATGGCTAATTTCAGTTCAATTACTTCCCTGTTTTTCTGCATCCTCAAACCAGAAATCCTATCCAGCGAGTCAGTTCTGATTCAGTGACCATACAGGGTAGGGTAGAACTGCCCCTGTGGGTTTCCAAGACTTTAACTCTTTATGGAAGTAGAATATCCCATCTTGTTTTCCTGCGGAGCGATTGGTGGGTTCAAACTGCTGGCCTCGTGGTTAGTAGTAGTACTTAGTAGTTAGTAGTAGTAGTAGTAGTTAGTAGTCCAATGCATAACCCGCTGCACCAGCAGATATATATATATA
>NW_022111339.1:192885-211653 GCF_000313985.2 Echinops telfairi
CTTGCCCCAAATGAAAATTGTCAACAACTGCACATGGGCTGGATCTTGTTCTCTCTTAATATGTGTATTGTGAGTTCCGGCAACTGATTTAAGAACATTTTTCAATTGTGTCTATATATATATATTTTTTCAATTGTGTATATATATATATTTTTTCAATTGTATATATATACATATATATATGTATGTATATATATATATATCCCAATACAAATCCTCCTGTATGCTGAACCAACTGCAACAGTGCCCTGTGGTTACAGAACGTCCCACTTCTACTGGGCTTTGATTAGAATGAGCACCAAAATCCTAACTCAGGCTATTTGATATGACCAGGTCTCAGAACTCCCCAGGAAAAGAGCCCAATGAACCATTGTCCTTGGGCAATCTGTCAGGAAAACACTGGCCTTTGTTTGAGAAATAAGCCAGGCACATCTGAGGCATTCTCGCCTGTCTGTGTTCCCGAGCAGGTGTCCACGGGAGCATGTCTTCTGAGTGGCATGACTGCACCCAGTGAGAGGTCCTTCCCGACCTGGGGAAACGGAAGCCTTGGCCATTTTCTGTTTCTGTTGAAACCGGAGATTCTCCTGTTGGATGGCCTTTGTGTTTCAAACAGGTACTGTAGTCATCAAACAGGAGACGGAATGGGAGATTTGATGAGAATGCCCAGGTACAATCAACCACGGAGAAAAATAGCACTTCCAAAAGATGATGTGGGTGGTTACTGTGTGCCACCGAGTTGCTCTTGAGTCCCAGAGACCCCGGGCAGCAGAGTGAAAGGTGCTCTCTGCTTGTCTGGGCTGTAATTTACGGAGAAATCAGGTCCGGGGAAACGCATGGTTTCTAAGCACCATGGCTTCGGTTAGCAGCTAAGTGCTCACTCAGGGCACCGGTGCTCTTTCTCCCAAACCTCGAACCTGGAGACAATTTTCTCATCTCAGTAAGTAGCTCTGTGTATGGAGAATAACCGTTTCTATTAAAAGGTTGTTTGTATGTATTCTTCCTGCCTGTATTCTGCTTATGAGCCAGCTTTAGGAGGAAATTCATTTCTTCGGTGAATGTTAACCTGTAGATGTGGGGGGAGGTCAGATCCTTCAATCACTGCCAGACCACTGTCTCCCCATATCATAGAGGTGGTCCTGCTCCTTGCTGCTGGGGACAATGGACAGGCTCCTGTGGGCAGAGTTCACATCCTACTGATAATGGTCTCTGTCAGTTGGGCCAGGAACAGGCCAAACCGGCTCTGTGATGTTCAAAGTTAGGCTGCCATCCTGTATCTAAGACCCACCCATCTTGCTGTGTGTATACCCCCAATCCCTCCTCTTCCTATTGCCTGGATACCCCTAGATAACCCCCTCCCATCACTGTAAGACCTGTAGCACAACCCTTTCCTGTGAGGTATGCCTTCACCTGTAATTAGGGGGCTTGCACGTCTCCAGAGAGGATAAAAGCTTGGGAAGCATTAAAGTTTTGCCATCTCCCTCCATGTGGACCACCAAGCGGGGCTGAGGTGAGCAATGCTACCATAAAATGTGTCTGACTCCACTATTTCTATATATCTCTGTATTAGTCTAGGTACTTTAGATAAACAAATCCACAGCAACTCATGGATAAGAGAGTTTTATGTAAAGGAAGTGTGCATCATGAAAACATCCCAACCCAATGCTGCCCAAGCCCACAAGTCCAACATTAACCCATTAACCCAACACCAGTCCACAAAGTCCTCCACCTCACAAAACAGAGGCAATGATGCCGACTGCAGGAGGAAAGCTGAGTCAGTGAATGAACAAGCATCTCAGCACTAGCAGGGGTCTCCACACGGCTGCTCCAGCACCCAGGGCTGCATCGGGATAGGTCCATGTGGCTTCTCCTTGGGGATGTCTTGTAGGAAGTCAATCTTGCAAGCAGAAGCAGGGAACTGCTAAGGCAGCTGCACCCTGGTGCGACCATCACAAAGCAAGAGACCCAAGAACTAGAAAGGCGAGGCTCACCACCCATTTATCCCTCTGCCTTTCAATTAGCCCCACATGTGATTATCGGCCAGGTTGGCACAATTAACTAACTCAATCTCTTTTATCTCTCATGCTCTCTATAACTTTATTATAATCTTTACTTATTATCACTGTACAATTGTGCCTACCGAACCCATGATTGTGCTAGGAGCTGCTTTCTCCTGCCATATAGAGACCATCTAAAAATTGCATTCAAAGCCAGGTGAATATAATTGCATGTTCACAGGGGAAGAAATCAGTGTCTTCCTTGGAAATCATAGTACTCAAGTAGTAATAAAAACAATCGTGCCGGCTGAACGTGCGGTAAGAGGGTTTGGGTTGCTGGTGGTGGTCAGTAGGCATAACACGTCTCAGGGCAGGCCATGACTCTCCCACTCTCACAGGCAGCGTGCAGTCCTGCCAAAGACAGGATTGGTTTGTCATGACAAGGTCCGGGCGTTTACGTCCTGAACTCACCATGTAGGAATTGTGATCTTGGTCAGGTCACCTCAGCCACTAAACAGACAGGTATCGAATATGTCTTCCATCTTAGATACGGTTCTGGGCAGTAGGGGCCCAAGAGTAAATGGTATCGTCTGCGATCCTTTTGTTTACAGCCGAGTGAAGAAATGCACGTTGATAGGCAATTACATAGGCAAAGATGAAAAGGTATCGTCTGTTGGCAATTTGTTCACAGGAGAGCGAAGAAATACGTGGAGATGTGCAATCACCCTGTAATAAGAGAGTTGCAATAATAGAGATGGTGGCAGGCTGAGTGGAAGGCTGCCCCCGGGTCGGGAAGAAGCCTGTGGATAGGTGACTGTGCAGGGACCTCACAAGGTGACATTGATAGTGGGGCCATCTCTGTCAGCCTGTGTGTGATCTTTGTCATCACAGGCTGAGAAAGACCCTTCGGTCCATGCCCCAGTGCCCCGCAGGCTCATTGTCCCCTGATCCGGATGAAGCAGATAGGCCATACGGCAGTTTGTGATTTTGCAGACAAACACATAACTGCTAACCAGATTGACAGGTCATATCCCTACCCTCCTGTCCCCCTGCTCATCGTGAGGACGCATGTGCATGCATTTGGAGATCAAGTTCTCGGTGACCACTTTCTGCCGTGTGCTGCGTCTTCAGCCCTGTGTGGAGCGCCTGGCATGCACTCTAAGGTAGTCCTTGTTCCCTGCCAGGATAGAGATGCCATGACGCCAATTTTATAAATGAGGAGGCAGGCTTAGGGGATATAAAGACCCACGAGATATAAAGACCCATGCAGCCACTAGGCCTCACACCCAAGGTCGGAACCCCACTGTGTCTTTCCCAAATCCTGTGGTCTTAGACACCAAGTAGACAGTTGCTCGTTACATAATAAAAATATCTCTGGACAAATTGTGTTAACTGGAAAGGCCTCTGTCAGCATGGCTTAATGTGATACGACAAGAAATGAGAGGACGCTAAAGAACATAATTTCTGGTTTTAGATGCTGTCACCAAAAATTGCTGGCTCCCCCCCTCCCTTTTTTTCCCTACACATACTTTTCAAATGCCAGCGTAAACAATAGTTTGGGGGGAAGAACCCTTGTGACAGATAATGCCAACAAGTTGAGTTAGCTGTGGTGGTGGCGTGGTGGTTATCCGTTGGGCTGCTAACTGCAACATCAGCAGTTTGAAACCACCGCTAGTCGCTCCAAGGGAGAAAGACGGGACTTTCCACTCCCCTAAAGGTGAGAGTCTAGAAACTCGCAGGAGCTCTTCTTTCTCCTGCTGCGGCTTGGTGAGTCGGTATCAGCTGGATGGCAGTGAGTTTGGTTTTGTGGAGGGAAATGCATTCTCCCGGGTGAGGTGAACGACAAGGCACCTGGCTACTACGTGAACGGTTGGTGTGTCCCAGCTGAGGCATCCAGGGAGAAAGGCCTGCCAGTCTCCTTCCTTGGGAGCCTTTGGAGTTGGGGCCAACGTGGTCTGGTTTGTTATCACCCTAGTGCAAGCTGAAGGGGGTGTGGCGAATAGACTAACCTGAGATCATTTCCTTTCATCCCGAACAACGAGGACACATCAAATGTGCAGGTTTCATTTATTATAGGACCTGCGCTTTCTTGGTAAGGGTAAGGAGCTGAAAAACTATATATATTTTTGGTTGCCATTTAAACCTCCATTATAGATGATTTTAACTTCTTTCACTCTCCCCATCCTTCCACCCACATACGCAGTAGGTGCTGGGTCAGGCAGCCCTGAAAGTCGGCCCGCAGTCCCTCTCTCCCAAGGAGAAGGGAAGTGTCTGCCTTCCCTCACTGCCGCAGCCCGGCACTGTTATCCTTTGTGCTGGAAGAATGGTGCCTGAAATCCCCAGCCTGCTCAATCTCTTTCCTCCCACACATGCCAGTCTGTGTGGGCCAAGGGCTAATGAGGAGGCCTATTTAAAATGACTTCCCTCTTCAAATGAAGCCTTCGGCACATTGCCTGCGGAGAGGAGACCATGTGCTTGGGGGCAGGGAAAGAAAGCCAACAGTAGGTGAGAGGGCTTTTCTCCAGAATGGCATTTCTGGGAGCCTGGCCTCCTCTCCCGGGGCTGTTTCTCGCTGCCACTGAGGTTGAGCTATAGGAAAGCCTTCAAAAGAAACCATTTGGTTCCTGGGCTGGAGCCTGACTTGCAAAAAGAGCTTGCTTCTGTCCTGCCTTCCCACACAGGACCTGCTGCCTTTGCTAGCCTTAAACTTGGCTGATGGTTTGAAACTGGTAGTGGAGAGAGATGATTGGTAGATAGATAGATATTTTTCATGGGTACATAAAGAGCAAAAGAGGGAGGGATGGGGAGAAAGACAGAAATTAAATGAGCCCGAAGTCCCTCAGTTCTGGAGTGCGCCCTCGGGAGACCACCCACCCTCTGAGTGGGGTAGGTGGGAGGTATGCTAGAAGGCGGTAGAGAGACCTGACTTCTTGCGTAAGGGCAGAGAGAACCAGACTTGAGGGACCCCTGGGCTGGACTGGTGAAGTGTTGACTACTAGCTGGAAGGTGCCTACTAGTGGTGCCTCAGAAGAAAGGCCTGGCCACGTGCGTCTAAGCAGTCACAGGTGTAACCCCTGTGAAGCAGTTCTGCTCTGCACACTCGGGTCAATGTCGACTCAATGGCATCTAACAGCAGCAACTAGTTTGGAAGGTACAGCGGCAGCGGATCCCAGCGCCCCGCCCCTGGTGCAGATGGCTCAGGAGCAGGCTCGCAGCTTCAGCTGGTTCTCCTCAGACTCCACTTTGTCGAGCCCTTCGTGGGCGAGAAGGGCCGAAAGCTTGCCCACGATGGAGTTTTGGGTTGTGAGTGACTTGTCCTCGTGAATTCTGCTCTAGAATCAACAGCACAATGCAAGGGGGGAAAAATACAAGCTCTCTGCCATCGAGTGGATGCTGACTCATAGCGATCGTATAGGACAGAGTAGAACTGCCCCATGGGTTTCCAAGACTGTAACTATTTACAGAGTAGAAAGCCTTGTCTTTCTCCCAAGGAGCGACTAATGATTTTGAACAGCTGACCTTGAGAATTATAGCCCAACGGGTAACCACTATGTTACCAACACTCCAAATGTTTGCACAACCTCTGGACTCCAAATAATGTCTGCTGTGCCTACATGTCCCTCCCATGCTCCATTCTTGATATTTTGTACTGTCTGGGTGAGATCTCTTAGGATTGGAATTTTTTTTCTTCCACTCTCTCTGTCTGGGGCACTTGGGTCCTTCTCCCATTCTACCTTAGAGGTTCGTGTATTCTTGCCTGTCTTTTCTTCCGGCAAGACTGCAGCGTCCATGTGCTTGGTGAAATGCCTCAGGTCCTTAGGCAGATAGTGACTGCACCTTCTCTGGGTGAGGCTTTCTACAAGATGCCGGAGTTATACGCTGACGAGGCATGGCCTTGCAGGACCTTGTTTTACAGTCTAATTATTTCTGTGTCCCAACAGTGCTCTAAGAGGCTGTTAGTACATTTTGCTGGAGCAAAGGAAGGGGGGAAGCAAATTAGCTGTCTGAGTGATGGCTGGAGCTGAATGGAAGCGCAGTGAAAGCGCCGATGCTTCTTGCGTCTCAACAACATCTCTAATTGGCTCAAAGCAAACATTCACATATCTTCCATCAAATGTCAGTATCTGCAGGCATAATAACACATTGCTCTGTCGTTTCAAAGACAGCCTTTGACTCACTCATTTCAGGCCAAGATTATTAACTCAAAAATGTGTGTCTGCTTTGGAATGCCTTTCTTCTCCTCCTCGTTTCCCCCGTTCTCACGGTGCAGCCTCGGTCGGTTCTTGTAAATAGAACATTCATTACTGTGTGATTACATGCTTTATCGGGGAAGGTGCCTTTTTGGAGAGGGGTTTGGTAAGAAGGATTTTATTAGAGAAAGCCAGACTTGGAAAAGTTTAAAATTAGAATCATCCATCAATCAGACGGGAGCCTGATTCCTGGGAAGTGTGTTCGCAGGGCCGACAGCGGACACATTCCTAACTGCACGCAAATGCTCTCTGCTCTGTTCTCCCCCTGTGTGTTCAGAGCAGTAAGGCTCCTCTTCTGGGCATATCAGGGCGGCTTTGGCCTCGTTGCCCCCTCCTCGTCAGGGCAGGTCCAACAGGGCACGAGCAGTCACACACACTCACCCCAGGAAAGGGACGCCTGGGCTCGTGGCAGTTGAGAAGCCAACTCCTCATAGCTGGTAAAAGGTCTTTACCAGAGGGGGGAGTTTGCTTATTTGGTTGCTTAGATTTTCTCTTTAAAATGAACATTAGCATTAGAACCTGTAGGGAAAGTGGTTAATCCTCAGAGCCAAGAAATAAAATTACTGTTTTGGAAATAGTACAATTTGAAAACCCAAAAAAACCCAAAAACAACCTAACTTACTGCTATGGAGGTGATACTGGCTCATAGTGAGCCCATAGGAGAGGGTAGAACTGCTGCCCTTCTGGTTTTCCAAGACTGTAACTCCTTCTGGGAGTAGAAAGCCTCTTCTCTCTCCTGCAGAGCAGCTCGTGGGTTTGAACTGATGACCTTGTGGTTAGAAGCTCCATGTATAACCACTCTGCCACCAGGGTTCCTGGAAAAACTATGGCAGTGATCATCTACAGCAGCGGTTCTCAACCTGCGGGTTGCAACCCCTTTGGGGGCCGAAGGACCCTTTCACAGGGGTCGCCCGAGTCCTGACAGTAGCAAAGTGACAGTTATGAAGTAGCAACTAAAGTAATTTTATGGTTGGGGGGTCACCACCACCTGAGGAAGGTTGAGAACCACTGCTCTACAGGAATCCCCTGGTGATGCAAATGGCAGGATCTTGGCTACGAACAGAAAGGTTAGATAGAGGATGGAGTCCGTCCAGAAAGGTCTGATGATCTAAGATGTGCCTGTGCCACATCTTGGTATTTTCAGTCATCTCATAAGTATGTGGATGTTGGCCATTGAGTAAGGAAGGCTGAAGAAGAATTGATGTGTTTGAATTGTGGTGTTGGAAAAAATATTGAAAGTACTATGGACTACCAAATGAACAAACAAATCTGTCTTGGGAGAAATACAGCCAGAATGCTCTTTAGAAGCAAGAAATGGATGCCCATCACTGAGGGACGGTAATTTGAGCCTTGTTCAGAAAAAGAAAGAACCACTGGTAGCCACTGGGTATTTAACAGCAGCCATTCCTTGGACCATTCAGGTTGTTGGCGTGACCTTGCACACATCAGGTCATGTCCAGAGGTGGTAAGGCTATTCCCTGTGCTTTGGACATCAAGAGAGAGACTGGTTTCTGGAAAGGGGCATTGTGCTTGGTACAGTAGAAGGGCAGCCCTCCAATGAGGTGGATTGACTCGGCAGTGGCCACAACGGACTGAAACTTAGGAACAACCGTGGGACTGGCACAGGACGCAGCAGGGTTCTGTTCCATTGTGCGAGGGTCACTGTGAGTCAGAACTGACAGGAGGGCACCTACCCGGAACACAGGAGCTCCGCAGATGGGGAAGGGGTTAGAATCAAGAGAGGAAGGACAGGTCCAACGGTAGGGCAACAGCATGGGGCAGGGAAGAGTGGAAAAGTAAGGGTTTGGTTCTCTGCCTTGTACAGACACATGCAGTGGAGGCCTGGGCCTCTTCCAAGCTCCACCCACTTTTATCATCAGATGTTGACGGCACGCCACCACGCCCATTCATGATGACTTCACGGAGGGCTGCTTGCCCACTACAAGGGCTAGGCTGTGTGTCTGGGACCAGAAACATTGGGCCTACAGAGCCTAGGGTAGCGACTATTGGCCCTTTACAGAAAAAGTCGCTGGCCCCTGCTGCAGGGCATTGCTCAAATGTCAGTCAACGTGCCTGCAAATCACCTGGTATCTTGCTTAGGTGCAGATGGTGAGCCTAAAGCTCTGAATTTCTACCAAATGCCCAAGGTGAGCAGCCAGAAGAAACTCTGATCCCCAGGGCTGCTGCTTGTCGAAGGGATTCCATCCGAGAGCATCCGGGGGCTGGGGATGTGGAGAGAGCCGGCCTCATGTCAGGTGGGTGCAAGTTCACTCTGGCGCAAAGCTGTTTCCACCGCCACAACCCGGATGTTCAAAAGAGCAGTTGTTGAATACCCAGCAGCGACCACGCTTTCTTCATCCTCAGAACACCGCCCAAGCGATCGCCTGTCCCTCAGTGATTGACGCCCATTTCGACATGGCTCCACGTCTTTTCCTTTCAGCGTGAGATCTCTTCGCTGGGAAACCACAGAAGGTCCCCCCAACACCTCACTGGGCCACCCACCCATCCACCCACCAGCTACATCACACCAGCTACATCCACCCACCAGCTACATCCACACACCAGCTACATTAGCCAGAAAGGACTTCTCATAGAATCTAGGAGGAGCGGACTCAGTAGGTCTCTGCCCTGAAACATAACCACTATAATAATGCTGATTTCCACCGATGCCGTTTCCCAAACCCTTGTAGTCTTACAGTAAGATAAGAGGGCTGCCCTGCGTGGCGTAAGGTACACCTGCTTATTTCGGCTCATCATCATGGGGGTTGGAGTTGGGAATACCCCTCCCCTTTGTTAAAAATGAAGGGTGAGCGCTACATCCGATTTGGCTGGCGTTGAGTTTGAAAGAAAATGTGAAACTCTCTGGTATTCAAATGTGTTTATTCTTGGCAGAGAAGAACTTCCTGATTCTGCGAAGAAGGGGGAAAAAGAGGTGGGGGTGGCTTATGTAAGCAGAACGAAACTTAAAGGGCACTTGGGACACAAATGGCTCTCAAATATATATATGCATATATCATTTAAATGAGTGAACTCCAATTGCCTCGGGGAAACTGAGGGATCCCATTCCCAGGGAGACTTCACACACGGACTGTACACGTCCTGCAGCTGGGAGAATGCACACTCCCATCTCTCTGGGGGAACAGTTTCCCTCCTCCCACTCCAGAGGGTTCTTGCGTTGCCAAGATCCCTGGGGCCAAAGTCCACCCTTCCTCTAACTGCACCCTAGTACATCTAGTGCTGCCAGAGCAGACCCCGTAGGCGGCTTTACCACATGGAAACGTATTTCCTTCCCGAGAAGATACTGGAAGTCTGAATTCGGGGAGCCAGCTCTGCGGAAAGGCTTCCTCTGTGTGTCTGCCCTGGGGAAAGGCCCGCGCCTCTACTGCACTTCCCTTGTCCCTCCCATCTCTCCTTGCTTAATCTGTGCCTTGTGTACCACAAAACAGCTTGGCTCAAGACACAGGCTACACTAATATTCCCCGGGAGTCTGACGAAGACAACCCCTTTCCAAATGGGGCTGAGACCGCAGGTATATGAAAGGCCAAAGGCGACTCACAGCTGTGGAGACACTGATGCGTTTGAACAGCTGACCCAGGGGTAGCCATCCCCCCAACGCTTAACCCATTGTGCCACCAGGTGTCCTGTCACTGGGCAGAGGGGCTAAGGTCCGAGACATGTACTTTGGGGGTGGGTGGGGGGAGCACACAATTTGATCCGTAACCCTTGCTGATGTGTTTCTGAACAAGTCCCTTACATTCACCACCCCGGAATCGCAGCTGGCACCATTTCTCCTTAAAAGCAGACTTCCGTGGATTTGCGCCCAAGTCCCCCAGATAGGACCTGGCAGGGCCAAGCATCAACCCCAGCCTTCCGATCTCACACGCCGGGCCTCCCGTACTGCCCGGCGCGACCTCTGTGAATGACTCCATCTGTGAATTGCCGTGCTCTTGAACCAGCTCCCAGCTCTGGCGGGGTCGTGGCTCCTCTGCAGGGTCGGCTGTTGGGAACTACCCGCAGCTCCGCAGGCGATGAAGGGGCTTTCTACTCCCATGAACCATTGCCGTTTCAGAAACTACGTGAGTCGGCGCTGAGCCGATGGCAGTGCATTTGGTTGTTGAGTTCAGTAAGACCTGGTCAGCGCCCTGGGGCAGTGAGAGGCTACGTCGGGCTGTGAGCCTTCAGTCGTCAGTTTGAAACCACCAGCTGGCACTGCAGGAGATCAGCGGGTTTTCCACTCCTGTAAAGAGTTACAGTCTCGGAGACTCACAGGGACTGTTCTACCCTGTCCTGTAAGGTCACCAGGAGTCGGCTGGTGGTGAGTTTGGCTTTTGAAGCTTATGAATGGAAAGGTAGGTGGGCCTCACTGAGCCAGCAGCGCCGCACAAGACAGGCTTGACAGTCGGCTCCCTAAGGATGGATTGCAGCCCAAAAGCCGTAAACCGGAGCTCTGCTCTGTGGCTCTTGGGGTAGCCATGATTGGTATACAAAACATGGAGACTCTCAGCGGCCCAGCAAAGCGTTTGATTTTCTTGACAGAACAATGGCTAAAAGAGCACAATCTAATTTGGCCTCGAATCATAATCCTCTGTGTTGTCCCATGCCTGCTCTGCTTCTGTTTCTGGGCTTGAGTTGGAAGCCCAGGGCCGAGTGGCGAGCCAAGACGCAGGCGTGCAAGTGGAGTTCAGTCTGGCAGTGCAGTGACCCCCTGGGGACCAGACAGCGGCCCCTGAGAACTGAATCACTTCTGAAACGTTTAGAGCCCCCTCCCCAGGAGCGGTTCCACCTCATTAAGTGGTTAGCATCCCTGGGTGCTGAACGGTCATATTTTATTCTGGAACTCTTATCTAAGGAGGGAGGAGGTGGATAACCAGACAGGAGACCGATCCACGGGCATGGATTTCATCAGACTCATTTGGAATGAGTGGCTCAGTGCAATCCATCTCTCCACCATTTAAAACGTCACCAATGCCTCTACCTGCACCAACGGGGGCTGGGGCAGGGAGTCAGGGGGTCGTGATTAGCCGCTTCAATCGTTGAACATGGTTCTTGCTTGCAGTCACATTTTCATAAACAGATTTCCTTTGCTTGAGCGGATTGCGATAGACGGAGGCCACGCATGGCTGGGGGCCAAGGAGAGCATCCGGCGGCCATGCAAGCTAGGAGCTTGGAGTCTGAACTCTGGGGTTGGCCCCAAGCAGTGCCCGTGGGACAGGCAGTAGAACACACACCAGAGAGATGCTTCTGTGTCCAGAGGAGAGAGCCCAGGGCTCTGTCGCTCTGGTGAATGTGGGAGATGTGAACTGGAGTGGAGGCCCCCACATCATGGAAATGCGGCTCCAGACTGGGGCGCCATGTGCACCGGGAAACTGTATGCTTGGAGGCCAGGAGAGGTCCTTTCTGCACCCCACCCCACCTGACTCCCACCCCAAGCACCCTTCCCCCAGGTGCCTGAAGCCTTGGGAAATCCAGGCTTGCTTTCATTACATCAGGGCTCCTGGTTTCCTCCAGCCCTTGTCTGCCAGCTTCCCCTGGACTTCTTTCTGTGCGAGGGTGAGAAATCTAACACAAGCCAGGGTCCACGGCAGCCAGAGATCATAACGGGTGCAGGAGCTGACCTCTGCGGGGTAGTGGTGGTTCAGTGCAGGAGCCCTGGTGGTGCTGTGGGTCAGGCTGCAACCGCCAGGTGGATGATTCAAACCTACCCACTGCTCCATGGGAAAAAGATGTAGCCGTCTGCCTCCGTACGGATCGACAGCCTTGGGAAGTCCGCGGGGCCATTCTCGTCTGTCCTGGGGGTGGCCATGCGTCAGAATCGCCCCGGCACCCGTGTTGCCTTTCTGTTTCTGCTTTCTACGGCTCGGTGGTAGAAGCCTCGCCGTCCACGTGGGAGTCCCCTGCAGCCAGTGCCCCTCACGTGGTTGTGGTGCCAGTGCGCAAAGAGGTTTCCATTGAGCTTCCAAAGAAGGGCTAGGCATAACGGCCTGGCAGCCCTCCTCTGACACTCAGCCAGTGACAATTCTGTGGGTGACCAGGGTCTGTTCTGCAGCCGGTGGGGCATGGTGGCTGTGTCGCTGTCCCGCCGTGCACACCGGTCGCCGTGGGCCAGGGGCTGACCAGAGGGCAGCTAATGGCGACAGCAGCCAGCGTTGCTGAGTAACGAATCTGTTACAACCTCTTACCTGCTGTTCACAAGAACTGTTTGAAACAACTCTATGATGGCCCCCACTTTAACAAGCATGAATACCAGGACACCGCAGTCAAGCTCAGGGTGTGACTCTGAAAGCCCATTCCAGTACCACACTTCTTCCACAACCCAGACAGGATCTGGTCTACCAGGACCCTTCTAGTCTTGTGTGGGCACTTTCCTAGTCTTGGGTTGTGCACATATATAGTGGATCCTCGTAGAATGTGGAAAAGTATCCCTGGCCAGGATGGGAAGGATTTATACGATCCCACAGGTGTTGAAGGCTTCCTGTGTCTGCCGCACCAGGCTTGCTCTGTGCTTTAGACACATGCAGAGTTCACTGAAGCCTCGTCGCTCTTTCAGGGAGGTGCCATCCTTAACAACGTGGGTGACAGACGCAGAGGCAGAGCTGCAGAGATCACACAGCAGCTCAGGGGCCACGCAGAGATGCAACCCCGAGACAGCTTAGTGGAGTCACTCTGCCGTGCGTTCTTGCAGGATGGCTGTTGTCCCCAAAGACTTGATGGCTGGGTCACACGGACTTCTGCATGACCCAGGGTCAAAAAGACCCAGCCCCCAAATCAGATACGTTGTGTGTGAGGCTTCATGGTCTCAGTGAATGGGGAGCACGTCGTGGAGGGGCACAGAGGAGGCAGGACTTGAACTTGCAAGAGGAAAGGGAAGTGCAATCCAGACGCACAAGTCAGGGAGGAAACCTGGTAGGGCGAAACTGAAATGGATTCATTTACTCATTAACAGGGGGAGAGGATTTCTACAAACCAAAAGATTGGAGGCTCCACTCCACTGAGGCCTGGCGATCTGCTCCCGTGGGCACAGTGGAGCACAGTGCTGCCCTGACTTAGTAGGACAGCTCCCCACCCCCCTCCCCGCCGCAGGCAGATCCTGGCAAATGGCCCGGAGCACTGCTGACCTCAGCAACATAAATACGTTGGCATACAAGAATCGTGAAGCTGTTGTTCTGAATATGGGCAGAGAAGGAGGGAAGAAGCGAGAAGGTTAAGAGCTGACTTCTTGAAAATAAACAGTGTGCCGTCCGATAGGAGGGCAGTAGATTAAAAACCAGATCCTCCTCCCCCCCTCCCCCGCCCCAATCAAACCTACTGCCACGGAGTCAGTTCTGCCTGATTGCAGACTTACAGGGGAGTCGAAAGGCTCCGAGTCTGTGAATCTGTATGGGAGCAGTATGAGAGCAGGGAGCTGCAGGGTGGCTCTTTGAGTTTGAACTGCCCAACTGGCAGTTAGCAGCCCAACCATTAACCCACCACATGAAACCGAAACACCAAACTCACCACCACCCAGTCCGTACTGATGTACGGCAACCCAGCTGGACAGGATAGAACTGCCCCTGTGGGTTTCCGAGACTGTAACTCATTACAGGAGAAGAAAGCCTCATCTCTCTCCCAGGGAGTGGCTGGTGGTTTCGAAGGGCTCACCTTGTGGTGAGCAGCCCAACATGTAAACACTGCACCGCCGAGGCTCCTAAACAATAGAAATAAAATCTGCAGCTGGGGGAGAAGTATGGGCTGGAATGGGGAAGTTCATTGCACGTTGGAGCCCTACCTGAGGCCAGGAAGCGTCATGAAGGCATGATGCGTCAGGCTGCGACTACCAGTCAACCTGGTGGCATCATGGTTTGTCCACCGGCCTGCTAACCAGAAGGCCCGCAGTTCAAAGACACCAGCCACTCTGAAGAAGCAAGATAAGGATCTCTGTTCCCATAGATGAGTCGGAAGTGACTCATGGCTGTGGGGGACCAGCCAACCCTGAGAAAGCTTGAATCGGTAGCCTAGGGGGAAGGGAGGTAGGGTGTTAGAATTCTCACCTTTCATGCAGAATCCCCAGGTTTGAATCCTAGTCAGTGCTTGCCCTCGGTGGAGCAACTTGGCTTCTGCTAGCCCATCCCCTTGCACTTGACAGCACCTTGAATTGGGCAGGGACCCACAAAGGCTCAAGGGGAGTAGCCTGTGAGAGAACGAGAGTTCCAGATCAGAGAGCATTGGGCACCAAAGGGGAACGGTTGGTGGTGCTCCTGTCGGCGGGTAAGAGAAGAGTGCTCCTGGCTGAAGCGGAGGCAGAAGAGGCTGCGTCTCCACAAAGTGGACCTCACACCCCACAATGACTGCTGCGTGACCTCACAGTCATGACCTCACGTCCAGAAACAGATGAAAGCAAATGCCAACCTGGGGCGGGCAGGCTGGGCGGAGCCATGCTCACGTGCGGAGTACGATTGAGGGGCGACATGCAGTGTCCCCAGCAGAATGGGGAGAACAATCGGACAAAGAGGACTCATGGACTCAGTGAAGAGGAGCACCCGCTGGAGCAGGGCCCTCGATACGCTGTGGGCGGCCGGGAATCAGAAGGAAGGTCTGGCCTCTGACCTGCCCTAGAGGTTGGTGTGTGGCTCCCCTGGAAGAGTCAGGCATCGCAAAGCCCTTAGAACTGTTACAAACGCACTCGAGCTAGGGGTACCGGTGCCGGGCAGCAATCTCCTAAACCCAGATGTCACTTGACATGTGTGCTCCCACGAAGGGGTGATTAATGGGTCACCAGCAGTCTGCCGCAAGGGGCTTGCGGAGATTGTGCTTGGAAGCTCTGAGCCAGCAGGAAGCCGACTCTCCTCACCGCTGGTCCAGGTGCTAAACTGGAGGGAAGGGACAGGGAATTGCCCAGAGACTTCCCAGCCCTGCCTGAGGGCAAGTGAGCTGGCTTGTGGGAACCCTCAGAGCCTAAGAAGGTCCTGCTGGTGTTTCAAAGCAGCTGCTGTTCCGTGGCCCCATCTGACAGGCCCCAACCTGACAGAGCCCCCTGTGGCTTTTCTTAGTGGTCACCGTTCAGGAAGCGGCCACCCTGTCTTCCTCTTGTTGAGAGGGAGTCAAGTCACCATTGTTTCCGTTAGCAGCCGGATGTTCAACCTTGCTACCTCCAGGACTCCTTTTAAAAAATTGCACACTATCGAAGAAAATGCCCCAAATTCCAGTCTCCAAGGTCTGTGAGTCCTGAATCCCGAGCCCCTTTGGAGGGTCCAATGACAGCTCCCGCCTGCCCCCCGCCCTCCCCTGCAGGGTCAGTACTGGGAGGAGTGGATGGAACTCCTGTTCCCCGGTGAGGCTGGAAAATGGCGTCCCTGGGTGGCAGTGTCCCACTAGACATGGTTCTACTCTCCCTCCTCTCCCTCCTCTCCACTGCCCATCAGAACTGGTCTCTTTCCACTGTACCAGTCCTTTGACCTCATCAGGTCTTAGACCAGCAAAACCCATTACCTTTGCATCAACCATAAAACCTTGTGAGTCAGTCCAACTCAGGGAAGCACGATAGGACAGCCCTGCAGCAGAGAGGCCCTGCAGGCCTGCCCCAAAGGACTTCCGGGGCTATACATCTCCATGGAAGCAGGCGGCCACACGTGTCTCCCAGGGAGTAGCAGCTGGGTTCAAACCACCAACCTTCTGATTAGCAGCCAAGCACACGACCAGTGCACCCCCAGGGCCCTTTCTTGTAAGACAATTTTTTAAGAGGCCTTTAAAACAGGTGATGGAAAATAGAATGAAAAGATAATGGAATTGTCTCCTGGAGTGTTTCAAGTCTTCTCATTCATATACACACACACACACACACACACAGCCCAGGTGCATGAGTCACTGCCAGAGAGAGACGGAGAGCACTGCTGGCTGTGGAGTTTAAGGTCATGTGTCCATCGGCTGGACCAGGACTCGCAGTGGCTTGGTGGCTCTGTTAGGATGTAGTCATCTCCCGTTTGTAACCTGATGAGCTCATCCTCCATGTCTACCGATCCACACAGAATGGCCTGATCACTAACCAGTCAGTAAGGGGGAGGGACATCGTCCTCATGTCCCCACTCAACACATGTACATACATGTAACTATACGTATCCTCACACACGCTCTCATACACATACAGGGGGTTTCCAAAAGTTCAAGGACAAATAGAACGAAAAAGATCATGGGATTTGTGCACAGAAGCTCCCTCACACCCTCACACAAACATGCATGCAGATACGCTCATACACACAACTCACACATGCATTTTTCCAGCAGATTGTAAGCACTTGGAGGGCAGCAACCTGTCCATACTTTCGTGTTCCCAAGACCTGTCCCCGTGCTGTGTGCAGTAAATCGTATAGCTTTTATTTCAGTTTATGTTTACTTGTGTACTTTTGTAAACTACCACGTACTTTCAGGGAAGGAACCACGCGCACGTGGGGATGATCCTCATGGCTCATACCAGAATATCACAGAATTCAATTCAGGAATTCTTGCAATTTCTTACACCTCAACGCTGCACCCCTGCATCACCCATTCATTTCTTCATCCAGCATCATTGGACGGCTGTGGCTCCTGGCTCTGTGCGCTCCCCACCCGCACACATGCTCATACTTCTGCTCTCTAGTAGCTCCATTTGGGGGGAGGGTGGGGTGTGGGGAGCACCCTTCCAGCATGGCTTTGCATGAGTCAGCTTTGCCAAGTAACAGACAGCTCCGAGAGGCTCATGTCATTCATTACTCAGCCGGGTGTCAGTTTCAAGTCTGCGCTGGGTCTTCTGAGTGCAGGCCCCAGGGCCATGCTGCTCCTGGGAGGGGGAAAGAGGGAGAGAGCCAGTGGAGACTCAGGGAGTCTCTTAGAACTTCTGCTTGGCTGATGTGTCCACCAGGCCTGATTCTCTTTCACTGACTCCAACAGGCCACGCCATTGCCTCACCATCGATGGGGTGGGGATGTATTAGTCCCCCAGACAGCGTGGCGCGGGACAAGGACTTCCGTAAGCTTGCCTTGCTGACACAATGAGGTGGCATCTGTAGCTGCATTATGTGGATGTGTCTGTCCTTGTTGCTAGCTACCACCAGGTCCATTCTGATGCCTGGTAGCCCCATGGACATCACAAGGAAGCATTGCTCAGCCCTGTGCCCTCTTCCTGATCAACCCCTTGCTGCAGCCTTCCCTCAGAAGGGACTCCTAGCCTGCCTTGGGCAGCCCTGTTTCGGACGGGATTCTATGGTGACCCAGAAGGTTTTCTTTGGTTGGTGTTCAGAAGGAGTTCACCAGACTTTTCTTCTTTGTCTGTCTGAGTCTGGAAGTTCCACTGAAACCTGTCCCCCACGGGTGACCGTGCTGGTATTGAACTACCTGTAGCATAGCTTCCAGCATCACAATAATGGGCAAGACGGCACAGTATGGTAAACAGATAGATAGGTGGATATTTCTGTTTGTTTGTTGATTTTTTTAATTACTCAAAACTGGCAGTGTTTCATTGAACTACCTGTGACCTTCTAAACCTACAGCCACGTCTGTTCAGCTCCATCCTTCCAGTCCCCTCCCTGGCCCTTGGTAGGTGCCCTCAGATCAGCTGGGTTACTGCACGGTGCTCCCGAGGGCCCTGGCACAGTTCCTGGCGCCTTTCCAGCTCTCCGCAGCCCAGGGGTTCACGGTCTGCATGCACCGTGCTGCACATACGATGGTGCATTCTGAAATCAGCCCCCCCCCCCAACGAGCAGTGTTCCCCTGACGCGTAGAACCCTTTTCTTAGGTGGGGGTCGCATGGACCTGCAGGAACAGCAGAGTAGCCCTGCTGTTCCCAGCTGGGAGAAAAAAAATAAGGACCCCCCCACCCCCAGCCCACTTCTGTTAGTGAGGCCCAGCTGCACCTTCTGCTACAGAGGGCCAAGCGAGGGGAGACTCCTCAAGTTCATGGTAGAAAGTGTTGTCAGCTAGCTTCCACTAACTGCAACGTGCACAGAGACACACCTTCCACTCTGCGCCTGTGGGGTTTTTATCAAAACCCTTTATAACACTTGTAAGGACCCCTGGTGGTGCGGTGGTTGAAGAACTCCCCAGTTCTAATCCACTAGCCCCTCCGATGGGGAAATAGTAGTTTGCTTTGGGGAAAGAATGAAGTGGCGCTTGTCAGCAACCCTATGGGGCAGTGCTAACGCTGTCCAGTGAGATCACTATGGGTCTGTTAGAGTAATTTCTTTGTAGCACTCCCTCGCCCTCTGGTGGCTACGGTGAATATTGCAACTGAATGATTCCCTACAAGCTCTGGTCAAACTGCCCTGAGCTCCTTGGTTCCAAAGTACTTTTCCAGCGCCTGGCATGACCCGAAGGAGACTGCAGACGGCACAAACGGTTTGCCCCTGGGCTGCTAACCTACAAGCCAGGGAGTCTAACCTAGAACCCAGCAGCTGCAGAAGGAAGGCTGGTGATCGGCATCCCTAAAGATTGCCATTCGGATAATTCTGACTGTCGGTGACCCCACATATGAGCGCACAGCGATCCCACGGGGTTTCCTAGACAGATATTTGCCGGGGT
>NW_022111339.1:213495-214964 GCF_000313985.2 Echinops telfairi
AGAAACAGCTATCATAAACCGATGTGTGCACATAAACTAATGTATATCCCTGCTTTTAATACTTGTGGAATATGCCACTCTGAAGGACGCTGAGATTTATTTAACGGATGCACCTTTGTCTAAAAATCCCTGGTGGTGCAATGGGCTAGGTGTTGAGTTGCTAACTGCAAGGTTGACTGTCCAAACCCACCACTAGCTTTTCAGGAGGAAGATGGGGGATTCTGTTCCTATAAAGATTCACAGCCCTGGAGACTAGAGTTCTACTCTGTCCTATCAGGTCACTGATCAGAATCAACATAATGGTGTTGAGTTTGGGTGCTCCTGCCTGCTCAGCTGGTTATTTCTGTTTTTACCTTAAAAACTGTAAGCAAAGGAGGTAGACGGTTATACATTTTACGAGCTAAAACCCAAAACCCAAACTCCCTGCCATTGATTCCCATTGCTGATTCACAGCGACCCTGTCGGACAAAGCAGACTTTCCCCACGGGCTTCAGAGGCTGACAGTCTTTACAGAAGCAGAAAGCCTCGTCTTTCTCCTGCAGAGGAGCGGATGGGTTTGAACTGCTGACTTGGGGGCTAGCATCCCAACAGCTAACCCACCGTGACATCAGGGCTCCCTTTTTACTTAGCCGCATGGCAAAGGAGCCGTTTACTGTACCAACATTGAATGCACTTAGCTGCTGAACAAAAGTTACGGGATCAATTTCACCCAGAGGCACCTTGAACAAAGGGCTGGGCAGTCTCCCTGTGCAGGGCCCGCCATTGCAAACGGAGCACAGGTAGCAGAAGCCCAGCGGCCTGCCTGGTGAAATCAAAGAGGCCATGACCAGCACGTTGGTGCCTACTCGCTCACAGCCTCCCACAGGACAGGGTGGAACTGCCTCGTGAGTTTCCGAGGCAGGAACTGTTGCCAGAGAGAAAGCCCAGTAGAGGGTGGTAAAGGCCACCTGGGGGCTTGGCAGGGGAGGGGGCGGAGTAGGCGCACAACAATGATTCCGAGGAAGAAGAAAACGTCTGAACATGATTGGGGTGATGATTGTACATCTCTTCTTCATGCGCCCGAATGATGCAGCTGTATGCCGTGTGAACCACATGCCTACAAAACTAGTTTGCTTTAATTTAAATGCGTACAAGAGAGACGATTCTTCCTAGCACTTGCTCCTAGCTGCTCTGCTCTGAGAAGAACAGGATCCACATTAGAGGGTAAAGATGCAGACAGATGCATCGAGAAGTCGCAGAGGAACACTGGGGTTCCCCGCGGCCACCAGCAGCTCCACGCCCAGCACGGACGCTCAGGAGCCGACACAACTCCTGCCTGGACGTGGACTCCCAGTCCCCAGAACTGCGAGAAAGGAATTCTGTCTTTTAAAGCCAGTAAGTAAATCAATAAAGCCCACCTCGTGAGGATGAGACAAGCCAGGAAGGCAGCGATGTCGCCGATTTAAATACAATGCAGGATTTGATGCTGA
>NW_022111339.1:216677-225117 GCF_000313985.2 Echinops telfairi
ACACACACACACACACACACACACACACACACACACACACACACACAGCAATTACATGCCTCACAGGGGACCCAAATGCCAGACAGACATTTCCACGGGAAGCAGGCAGGCAAGGTGAGGGAGTGGCTGCCATTCCTGCTCCCAGGGTAATTCTTGTTAAAAAAAAACAACAAGTCAACAACAGGGAGATGTATTTCAGGGCAGAAACCATATTAAGTGCACTTCCTCAGGGAACAAGAAGTTTCATTTTTAAAAGCACCACTGGTTTTCGCCAGGGTAGTGTTTTCTTGTCTTTTAAGTAATCACTCTTACTCGTTGTTTTGTGTTCCGGGACTAGTGCAGGTTCTCCCTAGAGACCAGGAAAGGTCATTTATACATCAGTGTCCAATGCGCCCGGGTACCATTCAAAGTAAAGAAGCAGGAGGTCTTCCGAAGGCCTCTGGGTGGGGATGTCTCCATTCCCTGAGAGCCTTGGTAAGCAGCTTGCCATCAGAACAGCATCCATATCGCGCTGGTTACGGCGGGAGGTCAGCACATGGACGTGGGGAAGTGGCCTGCAGTGGAAGTTCCCAAATGTCCGCGTTCACACACATTCTTCCCTGGGTGCCTTCCTGCAAAGCAGGCCTACATGGATAGAAGAATGCACGAGGGCCCGGCCAGTCTTGGGTCCCGTGCGTGTGGCAGACAACCTTTTCCTCTTAAACGTTACCTCATGTCCATGTGAGAAGAGCCTCCAGTAGTGCCTCTGTCTCTCAAAGGGAAATTAATGAAAACGAATTGTCCTGTAGGAAATCCTTTTCTTTGCCTCCACTCTTCTGGTCACAGGACAAGAGGCCCGTGGCTCTTGATGGAAGCAATTCGCCCACTGCCGCCCTGCCCCTCGTTAGCCAACCCTGTGCTGCCTCTGAAGGAGCCCTGGTGGCACACTGGTTAATCACTCTGCTACCGAAGGAGCAGCCGCTGGGTTGCACCCACCAAGGGAGCAGCTCCGAGGGAGAACGATGAGGCAGTCAGCTTCTGCCAATGCTGCAGCCTCGCACAGCCTAAGGGGCAGTTCTACTCTCTAAGATGGTCCCTTAGGGTTGGAATTGACCTGGTGGCTGTGGGTTTGGGGATTTGGGGCGACCCTCTCTATTAGCCTAAAAGATGCCTCCGTTTCTCTGTTGCTAAAAGGTATAGCCTCCTTGCTGAATTGCACAGCCTCCTGGGGCCATGGATCATCCTGCCGTTCCCTCCCCTCCCCCCACACACATCCATCTGCGCGCACACATATGCGTGCACGTCTACACTAACCTGCACAGGGACACACACACACAACACACCCACTTTGTAGTATAGACGTCCTCCCATCGATTATAAAGCCGTCCCAGTCTGGGTTCAGTCTCCCAGGTCACGAGATCCTCTCTGGACAGAATGACCATTGTGTCTTTGTTCTAAATATGCAGAGTACTTTTTTGTTTTGTTTTGTTGTTGGTTTTTTTTTTTGTTTAACATTTTATTTATTTATTTATTTATTTATTTATTTTTAACATTTTATTACGGGCTCATACAACTGTCATCCCAATCCATACACACATCAATTGTGTAAAGCGCATTTGTACATCATTCTCAAAACATTTTCTCTCCACTTAAACCCCCGACATTAGGTCCTCATTTTTCCCCTCCCTCCCTGCTCCCCACTCCCTTATGAGCCCTTGATAGTTTATAAATTGGTATTTTGTCATATCTTGCCCTGTCCGACGTCTCCCTTCACCCACTTTTCGGTTGTCTGTCAGAGTACTTTATAGACCTTCCCTGACTTTGCTGTGAACCACCCCTCCTTGAAACATTGTTGTTCCTCCTCCCTGGCTGTTTGTCCCTCCCCCATCCAGGCCGTTCCTCGGCTCTTTCTGCCTCGGTTCTGCCTCCTCTTGTTCTTACATCATTCTTCTATCCACCCTTCAGTCTAATCTCAGTAGCTTCTCTGCCAAGGTGAGCCATCACCTCTGCCATCTTTGGGTACCAGCTGTGTGCTGATGACCATCTCCATGCCAGCCCCAGGGGCTCCCCTGAGCCCTCACGTCATGTATTCAGCAGCCTGAGTGATATCTTGTCTTGCATGCCCCATGTCACCACCAGCATGTCCCCAAGTCGGCTCTTCCACCCGCTTCCAACTTATTTCCGCAGTCCATGGGTCTGTATTTGCCAACCCAGATACCGGCCGTCACACTTCATCTTGGAAAGGCTGGGTTCCCTCGAGCCTGCCTCGGACAGCGCACCCTTCTTCCCACGCTGGCCATGCTGCCACAGGCACCATCTCACGCACGGGTGGGGCAACCCCTCCACCCTGGCTGATTTTCCAAAACAGACCTTTCTCCCAGCACCCTCGGTGTGGCCTTGACCCTGCAACCTGTTAGCAGCCTAAATCCTGAGTATGGCTATTTCAACCCACACGTTGAGGCCAAGGGGACTGCCCACTGCCAACGAGTCAATTCCAGCTCATAGAGACACTACAGGACATGTGAGGGCTGACTGTGGGTTTCGGGACCGTAACTCTTTATGGGAAGGGAAAGCTCCATCGTTCTCCCTCCAAGTAGCGAGCTAGCCATGTAGTTAGCAGTCTGACACATAGCCATCAGGGCTGACCCGTGGTGATGAAGGGACTGAGACACCTGGATGGGAGATGGCCACGTGTGGGGATAAAGGAGGAGGCCCCGGAGCCCGGATGACTGCACGAGACCCAGCTCTGTCACCTGGAAGGCTCTGTCCAGTTCCTCCCCCCCACTTTGCACTTCACTTGCCTATACTGTGAAGTGGGGGCTCCCGTAAAGAGTTCCTACGAGGATGAATCGAGTTGAGCACAGTGATGCACTGAGACAGGCCCAAGACCACCACCTGGGGCTGTAAATACAGGAGGGGCCACGCGGCCAACTGGTCCTGCAGCGAATGCTCTCCTCCCGAGCACCACCGCACATAATGCCATTGCAAATGTATCAGCCAGATGGTCAGCTTGACCGAAGGTTACCTCTCCCCAAAGTCAAATGGGAAGCTAAACAAGATTCCACTTCCCTACAAGGGCAACGGGACGGAGGGACGGACAGAGGGCTGTTCTTTCCGACTTGAGTCTGAGAACACTGAGTGCTTCCATGTGGCTTCTCCTCAGCCACTTCCCCTTCCCCCTTGTAGCCCCCCCGTACATCCTTTCCATGAAGCACAAATGGCGCGGGATGTTAATTACTTGGTTAGCAGTAAGAGCCCCTGGAGGCTATGAGGAACACAGGACTGTTCAACCACTGGCCACAGTTCTAGTTCCCAACCAACTGGGTCTTTAAGTATGTAAGAAAGCCTGGGGAAAATTAAGAGGGATTGGGGTCTACTCCCATTCTTGAGCAGTTTTATATGGTTCAAGAATTCAGTAGTAACATCTATGGGTTGTTGGCTACTGCTTTTCCTCTGCTAATGCCACATTTTATTAGTTGGCCTCTGTTTCAGCAGGTCATTGCTTGAAAACGTTAAACACAGGATCCTGATTTTTAGTTCCCCAAAAATGATCTACTTTTAAAAATAATGAAACATGTTCTTGTTATTTTAAAACAGTGCCAATGTCCATTTTGAGATTCAGAGATACATTCCTTTTTATATCCCCAACAAAGAATCCAGCCTCGGGGACAGATAAGATATTTCATATACATTTATTAAGTGAAGAAAAGGAAATATGAATTAATCAATAAAAGGAATTGCTAGGCCATTTGTTTATTTTGTTTTCTACTTTCTCTTCTATAAACTGTTCACAGGTATAGTTTCTCAAAGATGAGAAATCACTTTAAACCTTAAACCTTCCGATCTTCGTTCTTCTCACCCGTGTGTCTTCAGTCCCTCCCTTGACCTGGGGAAGGAGAGGGAACTTCTCACCTGCTGGGTGAACCCACTCCGTGCGCTGTGGTCTCTGCCCGGGTTTCAGTCGGCTGGAGCAATCAGACTCAGACTCCCCTAGTGATGGTTCATTTGGTGCACCAGCCTGGCGGGCTGTGGTACCCCAATTGCTTGGCTCTTTCATGACGTGGTTCCTCGTAAGGACGTTAGCTGGCCTGAAGTCGAGCAGCTCCCCCTTCCTAGTGTGGGGTGGGCCTCATCCAATCTGGTGAAGGCTTGAGGAACAGCAAAGGGCACTAAGGAGGGAGGCTGGGCCCTGGGTGTCTTCTATATGAGGACTGTCCATTGGCATTACTCCAGAAGGTCCTTGCCCTGCACTCCTCTGTTGCCTGACCTCTGGGTTTGGGGGACACAGGACAGCGGCGTCTGTAGCCTGGTGCCCAAAACACAGTTTTTAAACTTGCCGGCCTCCTTCCATCCCCTCATCCGGTGAACCAATTCCTTCGAAGAAATAGCAGCCAGGGACATAGAAATGTAGATGTATTCCTCCTAGTAGAGATGGAAGAAGTGCTTCAAAGAGTTCATGGAAAACGACTCTTCTCTTTCTGTTCCATTTTCCCACACGCTTTTGGAAACCCCCTAGTGGACGCAGATGGTAGATAGTTACCAAGAGCCAGGGAACAACAAGGGGTCCTGCCTCTCTCTGAGAACTCTGCAGACATTACTAGCAACCCACCATGTTCAGTGTGGGATCGAGGATCCGGCCAGCCATCGGAGGGCCAAGAACCCCAAGCCACTACTCTCGTCTACTGATGCTTAGGGAAGCGGATTCTCCATAGAGGGGCGGATGGGGGTTGAGTTGAGCGATGGACTTTTGGGCCAGCAGCTGAGCACTGCACTCTGTGCCACCAGGGACGCATGCGCCTGAGGAAGGTGCATCCAGATGCTGGCTCTGCTGCTGCTGGGCCCCTTGCACCCACTCCGCAGATGCTTAAAAAGCGGGTGTGTGCTCAGGGCACAGGCTCTTCTTCAGGGCTGTGACCCAGCGATAGGAGGGCCCTCTCTGGGGGCTACCTCAGTATTCCCCTGGGGAACTCAGGGGAACTCAGACCTGACTCCTGGTCCTTGCTCGCAAGAATTCGGATTTGAATGGCTTGCAGTGCGGACCAGCTGTGTATGGGTTTCCAGCAGTCAGTGCTGACCATTGCCGGGTCCTGCCCCGCGCTGAGGCTGCAGGCGCCTCTGGGGCAATGGCCATCATCCCATGCTGAACTCACGTGTCTACATGGGCCTCCAGGGCATGTCCTGGGCTGGCCTTTTCTCTCTTAAATCCTCTTGGCCTCTGATACACAAGGGTGCTTCAAAGCATGCATGGAAAAATCCCACAACCTTTTCCGTCCATTTTCCCCACACACTTTTAGAAGCCCCTGGACTATAGCAAAAGGGGAGGGCAGGGGGCGAAGCCCACTTTAACCAGTTTTAAAGTCTGCAATTCTGTGTCGCTAAGCATATTATCTTTGCCGTGTTGTGTCATCACCCCCATCATGTTTCTGAACGTTTCTCGTCATCCCAGCAGAAACCCCGTCACCCCTTCAGCAATAACTCCCTAACTAACCTCTATCTCCTCCCCAACCCCAGCCCGCCCCAGCCCCGCCCCGCAGCCTCTGGCCACCACTAATAAACACGGGGCTCTCCTTACTTGTTTACCCCGGACACTCCACGGAGTGAGCCGTACCCTATGCGTCCTCTGGTTTCGCTCGGCACGGCGTGGTCACGGTTCAGCCACCGGAGCAGGCGTCAGGGCGTCGTTCTCTCGACGACGGCGGAGACAGACTCCTGCCTACTTGCATGCACGGGCCACATTGTGTTTACCCATTCGATCATGGACCACCCTTGGGTTGATATTTTTGAAGCGCTGATGCTAGAGCCTTCCATTTAAACCACATAATCTACTGGATGACGATAAGGATCTGAGCTGCTCTCTGGGACCCAGAACTGAACTTGATGCTCCCCTCGCCTTGAGTCGCTTCGAGTCTGGTGGGAGAGACGCATGAGCGGTTTCCTTTCCTCAGATAATCTATATGTCTGAGCGTGGAGAACCATCAAGCATGACTTTAATGAAGGTAGTCTTTCCTTAAAAATCCCAAAACTAAGTCTTCAGCAAAAGCCAGCGGGTCGATGCCGAGTCCCTGGGGCCTTGTAGGTCAGTACAGCTGTGCCCCTGAGGGCTTTCACGGGCTGGCTCTTTGAAGGCAGCTCGCCAGGCCTTTCCTCAAAGGCACTTAGTGGGTGTTCTCAAAAGCCCAGCCTTTCTGGTAGGAGCTGAACAGGCGTCATCCACCAGCCTCTGCTTCCGCCAAACTCAAAAGCAATCCAAATTCACTGTCTTCCGGTTGATGCCGGCTCATAGCGACCCTGTAGGATGGGGTAGAACTGCCCCTTTGGGGTTTCTGAGGCTGTAGCTCTTTTCTGAGTAGAAAGCCTCATCTTTTGCCCAAGGAGCGCCTGGTGGCTCCAAACTGCTGACCTTGTGGTTAGCAGCCCAATGTGTCACTATCCATGCCACCAGGACTCCTCAACTTCAGCAAAAGGGATCCTGTGTTGACCCAGGTGACAATGCCAACTGCAGGCAAGGATGACTGCAGACCTTACAGGGATGCCACCAAGACCCTTGCTCTGTCCCTCCACCTGTTGGCCATTTTGCCTTCATTTTCTGGCAGGTTCTCTCTACACGGAGAGGAAAAGCTGGCCTCGGCACACCCTAGTATCTAGAACACATTCGTGGTCTCTGGGAGGGAGACCTCTGTGAATGTAATGGAACTCTAATTGGCTCTGTTTGGGTCATGTACGCCCCCTGGATTGACCCATCACTCTATCTCCATAAATAGCCACCCGTGCACCTCTGTGCTGAGCAGCCCCCTAGATAGAAATTCTCACCTGAATCCCATGGAATCGGGCATTGAGTTCTCTTTATCATAGCCTTTCTGAGGGTGTATCCTTTCTCAGAGTGGACATGAAATTGACACGCCCTCTTTGGACACCTGTCTTCCAACTACGCTTAAGAGAGCATTGTTTAAGGTTGAATGGTTCAGTGATGAATTTGTGAAGCACCCCGTGGAGGGAGTGGGTGACATATGCTTAGTGAAGTTCATCAATCACAGAAAGACAAATATTATATGAGACTACTATTTAAAAATTTTTTGAAATCAACAAAAGTTTTTCCACATCAAAAGAAATAGACTTTGATAGTTAGAAGGTGTATTAGTCTGGATTGACTAGAGAAACAAATTCCTAGACACTCTTATGTGTGTAAGAGAGAACATTATATCAAAGAGCAAATGTACATAAAGAAAACGTCCCAGCCCAGTCCAGATCAAGTCCATAAGTCCAATATTAGCTCATATGTCTGATACCAATCGATACATTCCTCTTCAGACTCACAAAACACATACAATGATGCTGAATGCAGGATAATCAGGAACCAGTGGGTGGAACGTCTTGTGGATTCAGTGGCAGTGGAAGCATCTCAGTGCTGGCAGGGTCTCCACGTGGCTCCTCCAGCTCCAGGGCTCTAGTGAAGCTCTGTGTGTCTTGTCATCAGGAATACAAAACAGAGAGTGTGCCTGTCCCACCTCCAGCGAGCTATTTATCTCCTTCGTGCCTCCAAATGAGGTCATCAAGCAGCGACCTGATTGGCAGGCTAAACTCCACCCCTTCACTCTGAATGGTTTCAAGTTGGCACTCCCACAGAAGGGATGTGGAGGAAGGAGGAGGAGGATAATAGACCAGCGGGTAGGTGGTGTTAACCTGTGTGAAGGAGATGGTAGTATCCAACAAGAGGGAGGTGGGGAGAATGATAGAAACATAACCAGCCGTTCCTACATCCCCACCTATCAAATCTCCCAGTGGAAGAGTACGCCATACTCAAAGGCCCGGAATGATACTCTCGGAATGCAGCACAGGTTGGGAATTCCATACACCAGTCTTCTGCCATTGCCAGAAAGTGTATAAGATTCGGGCAAAGCTGGAGAATTTAAGGAGGCTCATTTAGTACTAGATTCAGTGACATTAGAAGCCTGAAACTTTTCTGTGTGAGGTTTTTTGGTTTGCCTTAAATTCTCAGATCCATTCCAGTTTATTTTTGAACCACTGCTGTCGTGTGTTCAAGTAGAACGAGATTGGGATTCTTTGTATGCAGTTGCATATATTGTCTTTGCCTGATTTAGGATGCCAAATAATCAGGTTGTCTGGGGAAAAAATGGTTGCGGGCAGGGAACACCACACAGAAACTAGGCACCAGGTGAAAGGGAACTAGTACTTCCAATGCCTATCAAAGTCAGAGTTATCCAGAATAATAATTGATAAATTATCAAGGGTTCATGAGGGAGGGGGGAGGGGGAGGGAGGGGAAAAATGAGGAACTGATGCCAGGGGCTTAGGTGGAGAGCAAATATTTTGAGAATGATGAGGGCAATGAATGTACAAATGTGCTTGACACAATTGATGTATGTGTGGATTGTGCTAAGAGTTGTATGAGCCCCTAATAAAATGAGTTTTTAAAAAAGTCAGCGTTATCTTGACCCACCTTG
>NW_022111339.1:226580-228130 GCF_000313985.2 Echinops telfairi
GCCCCGGATTTGAGCTGGCAAAGTGGAAGCCTCCTTGTCCTTTCCCTCTTCAAAGACATCAATGCCCCTCTCCTAGGAAAACAGCGTCTATGCTTGTTTTTAAAAACCAACTCCTGCATGCTGGAGAATTTCACCTTTGTTCAACTTCCTCATATAATCAGCAAGTATCCTGGTAAAAGGAAGTATTAATATAGTTAATATTCAAGAATTCACAGAAAGTTCTGAGGAGAGTTATCTAGGAAAATCTAAGTTCTGAGAAGTTCATTTATGGGTTTTATTTGATTTCAGATACACAGAGCAAGGGTAATGGAAAATCCACGATTTATTTTAGGTTAGCACCGTAACATAGAATGACAGCCAAGGATTCATATGACACTTGGCTGATTCCTGCACAATCTCTCAGCTCTCGGTGGCTCACTGTCTCAACAAATAGCTGTTTCTGTCTTTGAACAGGGCTGACATTCAGAAAGTTCTTTATATTGATTTAATCTCTGTCTCACCTTATCTTCTAAGCCTGATCTAATGTTATACCTAGGGCCAAGGCCAAGGCCAACAAGTCCAACCCCTTGGCCATATGACACCCCTTCAAATACTAACACGCTGGGATGCTAACCAGAAGGGCTTGTCAGTTCACCCTGGCTCTCCCAGAGGTTCCTCGGCAGAAAAGCCTGGTGATCTAATTCCAAAAAACAAACAGCAGCCCCTGGAGACGGTTCTCCTCTGGCACACAAAGGGTTACTATTCTTTTGTGGTTTTCAAATACTCCAAGAGCATTACTAAGTCCCCTCCATCCTTTCTTCCCCTGACCAACGTTTTTGGGGTTCCAAAGTATCATTGAAAAGCCCTGTGAAGACTGTCTGTTACAGATCTAGTGGGAAGCTAAATCTTGGGGATAACGAAGGTGGAGTGACTGGGCCTGTCTTTACGGGACGTCACAAGAAGGGGCAATGTGCATCACAAAGACCAAGAAAACATGCCAACCGGCTATTAGAAGATAGAGCATCTGGGATCCTAAAGGCTTGAAGTTAAACAAGCGGCCATCTATCAGGGAAGCAACACAACCCACAGGGAAGAAGCACACCAGCCTGTGCAATCACGAGGTGTTAACAGGAGCAAGTGTCAGGCATTAGAAGACCCCAAACAAACAATTATATTGATGTGACAGGGGTGTGGGGTATGGGCGGGGTTAGAGTGGAGACCCAAAGCCCATTTGTGGACAGTTGGGCATCCCCTCACAGAAGGGTCACAAGGAAGGGACAAGTCATCCAGGGTGCAGTATAACATCGATTAAACACACACTATTCGTCTGGTTCTTTGAGGCTTCCTCAGCTCCCACTATCATGACCCCAGTCTTGCCTTTCAGTTCTGGCTAGACCGGAGCCTGTTCACTGGTACAGATAAGAAGTCATGAAACATGGAGTCCAGGTCAGATAAACCCCTCAGGAACAGAAATGGGAGTAGTCATACCATGAGGGGAAGGGGAAGGTGGAGGTAGAAGGGGGGGAAAGGAGGAACCGATTGCAATGATCGACATATAAACAACACCCCCC
>NW_022111339.1:229205-230149 GCF_000313985.2 Echinops telfairi
TTAAATGTTTATTTTAATTTATTATTAACTGGGAGGGAATATCTATATCATTCCATAGTTCAGTCATCCCGAGCAGTATTGTACAATTGCGACCACAGTCGGTTTCCAAACCTTCCTCTTCTTGCTGGACTCCTTGACATCGTCTCCCTTTTACCACCCGTCCCCCTACCACTGGACCCTCACCCCCACCCCAAACCCTTATTCTCCTTGCTGACCCTGCAGGTGCCTCAGTACCGAAAGACATACAACACAACTTCAAGTGGGTGACCCCCAATAACGTAACTAACACCCCTGAGATACACCCTAATAGGAACAAACAAGAATACAAAAAATGTTGGGTGACCCCTCAATAACGTACACCCCTGAGATATACCCTAATAGGAACGAAAACAAAAATACAGAAAATGTTGAAAACCAGATCAGGTCCAGCATGCAGCAGAGGGGGATCAACTGACAAAGTTGTAACTGGTCAAGTCCGTTTATCCCTCTGATCTTCTACGCTCACCTCTCCAGTGCCCTCTGCTTAGTGACCACTTTCCTCCCGCCCCTCAGTTAAGGACAGAGGGGAGGGAGGTCACCAGAGGCTTATCTAGGACGAGGGATGAAGCCCGCTCCTGATCGCTGCGCTATGCTCACCGAACACAGGGGCCATCCCACCAGTCTGCTGGGCCCTCTTCCTCCTCTTCCTCGTCGCATTAATGGTCCTGAGACGATGGCCATTGGACTCATTCATTATGGTGCCAACTCACGGGGCAATTAAACTGTGGTTCCGGGCTGTTGGGGAGCGTTGTCATCGTAACTGTGGCTGCCTGTTGGCCCCCGCTGGGCTGTGAGAGGGCTCGTGGTGTGCAGGAGAACTCCCTTGATATTTGTTTGTGTAATTACCCTAATCGGACGGGGGAGTGAATAGAAGAATATGAAGGTCAAGACTTGGGGCCTGGTGT
>NW_022111339.1:231270-232994 GCF_000313985.2 Echinops telfairi
CGTCCAGATAGCATGCCTTCTCTACTGAACGGTTTGTGTGCCCAAGAAGTCACCGTCTAAAAAGCTGCCACTTAGAGCCATCATAAGGTCTGACCAAAAACCCCCTTCGCCCTTGAAACGTCTTAATCAGTGGTTCTCAACCTTCCTAATGCCGCGACCCGTTAATACAGTTCCTCTTGTTGTGGTGACCCCCACACACACCCCACAACCATAAGATTATTTTCGTTGTTACTTCATCACTGTTATGAATCAATCATTCGCCCCAAAGGGCTTGTAGTCCCTAGGTTGAGAACCGTTGCCCTTAGAAATCAGTTTGGCAGATTAGTTTATATGTCTAACTTCTTAGTACAGAATTAGAATGCTGCAAAGAACCTGAACAGAGAACACAGAGATGGCCCCGCTGGATAAAAGCAAGCCCCTCACTGCCACCAAGTACATTCTGATGCGTAGTGACCCTAGCCACATAGGGTGTCCTTGGGGTAAATCCTTAGGGAGAGCCAAGAGCCGCAGCTTTCTCCTGCAGATATTGGCTGGTGAGTTTGAACCACCAACCTTATGGTTGGCAGCCCAGCACTTACCTGACAGTGCCACCAGGACTCTTCTAATGAGAGCACCATCTATGATATCCAGGTCTCAGGGGAACAAGACCGTGCCGCATCCCTAACAGCCCTGGATCCCGAGATGTGTGAAGCCACTCATATAGGAAGCTGAGTTGCCAGGCAAATGGCCCTAAGCTCTCACTGTGTTTCAAAAGCCCTTAAAATGTCCAAAATTGTCATTGCAGATTTTCACAGTCAAAGTCCCACGGCACTCTTACTGCAAACCCAAAGAACCACATACTCAGCACAGCACTGGGCAGCTCAGAGCAGGTACTGAAGGGTGCAGTTGAAGCAATCAATTGATGAATGGTAGAGTTGCCAAAACTAGACTCTTCTCTCCCATTCATGCCTCACACTTAGTGACCCCATCTTGCTGACAATTTCGTAGATGGAAATCTCTAGGATAAAACCTACCCACTCCACTCGAGTCCAGCCTGTTGCTGGCTGCTACGTGGTCTTGGCATTGGCTGCCCGGGCTTCCATCCCATCACAACGTCCTAACTAACAGAGACTTCCTTATGATGCCCTTGCTTCATCGCCTCCAGTGGTGCCTGCTTGATGAAACTCCTCATCCCGGCATCTTGACCTTCGTGTCTGTGCAGCTTAACCTTCCGGTCCTCGTCAGACTAACTCTCACACACCAGACCCTGAAGACCCACAGCTCGACATCTAAGCAAGGTGGTCTCTTGCTCTCAAGTCTTTCTGGATCTGGCTCCACTGGAACCTGTCCACCGTCCTCCCATCCTTCAGGGTCCAGCTCAGACCCCGACCGGCAACACCAACATTCTAAGCAGTCCAGGGAAACCGGGTTGTCTATTCCTGTTAGTACTTTATTTCTTATCGTGCGGTATTTTAAATGCTCTATTTATATGTTAGACTGTACCTTCTATTTATAACTGGAGAACAGGGGTCATTTCTTATTTATCCCTAATACCCAACCTACTGGCTAAAACAAAGCAAGTACTTGTGTTTGTTGAATGAGTGATGAGAAGAGCATTAAGACAGATGCATAGCCATGAGGCTGCAGTTGAGAAAGGAACACCAGTTAGGTAGTCAAGATAGCGAAATTCGAAAATAAAATGGCTAGGTCTTCCTTAGATATAAAAAATGCTACTGTTGAGTCGA
>NW_022111339.1:233094-234310 GCF_000313985.2 Echinops telfairi
TGTTTGTTGAATGAGTGATGAGAAGAGCATTAAGACAGATGCATAGCCATGAGGCTGCAGTTGAGAAAGGAACACCAGTTAGGTAGTCAAGATAGCGAAATTCGAAAATAAAATGGCTAGGTCTTCCTTAGATATAAAAAATGCTACTGTTGAGTCGATTCTGGCTCACAGCAACCCCATCAGGCGGGATAGAAGTGGCTCTGTGGGTTTCTGAGACTGTATCTCCTGACGGCAGCAGCACACCTCGCCTTTCTTTAGGAGCTCTGTTGGTGCAGTGGATTACTTATTGGGCTGCTAATCTCCAGGTCAATGGTTTGAACCCCCTGGAAGCTCTGAGGGAGATACATAAAGCTGCCTGGTCCCGTATAGATTTTCGGCCTTTGGATCCCCGGGGAACCACACCTGTGATTAGAATCTGGCTTTCAGCAATGTGAATTAGAATGGCTTCATAGCAGTGGATTTTATTTTTTGTTTTTGTTGTTTAATATAAAGCATGGCATTGGTGCTCAGTGAATCTTCAAGAGCTAACTCAAAATGATGAATAACTTATAAATGCCAGGAGAATAAGATGCTCCCGAGGCTGGCCTGCTCAGTAGAATAAATTGATGAAATGATGAATGATATATTTTTTAATTTTATACCTGTCAACCTGCCAGGATGCTCCATGTGAAATCCAAATCACTTCTCACTGCAGGGTATCAGGCTGACCCTGTAGGTTCAGTTAGACATGAGCGTTCGGGATGAGCAGGGTACCTGTCTGTGATGACAGTCTGTCTTCCAGCAGTGTTAGGTAAACGTGTCCAGGTTCCAGGTTCAATGCCACGCCTTTGCTCAGCCCTCGAATCGAGTCAATCATTCCTTTTCCCACGACTGTGCAAGTAGCCTAGCTTGTTCCTGTGAAGTCTCTCTCTCTCTCTCTTTGGGACGTTGTTGCGAGTGGGCTGAGTGGGTTTAAGGAAACTGGGGGCACGGCCTGTGTTCTCTGCAGCCTGCCAGCAGCACCGCAAGGCCTTGCTTGGGTACGAGCTGGAGCCCAGCTCCAGACCTCTGCAGCCTCGCCTGGAAGAGGGCCCTTTGCCCTCGCAGTCACTCTGTTCTCTCGGGATCGCTACCTTGGCCAACGCCCCAGGCGAACAGTCCCACGAGCCACAGGCGAAAATCCTCTCACCCCGAAAGGTAGAGCTTGCCTTTCACTTCAACACTGACCTTCCCACAC
>NW_022111339.1:238530-239879 GCF_000313985.2 Echinops telfairi
CACCTGTAATTGGACTCAAACTTCCAACCTTTTGGTTAGTAGTTGAGCACATTACCTGTTCTCAGGACCCAGTGACACCTAATGTATATACACATATTTTAATGCATGCATATATTTTATATAGGTATAAGTATGCAAATATACATATGAGGAGGCTTCAAGAATATTGTGGGAAATTTTAATTCCATTTTTCATGAACTTTTTTACCCCCATGGACTTTTTGAAGTGCCTTCATATATAAAAATGTGCATGCGAGTAGATACATATATGTACTGATATACGTTGAATAACCAGACTTCAGTTATTTAAATACTGGTGAAAATTTATTATCAATTTTATTGTTAGTGAGAAATTTGTTGACTTTCTCACTAACCCTGCTTTGCCCAGTTCTTGGCAATGCACTGTTTTCCACGGATTCTAAATGAGATGTAACATGAAATAAAGTTTCTTAATTCACAGTCATGAACTTTGTCTTACACTGATCCACAGCCACTGCTCATGAAAGCAGCGGTCAAGAGATCAAACAGCACTTGGCGTTGGGCAAATCTGCTGCACAAGACCTCCTCAAAGTGTTGAAAAGCAAGGGTGTGACTCCGAGAACTACGGTGTTCTTGGCCCAAGCCGTGGTGTTGTCAGTCATGTGAGAGTTGGACACTGAATAAGGAAGATGGAAGAAGAATCAATGCACTTGAATTAAGGTGCTGGAGAAGAACGTTGAAAGTACCATCGACTGCCAAAAGATCAGACAAATCTGTCTTGGAAGACGGGTAGCCAGGATGCTCCTTAGAGGCAAGGAGGGTGAGACTTCGTCTCCCATCACTGGGACCTGTTGTCAGGAGAGACCAGTCCCTGGAGAAAGACTCATGCTTGATATGTAAGGGAGGCCGTGGAAAGAGAGGAAAGGCTTGGGCGAGACGGGTTAAGGCAGTGGCTACAACAACCAACTCAGCCAGAGGAGCGATTGTGAGGATGGGGCGAAGCTGGGCAGTTTCATCCTCTTGTGCATAGGGTCGCCCGGGGTCCGGACCTCCTCAAGAACCACCATCCATCCTTTTTCAAGGAGCCCCGATGGCAGGGTACTTCAACACTTGCCTGCTAACCAAAATGACGCTGGTGTGAACCCACCAGCCACTCTGCCCAGTGTTTCAAGAACTCAGCTGCTAACAAAAAGGTTGGCAGTTCGAACCCACCAGTCACTCCATGAGAGAAAGAGGTGGCAATCGGTTTCTGTAAAGGTTTCTCTCTTGGAAACGTCGCAGGGCCGTTCTACGATAGGTTGCTGCGAGTCAGAATCGACTTGCTTTGAACAGGTCAAGTTTGCGCAGCTGCTCGCACTCCTTTGGGCTCAT
>NW_022111339.1:240425-241741 GCF_000313985.2 Echinops telfairi
CCATGGGCGAACTGAGACTGCCCGTTTTGAAAGATTCATGATAATAGCATCAAGATTTTTAAATCCCTTACTATATTGTAGAATTAAATCTGAGGACACTGTTTGGGTCATCTCATTTAGTTATCACTATGAGCCTGTAAATCATCAATCTGAGGCTGAAGGCAGCTAAGTCACTTGCTGAAAGTCAAACAGGCAGGATGTGAATCCCACTCTATCTAATTCCAGCGCCAGGGCCATTCGACGCTGTGCCAAATGTAACAGGTGCACTCACACTGGGAACTCGTATCTTCATAGCGGTAAAGCTGAGGGCTCAACAACATTGGAGAATCTGAAAATTATTTTATTAAATACTGTCCGATGAAGGGCAAGCACAGAGGCGCCCTGACACTCACATGTGAGACATCAGACATAACCGTTCTGCACAAGAGAAAGCACAGACAGCCCCTGCCTGCTCCTAAAAGGACTGACCTCCCAGCAGGCAGTGCATCTGAGAGTGAAGCGGGCTAAACGCCGAGTCCTGCCAAGTCCTGCTGGCCCGCATGCCCTGCGCACTTCCTTTGCTCACCAGCACCGCTCCTGTGGTCTGTGGCTTCACCGACGTGGCCAACAAGGCCTTCCTGAGAGGGGCGCTGCTGCCCGAGCATGGCCCTCCTCCAAGCCATTTCCCTAAGTGCGTTAAAAAGCGTGATCTGGAACTGACCTCTGCCCATGTTAGAATAACCCACCAGTTTGGAAAGAGGAAGTGCAAACAGGAAGCACTGCCCAGCCCGTGGGGGAGGGGTCGATAAGTGACGAGTGACAAGTGACAGTACACTGAGGAGATCGGAATGGATGGGTTGAAACAAAACGTGTAATCTGTAGAAGGGAAAACGTGTGACCTGGAAACGTTGGAAAGCATGTGGCCTGGAAACGGTCAACTCAATCCCAACAAACTGTTAAAACAAAACAACCCTCCCACCCCCACCCCCTGTAGTCAGGGATTGTGCAAGTGTGTGACTGAGAGGGCAGACCACCCACAGGGTCATCCAGCATTCATCACACTAACCCACCACCAGAGGGCCTGGAAAGTTGCCCCCAGGGTTCAAGGGCGCGCTGGGGATTCCTAGTTGATTTAAATGGTATCATCTCCTTCGAACCTGGGACAGCCCTGAAGGATGGCGTCTTGCATTTGTGTCTGTAGCACCCATCGGGATGGTGGTCATGCCATTCATCTGTGTACCCTCCTGAGGGTCTCCTCCAGGCCAGGCAGTGTAGGAGGGGCATGGAAAGGGGAGAGGGGTAGGAGGGGTCAGGATAGAGAAACCAACACGCCCTGA
>NW_022111339.1:243007-244076 GCF_000313985.2 Echinops telfairi
GGACTCGTCTCTACAGAGCAGCCTCTTCTGAGATCGCTCACTCGCACCCAAGCTTCTCAGAAAGATTCGTTTCGATTTTCTGTAAATCCCTTCATGGTAGTGCTTGGTTGAATTATCATGTTTTATAAGATGTTTGGTGCAAATGACTGTGTCTTTTGAGCCCCCAGTACAATTATAACCTTCTTTTAGCTTTTTGTGGGAGGTGGGGGGTGGGGCATTGGTTTCTTTTTCATGAATATAAAAGATTGTATCCTACAAACACTACAAGTAAAAGACATCGAATCTGCTGGTTCGGTTCCAAGCGCTCCCGTGGAACACGGCTTTTGTGTGTGGCATGAAACCTCTTTGGCGCAAACACAGGAAGGAAGAAGAGCTGCCGGGGAGCTGGCAGTTGGCTGCTGTAAAGTGACCCAGCTCTTTGATACGCAGTCTCCTGGTTTGTGTTGTGATCGTGGCCTCTGCTTATCAGCATTGCCACCGCTGTTATCCTTTGGCATTTGTGTGTCCGGTGGGAACTGGTCAGTCTCCCCCCTAAGCCATGAGTCCCCACAGATGAGGGCACAGCAGGCCTCCGCCCTGGAAGACACCCATTCAAGCCATTGGGTTAGGAATTAGGGGTGAGAAAGTTTATGTCCGTATCATGGATCTAGACTTTGAACTGGATCCCGAGCCCAAAAGGTAGCATATACAAGATGACCACATGGACTGCCATATTGGTTAGAGTAAAGGCTAAGCGGCTGTAACCAAGAGATCGCCAGATACAGTGTGACTTAAACCAGAGAGAAATGTTTGTCTGCTTTGGTGGTGGTGGGGGTGGTGGGGGGGATTCTGACTCACAGGGACGCTATGGGACAGAGCAGAAGTCTCCCTCGTCGTCGTAGCCTGGAACAGAGTGGTCCAGGGTGGGTGGGATGGCCCTGGGATGTGGCGCCTGTGCATGGGTACCTCTCAGAAAGCAGCAAGGGGGAAATAGACATCTGGGAAAGCAACTACCTCGTTTAAACAGATGCCTCCACTCGCACACGTATCTCTTTGGCTCGTGTCCTTGTGGTCTGAAGTTAGTCTCGTG
>NW_022111339.1:245516-249417 GCF_000313985.2 Echinops telfairi
GAAGGGGATACTTCCCGACAGGGTGGTCAAATAGCCCCCAGTGCAGAGTCCAAGTCACATGAGAATTAGGAGGAAAGAGGAGAAATTAGAAGAAAGAGCGGTAGCCCTGCCACCTATCCACATGGGTGGCTCTAAGGGACCTGGGCAAGGCTGTTTCGAATCTCCATGGTGATGAGCACCCAGCACACCTCTGATCCAGAGCCCCTTTGGTTCCAAAGCCCTTTGTGGACAGCTCCCTGCTGAAGACCTAGCACGAGAACAGTGCTTTGCCCTCCACATGTTTGTGGGGGGAACAAACCCTGAGCTTTGTCTCCAATTGGGGATTTGCAAGGAAGAAATCAAAGTCAGGTGGCCTTTGATGCCTGCTCACTGGGACAAGTGTGATTCCTAGGGACCAGCTAATCCATCCCCTCTGTTTTTGGAAGAGGAGACAGGCCAAGGAGCCAAGGAACATGCTCAGGGCCATGTGGCGAGGTGGTAATCCTCACGAGGCTAGAGCTGGCCCAACGATTCCACGTGTACTAGGCGTTGTCAAAATTCCATCAAACCAACACAGGGTGTGTACGTCACTGAATAGAATGTATACGTTTTTTAAAAGAACTCTCAATTCTCCCAACTCCATTTTCGGTCATGTCTCTTCAAAGGTCCTTCCCTGTTTGTGGATGAACCATGAAAGGGGAGGAGGTCAATGAGACTTGTCCAAGCTGCACACAGCGGAACCAGGGTCTCTCATGGGAAGACACTATTTTAATAAACAACCAGACATGCCGACTCTGCTTCCTTTTTGCAACTCAGCGGGGAAAATAAACATATCACTTAGAAGCATCTTCGCTTCACACAATAGAGGACATGTTCTGTGCAAAATAGCATAACCTGAAAGTAAAGACATTTCCCCCCCAAAAAGGATGGGTTTTTTGTGTGTGCTTGTTTTGTTTTCCCCCAAGGCCTATGGCGAGATTTTGCGGCCTCCCTGGGTGACACTGAACTATGAACCCAAAGACGGGCTGTTCAAATCTACCTAGAGACACCTCGACAGGAAGGCCTAATGTTCACTTAGATTAGGTCAAAAAACCAACCAACAATGACACACGAGCTCAGTGCCAGGCATTCAGACCCCTGACTGAAGCGAAGAACACATTCAGGGTGTGTGTCCCTGCAGGGTCCAGGCAGCTCCCCATCCTGGGACACGGGTGGAGCAAGACTAGGACCAGCACTGTCCTCCCTCACGAGTCTTCTTGGACGATAACTGCTCTGTGGAAACTCACCGTCCTCTCGAGAGAGCCCCTTAGTAAACTACATTAGTCCACACCGGCTGGTGCCCCAGCAGCTGCCTCGACATGCAGATGCATGTGCACGACACACATCTAACATAGCTATGCAACATATATGATCCACTTGTGTCTGGTATATGTTATATGTGTGTATCGTGCACATAGGATACAGATATGTGTATCGTGTATATTATATCTACATACACTAATGTTACAATACAGAAGTTCAGACACAGCAGAGTGAGCGTTGTCTCAGATAATGACGTGGATGAGCTGTGGGGTTCAGGGTGTGTGTGAATGGGTGTAGCGCTCTGGGATTGGGGCTGGGTGTCAGGGACCAGGGCAGGGCGTCTTTCTTGGCACTGCAGAACGACCTAGGGCCTTTCCTTCCTCCTCCGTCTCCCCTCCAGTGCCGGGATCCTGGAAAAATCCACAGACTAATTCAGGACTGTGCTAGAATAATCATCATCTAGATCACTATACTAATTGTGGCATTATTAATTGATTCATCTTGCCTGAGGCGCTCAGTGAAACCCTGCACTCAGGGTGGCTGCCTGCCTGGGAGCCCCGTGGGAATTGCCAATCCGGAAAAATTCCTTAGATGGCTGCATGACTGGGAGATGTGGGTCCTTATTTTGTCTGAGAAGAGTTATTTCAGAAATGAATGTTCTGAGATTCTCCCTGTTCTCTGATAGCCTTGGAGCAGAGAGCATGTCCACACGTACACACACACACAAACGCGCACACACACACACACACACACACACACACACAAATAATAATGAGACAGTCCTATTGACTCTTAGGAGACATGCATCTTTGTAGCGAGGAATAGACTGTTGACGCAGTACCCAAACAAACAAAATCCATCCAAAGCCCCTTAGGTGCCTCTCGGATATAGAAGAAATCTCCTTTTACACTTCAAAATCATATAAAACCACTTTCTGCAGCCAGACTCTGTCTTCAGAATTATTGTAATGGATCTAAACCTTCTCTAGCCACCTACCCATTTACATCTAGATTGCTGTGATAATAATTGCAATATTAATTGATTAATCTCACCGGAGGCACTCAAGTGTCTGCACACAAAATTAGAACGTAATTGCAACAATAAAGAGATCAAATGAGATCGTTAAAACCTGAAAGATGACAAATGCTAACTCAGGAAGTCTTTTGTATGCACGGAAGGGTTTGCTACTTGTTTATAAAGCGTCGCTTGCAGATTCCTGCAGAGAGGGTGCGAGGCTGAGTAATTCCTGCAATCTGTTTACACCTGGGCACCCAATAAAAGTCCTCTCCTGGGGACTGATGGCGGTGTGGCTGTAGAGCCAAGCAGATGTTCAGCAGAGCATTGTTTAGAACATCTTTATAGAAGACAGAAGATTGAAGTGACAGTAATGCCATTTTCACACTTCTCCTCCAGCTACGAAGCTGAAGAAATAGTCCTTACAGGAAACAGAGCAGGAGGAGGACAAGCCGGGCAAATGGAAGCGACTCCAGCACTGAGTCCCGTGAGATGTGCATAGAGGTTGCACTCACCACAGGGATCAGGAGGAAGAGACACTAGGACAAGTCTGGAGTTCCGCAGAACAAACTGGCTGTAATTTCAAGGACCATTGGAAGGCCAGGGTAATTGTGCCTTAGGCCCAATTTTTGTGACCTTTATTCCTGTTAGCTATAAAAGAAAGGGGAGCGGTGGTGGCACTGTAGGTTAGGCTTTTACCTGCTAACCACAAGGTCAGTGGTTCAAACCCAACAGCAGCTCCTTAGGAGAAAGATGAGGCGCTTTGGGCCCTTAAAGACTTAGTCTCTGAAACCATCCATAGGACAGCTGCGAGGTGGAATTGCCTTGGTGGCAATAGGTTTGGCTTTAGGACGTATGCAAAAAAGAGTCTGAGGGTGGATGATGTCCACGTCCTCGTGTTTGCAAGTAGTTGAAATTCAAGATTTCCATTCTGCACCATCTCAGTGGGTCTCAGGCCTGGATTGCATTCCTCCTTCGATATCTTATTCCGCCCAGAAAGTCCCTGCTTCTGCACAGTCTGCAATGGAATGGGATTGGACTCCACTGACCGCCCCAGTTCCCCAGTCTTCTTTCCGCCCTGCTATCACAAGTGTGGGAGCCCTCGCCATGCTGGACTGATAACTTCAAGGTCAGCAGTTCAAAACCACCAGCCACTTGCAGGGAGAAAGACAGGGCTTTCTACTCCTGGAAAGTTACAGTCTCAGAAGCCCACAGGGGCAGTTCCGCCCTGCCTGTAGGCTCGCGATGAGTTGCCCTCGACTTGATGGCAGTGAGCTTTGTTTGTTTGTTTGTTTGTTTGTTTGTTGTTGTTGGTATGACAGTATGTTCGGAAGGCCACAGGGAATCGTGGGGGTCGGGGGCATCAATCCACACGCGTTGCTGGCAATAACACAACAATGACAATAGTGACACTGCATGGGCACCACCACTTGGCCACTGTCAAGGATAAATGCCCTTGGAGATCATGCAGCCATTGTTTATTCAGCACTTGACATAGTTATGGGCCAGCTCTTAGACCCAAACCAAGCCCATTGCCACCCGGTCAATTCTGGCTCATGGTGCCCGCGTGTTACAGAGCAGACTTGCTCCATAAGGTTTTTTGGCT
>NW_022111339.1:250035-252136 GCF_000313985.2 Echinops telfairi
TGGAAGTCTAACTGACATCGCCATGCTGCACGTGTGTAAAGAGTAATGGTGGATGCATGCTGACACACGGCTGCTCACATGGAAGGTTTGTCATGGTGCAAATGGTTAGGGACGCAGCTGCGAACCGAACGTTCGGAGAGAGGAGACCAGGCAGAGAAGCCTAAGGGCAAAGTGCTGGTCATGTCCTTGTCAAACGCCCGTCGGCAGCGGTCCAGTGGACGCTGACATACATGGGGTCGCCGGGCGCTGTCGCTGATTCCACAGCCGCTGTCGTGCCCTGCAAAGCTGTCACTGCCCTCGAGACCATAGATACCACCTTCACTCCTGATGCTGCCTTCACGCCCCGTTGTCACCCCTCCAGACCAGGCAGCCACAGGCTGCCTTTCTGTGGCTCCGAGATCCCCTGGCAGGTTCTAGAAAGTTCTGTGATGGGAATCCACGCCGCAGAGGGGGTGGGTGCTTTCTCCTTGTTGCTGGGGTGCACTCCTTTTCCATAGCCGTCGTCGGGATGAACAGGTTTATCCATTCACCCGGTGTTGACCGTTGGGCTTGTGCCTGCCTAGGGCCAGTGCCATTTTCAGCTGCTATGAACTTGTGTAGGCGCCCTGGTGGTGATGCGTCCGGCTGTGATGTGAAGGGGGAGCGGCTGGGCTTTCGACTCTTTCTACTGTCGGTCTCAGAAACCCACGGGGGTCACCATGAGGCAGCACTGACTCGATGGATGGCATCAAGGTTGGTTGGTTGGTCAGTCGGGTGAACTTTTGTGAACAAATCTTCGTGTATCAGGCCACACCCCTGGCCATTGCACATTCCCCCTTCTCTAGAGAAAGACACAACCACTAGGGCACATAGACGCCGGCTTGTGAGGCAAAATCGCACAGAAGCAAGACCGCTTGCTTGCAAGGCGGTGAGCTCACTCTGACCTCAGGGTAATGAGAACCCCCTGGAAACGACGGTGTAGAGCCTCCCAACTCAGGCATCACCTCATCTTAGGAACGGTCGCCGTAGCTTGCCCAGCACAGACTGCAGGACCATCCTCATTGACATTCACTCCCAGGCTCCCCAGGGACAAGCCTCGTCTCTTCTCCTCCAGGCCAGTCTGCATCCGTCAGCATCTCAGCCAGCTCTCAGGCCTGGGTTGCATGCGGTGGAGGAGAGCAGAAGGTGATCCAAGTTGTGAGTGGATATTCCCACTACACACTGTAGACGAGGCTCAGCATCTCAGAGCTGGAAGCAACCTAAGAAATAGACAAGAAACCCAAGGCCAGTGGGGGTTGGGAGGCCCACTAGAAGGGACCAAGATGTCCACCCTGGTCCATGGACATCTAATCCAGAACTTGTCCTCCGACATCACGCTGTTTCTTGTTGATTGCTCAAGTTCCCATCAGGCGGATGCCCTGAATTACATCATGATCACAGCTTGATTTTCATGTTTCATGAGTCAGGGGGACAGTCACCGTCTCAGAGTGTTTACTACACTGCGTGTGATCAAGCCCCAAATGCTCCTGTCCTCAGGACACAGAGTAACACCTTGTTAGCAGAATCAATGCGACAAGACAGGGAAAATGTTGTGGGGCGCAGTGGGGTGGGGGATGGGGGTCGAGAGGTAAGAAGAGAAGTTGTAATAAGAGAGACAAATATAGGTTTCATCCCCCCCTGCTGTTAGCTGAGGTTATAATTACCCCAGCTTTAAAAATAAAACCTGAGCAGCATCGCTGCCTCGCAGGCCCGGCAGCAGACGCTCACCCGCGCGGCATCGGCTGAACTCACACTTAGCCACCCACCGCTGTTACAGGATCGGACTAATTAAGGATCGATCTGGGCGCATGCGTTCCTACGGCAATTAAGCTGCTCACTGCGGCGTAGGATGGAATTGTGAGGAATTCTTAAAACTGCTTTTCCTCCCTCAGTGCTACAGGATGACTCTTTCTCACACAGCCAGCTCTACGCAAACCCTGCTTGACCCCTACGGGGGTCCATACTTGGGTTAGGGGTGACTCTTCTTTAGAGCAACTTCAGAAACAAGCGAACAGCCTGGGAACGTTTCTCGTTAGGGATTGCTAACACACAATGAAATTGCTTTACAGAGGGTTGGCCAAAA
>NW_022111339.1:253442-255756 GCF_000313985.2 Echinops telfairi
TGAAATAACTTGATGGCAGTATATCGAATAAAATCAGAATGTGTATATTCTACCTGCTATTATACAAATATGCAAATGGTGGCAATGGTACCTCTAATAAAATATAATAAACCCTTCAGGGGCTGGTGAATTGACATCCATCAATGAGTGATGATTTATAGAGGCTGCGAAACTCGTGGGAATTTGTAGACTCTGAACGACACATGCAAATCTTCTTTTGTCGTTGAAATTGTTATCTTAGAATTCATTAAGAAAGTGTAGTTTTATAATTCTCTAGACCCTCTATCTGTGCCTCTAGCCTTTGAATTCTCTCGTGTTTTTGTGGGAACAATAGAAAAATGGCAGATCCAAGATGACTGTTCTGCATATCTACATCCCAGGTCATTTTGTGGATGATTAACTTTGCCTAATGGGGAACAAGGACAGGGCTCTCGCTGCACTGCACAGCTCCCTTGCATTGATTAAGAGACGTTGCCCTCTCTTCTGCTCGTGAACAAAAGGACAGCTTTCATCAGCACACAGAGGCCAGGCAAGGAAACGTCGGGATGACCGTGTATTTTAGAGTGAGGGCAGAGATTGTTATTTGTAGTTTCCACCCATGTATGGCAGAGTGAAGCATTGCCCGGTGGCCCTGCACCAGTCTCACAATGATGCCTGTGTTTGAAGCCCTTATTGCAGCCACTGTGCCAATCCATCCCCTTGAAGTTTTCCCTGTTTTCACTGGCCCTCCCTACTTTATCCAACATGTCCTCCAACAAATCCTCCTGATGATCTGTCTGGAGTTAGCAAGACAAAGTCTTGCCACCATTGTTCCTACACATTTAAATGACTTACACCTTCCTGAGCCTCGATTTTCTCTTCGCGCCAATTTGAGACCCCGATAGCCCAGGCGTCCGCGTCTCTCTCTTTGAAGCACTCTACTGGGATTCTTTCCTTTTATCACTTTATCCCTACCTTCCCTGATTCAAGAGGCCTAGTGGCTTAGTGGTTAAGCATTGATTGGGATGCTAACAGGAGGGTCATCAGTTCGAAGCCACCAGCCATTCCTCTGGAGACAGACGAGGCTTTCTACTCCAGGAAACAGTAACAGTCATTTAAATGCGTAGTAAGTGGCAGAGTGAAAACAAAGACAAAAACAACTGTTTGGTTACAAAGCTGGTTACTATCCACCATCCTGACGCTTCATAAAGGCAGAAATCACTTTTACTTTGTTCACATCTATACATCCGGGGACAGGCACATAGTAAGCTGTTAGTGATGACTTGTTGAATGGATACACATACAAATGAGTAAGTGAATGAAGTAACCAGATGCTGTTACCAATATACTTTGTCCTTTTCCACGCTAACTTTCTCCTCTGTCGGCTCCTGTAGGTACTACTGCCTCTGAGCCCTTCCGTATTGCTAAAGGAAAGGCTGAGCCGGCTGGCCAGCAGGCGTATGGCCTAGACAGTTCTTTGTCTTTGGTCAATGTAGACACCCTGCTCCAAAGTCTTTGACCTCTGCTAGGTAATGACGGAGATGACTGAGAACATGGAAAATGAAGGGATGGCTGATTGTGGCTTAACTGTACACAGCAGCTAAGACCGATGGGATTGTTTGGAGCAATTCCTCATGATTATGAAATTAGCATGAAGACTGAGACTTACTGTCTCACCGAATCTAGGAGGAAGGGAAACGTCTGAGTGCAAGGAAGTGTGATTAAATAAACATAAAGATTGTCCTCCAGTCAGCTCTAAGACCCTGGAGCAAACCTGTAGGGAATCGAAGAGGGTTAGGGGTGTGGGAATGCTGTTGCTGGTGGTGGTGGTGATGCCGTACTGGTGTCGGTGTTGTTAATGTGATTAAGGGGAGGTAGGTGCTGTTGTTGCCAGGTGCTGTCTGCTCTTCTCTGACCCATCGTGATCCTATGTGCAATGAACCAAACACTGCCTGGTCCTGTGCCACCCCCACAATCGTGCTTCGGGTTGGTCCCACTGTCGCAGCCACTGGGTCAGTTCATCTCATGGAGGCTTTCCTCGCTCTTGCTGCCCCGCTCCTCTGTCAGCCGTGATGTCCTTCTCCAGAGACTGGTCTCTCCTGATACCACGTCCAAAGTGCTTGAGACAAAGTCTCGCCACCCTCGATGGAGGCGGCGGTGGCAGTAAATGATGAGGACGGACAACACGGAAGATGTGCACTTCCTCTATGCCAGCTGTTTGTGCAGAGCACTTAAACCATCTCATTTGTCCTGACAGTGATGCTGTGGCACAAGCATTCTTTTCACCCTTTACTAGCGATGTCGACTTGTCACAAGTCACCCTGAAAGAAGTGAG
>NW_022111339.1:256682-258465 GCF_000313985.2 Echinops telfairi
CATTTTCAATGGCCGCTTTGGGGGAAGGCAATCGCCAGGTCTTTTTTCCTATGTGCCTCTGGGTGGGTTGGAACCTCCAACCTTTCAGTTAGTAGCCTACCATTTAAACAGCTGCACTACCCAGGACTGACGCCATCGGCGTATTACCCAGAAGCAATAGCAGGTCTGTAGCCTGCCCCAAGTCAATAAATGGCAGGACTGGGATCCGATCCCAGGTCTCTTGCAATGGTATCTAGTGCCTTTGGAACCTTGATCCCATTTTCCCAGGGAAGGGTCACTGAGCACCTTCTCTTCCCTTTATGTCTTAATTCCCGCCCTACGCTCCACATCACGCTTTAGAGAGAATTAAAGAAAGCAAAGAAACTGCCTAACCCTCTGGGAAGCTGCTTTTTTCTGTTTGTCTCCCAAAGTAAAGCTGTCAGAGAGACATTATGCTGAGCTGGCCAGGAAGCAGTTTGAAAAATGGCTTCTGAGATTGGCAGTGGCATTGACTTGGCGGGCAGTGCGCCTTTAACTGCTCGGTTCCAGATTCTGCTGCAGGCCCCGGATCTTTTTCCGGTCAGGCCCTGCCTCGATGCGGGAAGCTGGTGGGAAGCCGTCCTCTTTGCTCTAAACAAGAATCCTTTGACCTTCTACCTTTCTCATCTGTGATATCGCAGACCTTCCAAGGGAGAGCAGAAATGGACTGCTCTGTTTAGCAACCTGGTGAGCGAGTGGAGTCTGGCTTTGGCAAGGCGATTCCAATAGAAAGAGGCTTAGGTAGTTGGCCAAAAGTAGCAATGGGTAAAATAAACTCATTTTAAAAATATGCAGTGGAAAAGGGAGAGAAAGAGGGGAGAAGGACACTTGAAAATAAAGAAGGAAGAGCAAAGAGAAAGAAAGGAAAAGGGAAGTATGGGGGAGGGAGGAGAGAGGTGATGGAAGTAACCTGTTCACTCTCTTAATATGCACCAATCGCATGTTGGTTGGAAAGAAGGTGGTGTAAGGAAAGAGAATAAGAACTTACAGACCCTGCGACCTCTTATAATATCATGTCATATCGAATGGTACTTGATATTAAGTGTGAACACTCATTGACACTAACCTTAGCGGGTCACTCAGCCACAGCCTTTACGTGCATTATCTCAGGAGCCCATTCAGTAGCCTGCAGTCTCCTCACTCCCATTTTATGGAGGAGGACGTGGAGGCTCAAAGAAATGCAGTGCCTTGGATAGCAAAGACAGGGCTTTCTGCTCCCCTAGGCACTTCGCCCTCTTGGACACTCACACAGGCAGTTCTGCCCTCTCCCACGGGTCGCAATGAGTCCGTCCATATTGACTGGGCGGCAGTGAGTAGAGTTGGTTCGGCCAGCAGAGGCAGGCCTGCTCGGTGCAGGGTCTTGCCAATCTGATGGCTGATCCCAGGAGCCCACAGAGCACACGTTCACTATCAGGATTGAGCCAGGGAGGGAGTGCAGGCTTGAGACCCCCCTAGGCTTCCTAGCACATTCCCTTCTCCACACCTGAGTCCGTCCCCAGCTCCAGTGTGCCCCAACATGTCATCGGTGATAGGTTTTCTATTGACCTTATTATGCCACTTACGTGGGTGGAAATGTGCATTGATGATGTGAAGCATTAAGTGCATGTTCCCTTCATTCACACGAGGGTGTCTTGTCCTTAGTACATGCATTGCCTTTATTTAGTGGTTAGTATAGAAACAAACCCCAGGACACAAGTAATATTCCGGAGCAACTGACCAACGGGTGGGCACTTTGGGCATCATACTGGAGCACAGGGACGACAAC
>NW_022111339.1:259027-261285 GCF_000313985.2 Echinops telfairi
ACCCTACAGAGCAGAGCAGACCTGCTCCTAGGGGGTCCCCAGACTGTAAATCTTGAAGGGGGCATCCAGTCCCACCTTTCTTCCTTGCCTGGTCCGTGCAGAGAGTGATGCCTGCAGCAGCCATCCTGCGGAGTCCAAGCTCTGCTGGAAGCTGCGCAGCCTCCCAACAACACGCACGCTTCCCGGGGCAGGTGGAGGCTGCACTGGAGGTACATTGGCCGGGAACAGAACCCCAGTCTCCAGAAGGCAGGAGTTCTATCACTGGGCCACCACTGCACACTACGAAGAATGGTCTGGCAATCTGTTTCTGAAAATGAGTCCATGAGAAAGACCCCTTTGGGCCACAGCAGTCTGGTCCACAAGTAATCCCAGGGATTGTTCAAGACAAGGTGGTGTCTTGTTCCACTGTGCGCCATGCACGGGCCCACCATGAGTTGGCAACAGTGGACAACGGTTAACAATAATGATGTGATGACGACGATGCTGGTGAGGTGTGAGGTAGTTCCCATGGCCCAATTCTGCCCCTCCTGAGTCAATTCTAACTTGTGGCAGTGCTGTGGGATAGAGTAGAACTACTTCCATATGTTTCTGAGGCTGCCACTCTTGAAAGAAACGGACTGCACATCTTCCTCCGGGGTAGCTATGGGTGGGTTCGGACCACCAACCTTTCTGATAGCAGCAAGCAGGGCTCCTTGGGCATGCATGTTGGGATCAAATACAAGAGTGTGTAGAGGGGAGATGGACTGGAGAGTTTCTGCTTGGCTGGAGTATCAGAGGAGTGTAGTTTGCTACTATAGGCTGTAAACCAAGTTGCTCCATGATCACCTATCAGCTCTGGATGTGCTCGCTCTATTACTGAAGGCAGTGTAGAACATGAACTTGAGTGGGTAGGCAGTGGAGGCAGGCAGGAGTCCTTTGTGATGGTATGGGTTATACTAGAGGACACCTGGTAGGGCTGTGGGTGAAGTGCAGGGCTGCTGACAGAAAGATGGACAGTTGGAACCCAAAGGTCGCTCTGCAGGAGGAGACTGCATCTGTAAACAGTGATAGTTTCTGAAACCCTATGAGCAGTTCTACTTTGCCTTAGAGGGTTACCCTGAGTCAGCATAGGCTTAGTGGCAGTGGGTGGGCTGTAGAAGGGCCCTGAGACTGGAGGAAAGATACAGGTAGACCTGATGAGACCAAGCTGTCTATTGGAGGAGATGGAGGGGTGACAGAGAGAGGCTATGGAGAAAGTGGAGTCAGGGAGTGGCTCTTAGGTTCCTAACATGGGCTATTGATCCAACCCAAGGGAGGGGTGTTTGGGTTGTTTTATTTAATCTACCCAAGATTTATTTTTTATTCTTCACGGTCTCATGAGGTATGAAAGAAGTGGAGTCTTTAATACCTTTTCAACTCGAAGTGTATTTGAACTTTCGTTGCTCCACCCAAGAGAACACCACTTATATTATGCCATACAACCAGAAGCAAATGAATGTAGTTTATTTCCCAGAGGTTCAAGGATAGCCAAATGGATGCCCACGGAAGAATCTGTGTTAAGCGTGCTGAAAAATGTAGTAGCGAGCGGTGGTGAGGGTGGCACAGCATGGCAAATGTCACTAATGTACGGCTAAGAATGGTTGAGGTGGCAAATAGTGTTATTTCAGCACTATAACATTAATTTAAAAAACTAAGAGACTAGTTCTAAGCAATGAATGGACAAATATAATCTAGGGTTGGGCTGGCCTGTCTAACAGGATAACCACTAAGCCATGAGTGGCTACAGGGCACCTGAAATGTGGCGAGCCCCACTAAAGAAGTGGTGTACCTATAAAACATACATCGGATGTCCAAGTATCACGGGACCTCCAAAATAATGAAAATCATTCTGTCAAAAATGTGTATGTTGTTTGCATGCTGAAATGCTGGTCTTTTGGATTCATTAGACGAAATTAAATATTTACCAACATTAATTTTATTACTTTTTTACTTTTTAATGTGACTATTAGAACACCTATAGGGACGGCAAGTTGAATAAGTGGTTTGGGGGAAAGGGATACAGTGGGGGGACAGAGGGGGGCTAAAAGGGAGATGATGTCAAGGAGTCCACGTAGAAAATATTTGGAAACTGATCGTGGCAGCAATTGTATGATTCTACTCGACGTGATGGAAGTATGGAATGATATGATGCATGTATTAAATCCCCACTAATAATAAATATATGCATATATGTAATATTTTTCTAATCATTTTATTAGGGGCTCATACAACTCTTATCA
>NW_022111339.1:263255-264550 GCF_000313985.2 Echinops telfairi
TCAGATATATCCTTCTCCCGGAGCTGCGGATTCAGTGCCATCCTTTGAAATAACTTCTTCTCAGGGGAGCATATATGTAATTTTTATGTGACAGTTCTGGTGTATGGCATCCAATTCTTGAAGCCTGGGGGCTAGCACTCCATGACATTCTACAGTTCAATGAGGGGATGTTTGGACTATTGCTCATCTCCCCCAAGGACCCTTGGTGGCACAGTGGTTAAGTGCTCAATGGGTAACTGAGAGCTTGGTGGTTCGAGCCCTCCCATCACTCTATGGGGGAATGATGTGGCAGTCTGCATCTGTAAAGATTTACAGCCTTCAAACCCACGTGAGGCAGTTTCTTTGACTCTGAAGCAACTCCACCCAGAGGACTTCCCACCATCTTCCCATCCCCTGAGAGTGTTTCAGTGGACCCTGCCCTGGGGTTCCTAATCTCACTATAAGCCCCCATTCTCAGGCCGAGGTCGTTACCATAGCAATGACCACCACCTGTGCCTACTACGCCTGGAGGGAGAAATGTCAACAGACACCAATCTGTCCTTATGGTTTGCACATTTATATTTTTCTCATGTGTGTCTGAGTTTTCTTTTTCAAAATAGAGCTCAGAGTTGTCTTCCAATTCTTGTCTGCATCACTGAGTTTTCTGCATCTGTATGATGACTTGTATATACGTTATCCGTCCCAAGGACTATGCCCTCCTCATATCGTGGTCAAAGTACATGAGATGAAGCCTTGTCCTCCGGGCTTCTAAGGAGCATTCTGGTTGTACTTCTTCCAGGATGTGTTTGTTCCTTCTCTGGGAGGTCCCTCGTGGTACAGTCGTCCTTCTACACCAACACCGTGATTCAAACGCATGCATGCTTCTCCACTCTTCCTGATGATTGTCCATAATGGAGATAATCATTTGAGATGCTTGAAGATGCTGTGGCATGGCTCAGGGCACCGTCGTCCTGGGCAGCTTTGCTCTTTACCCCTGTAAAGAGGTCTGTGCAGCAGGCTAGCCTGGTGCACAACATCACTTGATTGCTCTCATGGGCATCAGTTGTAAATCCAAGTAAAATCAAACCCTCAACAACTTCGATCCTCTCTCCACTTCTCATGACGGTGTGTATTGGTCCAGCTGTGAGGATTTTGTAATCCATACTCAAGGCTATAGTCTTGACCTTCATCAGTGACTGCTTAAAGTTGCCCTGGTTGCCATAAACTTGAACACTCGTGTTAAAACACTCTTCATAGTCTGCAACTAAGGCTTAGCTGTTTGGAAGAAGATTAGGATCCCTGAGACCTTACGAAAC
>NW_022111339.1:266132-266981 GCF_000313985.2 Echinops telfairi
AGGAAACTGCTGTTCCAGTCACATCCTGAGACGCCCCTGCGAAGTCAGCATTGACATTTCCAAGAGGCTCTGCCTCAGAAAAGCTGCTCCTCGGAGGAAGACGTGGGAGTCGGCTGGTGTTCGGGTCACAGCCTTGGACACCCTGCAGCTGTCCCAAGCTGTTCCCACGAAGACTCGGGATGGATTCAACGGTGGTTATTTCTGATTTTGTTTTTCTACTCAGGAAAAGAATCAAACCAAATCAAACTGCACTCTCTCCATCAAATGTGCACTCAACACCCTTGTGCATCAGACTCATGGGGCCCCTATGGGACGGAGCAGAAGTGTCCCCCAGAGTTTCGAGGGCATAAATCTTTAGAGAAGGGATGGCCACCTTTCTCCAGCAGGTTCCAGCCTCCAGCCTTTGGAACTTTCGTTTTGCAGCCGAGTGCTTTAACTGCTGTGCCACCACGGCTCTTGCTGGAAGGATGGAGAAGAAATGAATTGATGTTGCCAGGGCCTTTGGTTCCTTCCTCTCATGGGGGTGGGGGAATGGATAAAGCGCCTATCATGGAGCGGATTCCCACTCCCAGCAGCCTTAGCTAGACTTTGGAGACCGTGCGTCTTTCCGGGGGCAGACGGCTGTATCTGTCTCCCTCGGAGCATGTGGTGGCTTCAAAGGAGGCCCCAGCCGTGTGGTGCACAGGTCGAAGATTTAACCCAGTGCACTACCAGCCTCCTTCGAGGACACAGTTAGAATTATATAATGGAGCAGCTCTAAGTCAGGTGACCAGGCTCACTGAGTAATTCCCTGCACAAGGAGACAAGTTGCATGCTAAAAAAGCTCAACAAATCCTCCTGAAAAAAAAA
>NW_022111339.1:267096-268040 GCF_000313985.2 Echinops telfairi
GGCTGAGTTGTCCCGGGGCTGCGAGAGCTGGGCCGAAAGACACGTGGAGAGAAGGGGGACCCAGTGCAGTTCATTGGAGGTCGGCTGGAGTTACACTGGGACTTTCTCCTCCGTTTCCAAATGCTCCCTGCTTTGGGAATCAGTTGCCCCCAGGGTCTAGCAGAGTGCCTGACTCCTTGGAGATTCCAAACAGCCCTGCGAGCACTGTTCCACGAGAAAGGTAAGTGGTAGCGCCTTCTCAGCGGTCTGCGGTGGAGTGTGGGTGCAGGGGACGCCTGCGGGCTTGGCGTGTCTGCTCCGTGCCTCAGAATCTGGAAGGAGATGGAGAAATCATCTGAGGAGGGATTTTAAGGCAAGGAAGGAGCCTTGGCCACTGAGAAGTGTGAGCACTTAGTTCCTAGTGAATTCAGTCACAGCACACACGCTGTTGGCTGCTTTCCCTCTCGCACCCCTCCCACGTGGACGCTGGTCAGCACCAGGGACTTGGCACTGGCTGGTCCCAGCGGGGAGGCCGGGAAGGGGCCGCCTGGCACTGAGGCTGCCTGGGCGTGCGGAGCGAGCGTGTGTCTTTTCTGAGCCCAGCACTTCAGAGACTGTTGCTCAGTGTAAGAAAGTGCAGCGATTGGAGAGAGTCCAGAGCCCAGCGGGGAGGACGTAGGCAGGAGCATCTTTAAGGTAGGCATCGTGTCTTAGAGCTCCGTATTCCTTTCTGTGTGCCTCTAAGTTGGATTTGGTGAGGGGGGTTTTGCGTTTCAGTTTGTGCTCCGTTTAGGGAATTGTCCATGTCTGGAGCTGCCAGTATCCTTGAATTTGGATGTTCCGACCTGGGACCCAGTTCAGATGGTTCCGATGCCATCTGTCTCCAGAGTGTCCGTGGAGATGGCTCCTGGCAGATCAGATCCGTGCAAGAGGGACGGTGTTCACATCCCAGCGATTGGCTGGCA
>NW_022111339.1:268277-271838 GCF_000313985.2 Echinops telfairi
AGAGCGGAGCTCTTGCTCGGGCCCTGGCATTTTGAGAGGGCTTATTGCACGGAGACAAAAGTCAACATGGGAACTGTTAATCTTGCTGGCATGAACAAGAAATGATCCCCAGGGGTTCTTTTTTCACTGGATCCTTAAAAGCCTGGGAAATGCTCAAGGTTTCAGTTTGTAAGAGTTCCTTTCTAGTTGTTATTCTTTTTCTGGCCACATGAGGTACTATAACCAAAATATGGTAATTTTAGAGTGCACAAGAAAATGTCCTTTGAAATATATATATATTCAACTTTTGACTGTTTTTCAATACTCCCTACTCCCCCTTCCAGTTTAGGCAGATGACATGAGTTAATGGTCTATTGGTATAAACATAAGTTTAACAAACCAGTGGCTATTGAATAGATCCTGTCTCCTGGGACTCCAGACATGACAGTTAGAGGTGTCACTAGGAATGCACAATTAGTGACACTGTCAGAAGGGATGACCCCAAACTTACAAAGATTTTGTGCAGCATTTCAGCAGAAATTTATTATTTTTTTAGTAAAAATATCCTCTAGTTAGTTATCCCAATACAAACATTTTTGGAAGCCCAGCTGACATGCATTAAGCCTACAAGGCTGATTTCCTTTTTGAACCCTCTCGTGGTGGCTGGTCAGAGCTGTCAGTATTACCTACTGAAATGATGCTGTGACTCACATGGCTTCCTATGTGCCGGCTACACGCATGCATTCTCCAAACGCACTGTCATCGAATAGAGGCCGACTCACAGTGACCCTGCAGGACAGAGTATAACTACCCCGGTGGTTCCAAGACTGTAAGTCATTATGGGAGTAGAAGCCCCTCAGAGGGCCTGGTGGTTTCAAACCGCTGAATCTGAGGTTAGCAGCCCAACACAGAACCACTACACCATCAGGGCTCCTTGTTTTCATTGCTGCTGCCGTTTCCATGGTCACTCATTTTGGCAAATAGTCTGGTGTGTTAGTGACTGTGCCGTAATAACTAGCATGTGTGAACCAAATCAGTAACTATTTTTGAGAAAGAAGTAATTAAAGAAAAGGAGGAACAAACGTAGAGTCCTGTGGCACCTAAAGGTTTTCATTTAGTTACTAATGATGTAATTCAACGTAGATTTTAATTTAAAAATGTTGTTGTTACTGTTCATCTTATCTAAGAAATATTACATTTAAGCAACATCCAGCTATAGTGAATAATATGTGGTAAAATTAAAGCTATATTCCATCACATATTATTCTATCATTCAAATAGATAGAGGCTTGTCGAAGGAGTCTGGCTGGTCTAGTACAGAAGGAGGTTCGTGGGGTCGGGGAGGGCACAGTGCCCACCCTGGCTGATGCCAGGGCTCAAAGTAGCACTGTGCGCCATAGGGTTTTCAATGCCTGTTTTTAGGTCTCCCAGCATGGTATTGATTATTCCTGTGAAAGGGTATTTCCTATCCGCGGGAGGAGTCAGGGAGGGGGAAATCTTTAGCCAGAACCACGTTTAAGAATCCAATAGGCTTCTTTGGTCATGAATTTCCATGTTCTCTTCCCTCGCTTCTAACGCTCAGCAAGCAAACCTAAAGGACCACAGAACCAAACGGCAGATAGCATAGGAGGTTTCTCATTAAAGCCCACATTTGAGGACTAGATATCAGATCATCATAAACACTTGAAATGCAAAAGAACAGCTCATTGGCTCCCCTCTGTAGGCCATGGGAGTCCTCAGAAAGCATTGCTTCAATGAATGATCTCTGTAAGTTACAATGTACCGGAAACTTGCCTTTCTACCTCTCAACACCGTAAATGATGACTGAGAGTCATACGATTGACCTCCTGATCCCGAAAGATCCGCCGGCATTTTCCAAATGAAACAGGCAAACCTTATGCAGAGGGGAGTCCTGGCTCAGAGGGCATCACTGCACCCTAAGTCCCTGAGACTTGATAAGCCCATGAGAATTCGGGTGACCACGTTGTCCAGGGTTTGTAGCCTGACAAAGGACTTCTGTGTTATGTTCGTTCGGTGTGAGGGGCAGTGTGGGAAATGAAGTTTACATGCCAAGTTCTGTCTGTTTCTGGGACTGTTCAAGGGTCTGTGGGGCAACTCCATAGAAATCGAGAAATGGAACCACTTGGAACGCCCTGTCCGTGTTGAAACAGGGCCGGATTTCAGAAAGTTCATGGAAAAAAATCGAATTGGAAAATGATGGAATTTTCCCACCAACATGGTGAAGCCCTTTGGTATAAGTATTTGGGTAAAAAACACGGGATTTGAGGTCAGACTGGATTGATTGACTTCTGTCCAATTTGGCCATCTAGTCAGTGAATGGCTTTCAGCTCCTTTCTTGACTTGCTGGAGCCTCCAGCTGTGAAACTAGATAGGAACAGTAGGCACCTCCTAGACTGTGTGGGACGCGCATGAGACCATGCCTGACGATGGCTGTCATTATTTGGTACCTGGAGTCATTAGTGTCAAATAAACAATGTCCGTGGTTATCATTTAGGAAATCTACTGAACAAAATATTTTTTAAATGAAATCATTCTCTCTCTTTTTAGTGTGCCAGGTGTTATGCAATGTTAGCTCAACACGTGTGAACCTCTAAAGGCTCGGGGGTTAACTCATGAACACGCTCCTTTCTGGAAACACTGTCCCTGTGTTTGGGACCGAAGGGTCAGTTAACTGGTATAAGCGATATGAGACACCAGAGGAGGAACGCTATCTCCAGATGCCCTGTGCCCTCCCAGCTTGCCCCACCTTCCTGAGGATCCCAAGGAGTGGGGAGGCATCACACCACAATGTCCAAAGAAAGGCAAAGGAGCTCTTGTGTCTGCAGAGACTCGGGCATCTTCCAGACATGAGTCCGGTGGGACCGGGTTGGCTTTCCTGCATTATCACAGCCACCGGAGTGGCCCTGTCCTTTCAGTTTACCTTTCCTGAATTTTCTTGGCTCACTGCTCATTTGGACCTCATGCCGGCCGATTGATCTGCGAGGTCCCAGACATGCATCTTGGTTTCCTTCAGAGAAGTAGCTGGTCTGGAGACGGTTATACTGAGAGGAACTGAAGAAGCTGCATTACGCATGATGCAAAATACCTTTCACATGGCCCGGCCTGTCTAAGATTAACGAGGGCTGCCCTAGTGCCCAAGGAGGAAGCCTCCGGCCCCGGAGGTCAATGGCCCTATCTCTGTATTGCTCCCCTACTGTGGTTTGGGGCACTCTGAAGAGTGAGCAGTGTTAGCCTGGCACTAGGGTTCATTCTAGTACACTAAGTGAGTCTTCCCCAAACTTCGAGCTATTTGGATGCCAGGTTCTGTCCAAGTGCCAAGTGTGCTGGTTTGGGTTCTTAGGAGGAGGCTGCTGAAAGAAGTGCTGATGTGATTTGGAATGGGCCAGTGCCTGCATTACTCTGCCTTGATTTCAAGGTTCGTGACTTGCCAGGAAAAGGACCTGGAGGCAGAATGTGATAAAGACAGACACTTAGGAGCAAGTCATCAGACTTAAGAAAACCCGTCTGGGGTCCCTCTGGCTTTCACACACATCAGAAACACCCCTCTCAGTTGGTTTGCTC
>NW_022111339.1:272747-273700 GCF_000313985.2 Echinops telfairi
AGGGTGAGACTTCTACCACCAAACCACCGCGGCCCATCAAACCATGTTTAAACCCACAACTGCAGTCCGTTGCCCTCAAGTTGAATCTTTATGGAAGCCGACTGGCACATCTTCCTGCTGCGGGTGGAGGGAATGGTGGGCTAAAACTACCCTTCTGCCCATCAGCAGCCAAGTGGTAACTACCTACCACCTCGGGGTCCTACAACCATGTGTTCCCACTGGTTCTAATTCATAGGACGGTGTATAGGGGTTCTGAGACTGTAAATCTTTACAGGAGCAGACAGCCTCATCTTTCTTCCGAGGAGAGGCTAGTGGATTTGAACTGCCTACTTTGCAGTTAGCAGCACAACACTTAAACCACTGCACCTCCAGGATGCCGAGAACCATGTATAACATGAGTGAATGAAGAGAGATGGTGGTGCATCCATCTGTTGAAATGCTATTGCCCTGGTGGAAAGCATAAGCTCAGTAATCATAAGTACTTAGTAGTCATAGTTCACCGAGTACCTAGTAGTGCTTGAGCATTTTCCTTAGATTCTCTCATTTAATCTCCACACCTGTGCAGCAGACACAAAGATCTACAAGGAAGAGCGAAGTGGACAAAGCCTGGATGAGATGAGAAACTTGTCTGAGGCCAGAGGGAGGCAGTTTTCCACTCGGCCAAGCTGATCTACGAAAGGCCTGTGGGAGACAAGGAAGAGAAAGAGGCCCGGTAGCTTAGTGGTTACGTGTTGGGTTGCTCACTGCAAAGTCAGCAGTTTGAAACCACCGGCTGCTTCTTGGAGAACGACTGGGCTTTCTACTCCCATAAAGAGTCTTGGAAACCCACGGGGGCAGTTCTACCCTTCCCTCCAGGGTTGCTATGAGTCAAGGTTGACTCAATGTCAGTGCGTTTGATTTGGTTTTGGAGGGACTAGACTCTGAAGACCTTGGCCACCTGTTGCAGGAAGGAC
>NW_022111339.1:275461-277179 GCF_000313985.2 Echinops telfairi
AGCAATGATTGTCCCCATTTTGCAGATGAGGAGAGTGAGGCCGGAAGACGTCCAATAACTCCTTCATGGGCATTCACTAAGAAACCACGAGCAGAGATTAAGGCCAAGCCGAGCAACTGTGGCAGGGGATGGGGATTCCAGATCGGGAAGGCACAGAAGCAAGGATGCAGAAGCTGCCCTCTCTGGACCTCCAGTTCCTTGTTTTTCATTTTATTTTCTCCAACATTTTCTCCTTACACTGCAGATTTTCCCACCTCTGGGTTTGTTGTTGTTTTTGCTCAAATTCTTCTCTCCCACAGGAATATTGATCTTCTCTCTTGGCTTTTAGGTTTCTTGTTTTGTTGTTGCCAACAGATTGCTAAAAATGACTGGGTAGCCCCAGAAATTAGACATGTGATACAGCCGTCCTGTTGATGGCTTCCATCAGGACTAGGACAGAGCGGGTTGCTCTGAACAAATCTTCTTCCGCTCCGTCTCCCATCTCACATGAAGAGAGCGGTGGCTAATTTCTAGGAGGAGCAACAATGGTTACTGTGTCGGTCTTTGCAATGTGGAGAGCATGAGATAGACATGACCTTCATTACCCTCTCATTTCATCTGAGATACCTATTGCCTTTGAACCTTTGGAAAGGATATCTGAAGTCTCCCTCTTTAAGCTTCCCTAATCAGTATTACTGAGACTGATTTGCCTATGGCACTGAGACACTAAGAAATTAAATACCTACCTGGCCTGTCAGGAGCCCTGGTGTTGCTGTGGGGTTGGCTCCCACCAACCGTTCCACGGGAAAGGAGGCTGTCTGTCCCCATAAATTGTTATCCTCTCAGAAACCCTAGATACATTGTTGTGGGTCAGAATCAGTGAATTTTACCCAACAGGAGCCCTAGTGGTGTAGTGGGGTGTGCCTTGGGTTGCCAACCACAAGGTCAGCAGCTCAGACCCACCAGCCACTCTGTAGGAGAAAGAGGAGACTCTGCTCCTGTGAAGATTGTAGCCTTGGGACCCACAGGAGAGTCTCGACTGTCTTACAGGGTCACTGGGGGTCATGACAGACCTGATGGCAGTGAGTGATGGAGTTAGAGGTCAGGGTCATTTCCGTGGTGCTCTCAGTCCTGTGAGTGTGGGTAGAAGTGGTTCCATGTGCAGTGGGCAGTTTACCTAAAAAACCTCAGAATCATCACAATTGCTTCGAATAGGCTAGTGTCATTAAAATTGTTTAATTTTCAAGCCTCCTGCTGTCCAGGGCAGTTCCACCCATAGCAGCCCTGGAGGACAGAGCAGCACTGCCCTATAGGATGTCATGTGGTCCTCTCTCCTGGAGGCATGGAGTTCAATGGGGTTGTCTGGTTTGTGTTTAGTCTTTACAGAAATAGACCGCCAGGCCAGTCCTCTTGCGTGTGGGTTCACACCACTGACCGACCTTTGGGTCAGCAGCAGGGCATGTCACTACCCCACAAACCCTCAAACCCTGTCGCAGAGCCGATTCCCACTCACAGCGGCCCAGTGTAGACGGAGAGGGCCTTCTCTGTAGCGCTCACACACACACCCCACCCCCGCCGGCGTATATTAGTCTGGATACTTTAGAGAAACAAATCCACAGCAACTCATGTATAAGAGAGAGTTTTATGTAAAGATTAAGTGTGCATCAAGAAAACATCCCAACCCAGTGCTGCCCAAGCCCACAAGTCCAACATTAACCCATATGTCCAACACCAATCCA
>NW_022111339.1:277995-280112 GCF_000313985.2 Echinops telfairi
AAGTTCAAATGCCCAGTGCTGTAAGTAGAACAGCTACATTTCAAATTCTACAGTTAACGGAAGAGTTCGCCTGCAAGGGAGTTACGATTCTTTGAAATCACCCAAGTCTGAAACCCTGCATGTATGAGTAAAAAAATCAATCTCTTGAACTCCACTGAAACTGCGAGAGAGAGAGAGAGAGAGAGAGAGAGAGAGAGAGTTGCAGCAGCACAGCACACTCAGTCAACTCTTCAGTGATTAAATTCTGCCCCTGTGTTGAGAGTGGGTCACTCAGGAACAAAGAAGCCTTAAGAAACCTTTGTCCTTTCCTTCAATTGCCACAGCATCAGAGGGACCCAGGAAAGGGGGACCCCTGTTGGATTCAACAAACCCTTGACCATCTTTCAAACAGTCTGGGCTGAATAAAGCCCAAAGTATGTGTTTGCCAAACCCAGGGATATTCACTCCATATGTCTCCTGTTCGTTTGAAGTTTAGTCATCATCGGAATTGCTTTGCAATGACCAGTTATGCCCAAGAAAACTTTTATGGGCCACTTCAAAACAGTACCTCAAAAATAGGAAGCCCTGCTTTACCAAGAGTGAATCTGGCTCAAATGCTGACTGAGAATTTGTGTTGCTAGGCCGGACATAGTGAATCAGAAACTACATTTTAACAAGACCCTCTCCAGGTGACTCTTAAGTATACATCATATTTTATGAATCCCCCAGGAAACACGTTAACATCACCTGGGCGGGCAGGGGCGGGGGGGCCTCTATAGAGTCAACTTGTTAAAATGTAGATTCTGATTCCCAGGCATCTGGGTGGAAAGGGGAATTCTGAGCAGGGTGTTGAAGTGGAAGGAAGGGGGTGGAGTGAACTGACCCTGGGAGGAGAGCTTCTGGGTTTACTCTGGGGATCAGACGTCCTGGATAAGGGACCAGCTGGCACACCGAGTCTAGAATCCCTCAGGGGACCCTGTCGTCTCCACGCACTGGAACAATGGCAACCCTGCAGACAAGAACACCCCTCCAGGAGGTCACTGAGCGTCCTGACTCCACTCGAATGCCACCATTCTCAGAATTTCATGTCCCTTCCCCCATCCCATTTGCCAAGAGAGAATTCCAGAAGTAACTCTTTTAAAATTGAAATCAGACTATTAGTAATCGTTTAGAATCTAGCAGAATTTCAGAAAATAAGCTTGGAAAACTTTAACCCCTGAGAAATGCATCCTGGACCGCAGTAGGTGACTCACGAAATGACCATTGAGGGAAGGTGTTTCACCAGGGAGTTCTCCCACGGGGCTGCTTTCTGATGAGCTGGAAGAGTTTATCCATGCGCACCAGTTGCTGGTAAGTCGACTCTAATTCATGGATGGCTCCCGGGTGCAGACCTGCGCTCCATGGAGGTTTTAATGGTTGATAGATTGGAAATAGGGTACCAGACTTCTCTTCTGAGATACCTCACTGTGGATTCAAACTGCCAACCTTCTCATTCATAACCTGACACCACCCGGGGACCCAAAACCAAACCCACTGCCATCGAGTCAATGCCCATCTATAGCAACCCTATAGAGCCGGGTAGAATTGCCCTGGGAACTTCTGAGACATCGCTCTTTGCGAGAGTAGAAAGTGTCATCTTCTCCGTGGGGCGACTGGTCAGACCAACTGCCTATCACGTGGTTAGCAGCCCAACACGTCATCTCTCCACCCCCAGGGTTCCTGGCCAGATTTTGTTCAAAGAAGACCTGATGGCACAGTGGGTGAGGGGTCGGCTGTAAACACCAAAGTCAGTGATCCAAGCCTTCTGCGGGAGAAAGGTGAGGCGAGGAGACCGTCTGCTCCTGTCGCGACTGACAGTCTTGAAACAGACGGAGCAGCTATTCTGCCTTAGAGGGTCCCGGTGAAGCCAACGGACTAGCCGGGCTTCACGGTGGATGCGTCGGCATCGGCTGGGTGGCAGTGCATCTGCTTCTTTGGTTTATTGGGTGGTCCACCCTGTCTGTGGTGAGCATTCGATCGCGGTGTCAGATGCGACTTCTCTGATATGAGCCTTGAATGGCTGTCTCTGTGTTGCTGATAGAACCTAGACCTGACCGCTTAAGATGAGGACATGGTGGCTGCAGAGTGGGCACTCAGCT
>NW_022111339.1:280664-282087 GCF_000313985.2 Echinops telfairi
ATGTGAGAACTCAGAATTATGGACCAAGCAACCTCAAGGGGAAACAAATAACTGCCTTAAAACTGAAGAGCGGATACAGCAATCTAGGCATGGCCTGCATAAACAAATTCAATCTGACTGCCATGGACGCTCTGAACCTGCATGGTCACTGACCGTCCTGGGTGACCCACCTGCAGGGTCCCCCCTGACCCACCAGGTGCGCTCTTTGGGGTTGAAATCTTGAAGTCGCCGGCACTGACACATCAGTGGGTGCTGGCCAAAGACAATTATTTTGGCTTTTGCCTCGTTGGGGCTGAACTTTTACTTTCTCAAAGCCGTGAGCGAGTGGCTCCTTAAGGTCCCTCCTTGTTTCTGCTAAGAGAACTGTGGAATCAGCACTGGGTCGGCTGCACCTCTGCCAAACTAATTTATCAAATCATTGCACCCCGTTCTTTAAACATTACACCCAAAAGGAATGGGCTTCCGAGCACAGCACTGGATGAGAACTTAATTGCACTCTGCCCCAGAGCCCTCCTCAGCCATCTCATTCCATCCCAAGGCCAAGCAAACCGTTTCTCCTGTAGTCCAGGGGCATACATCAAAGACCAGCAAAACCAGGACTCATTGCCAAAGCGTTAACCAGTTTCTCCCGGAGTTGAAATCGCCTCCTAGTGACCAGTGGTGGGTTGACTAGACACCGGACAGCCACAGCCAGGCCGAGCATGAAGAGGTGTGCCCTGTTCTGTATTGCAATATATGCTTTGGTGTGCTTAGCCCACTCATGCACCGGAGACAAGGTCTAGGAAAACAGCCAAGTTTGCAGGAAACCCTTTCAGAGCCCCGTGCCTGTTTCTACTCTGATTCCATCTCTACCCATCACTAGCGCGGGGAGCTCGCTGATCTCTCTGCACATCCTGTTTATCCATCCTATCTATCTCTCCAGTAATGAAGGAGTCGTGGTGGTAGAGGGATCACATGTCCAGATGCTCCACAAAAGGCGGGCGATTTGAACCTACGAGTCACGCAGTGGGAGAAAGAGGAGGCAGTCTCTTCAGTAAGGAGCACAGTCATGGAGACCCTGTTTGTTTGGTCCCTTGGGGGCATGGAGATTCCTTCCAAGAGCACCAGCCCTCTGAGCATGGAGACCAAAGCACCGGAGCTTGGATGGAGGCTAGGGGTTGAAAAGGAAATAGACTTTGAAATTGGCACATTCTTTAAAGATCATAATTTGAAACTGTTGCCTTTAAATGAAAATTGATTGTAATCTTCGAACCTGAATGCATATCCATTGCTTCCATCCATCACATTTTCCTCATCTACAACTTGGACCAAGGTATCCCTGGGGGGGTGCAAATTGTGCTCACCTAAGAACCAGGAGACCTGAGCTTCCGCTTTAGAACCAAGCACACCTGTGTGGTGCTCTGGAACATCAACGCCCACGAGC
>NW_022111339.1:283121-287572 GCF_000313985.2 Echinops telfairi
AGCCGGGCACCATCAGCTTTCTTCACCACATTTGCTTATTCACCCGCTTTTTCTTCAGCGGTTGTGTCGGGAAGGTGAGCATCATAGAATGCCAATTTGCTAGAAGAAAGTATTCTTGTGTTGAGGGAGTACTTGAGTGGATTGCCTCTTTCTTATAAGGACCCTTAGGATTACATCAGATGCCTAGACAACCCAAAATCATCTCTCCATCTCAGAAATCATTTAATCACATCTACAGAGTCACTTTTGCCAGGAAGGCAGCACAGTCGCAGGTTCTGTGACAAGAAGGTAGTCCTCGTTCTGCCTACCACCCCTCAGAAATGGGTGTGTGAGAGATCACAGAAAAAAATGTAGGCTTCTGTGCATTGACCTTGAATTCAAGCCCATAGGCCTTTCTTTGTTCATAACAACCAAAGTCAAGACTAGAATCAAACAGACTGTTATTCATTTACTTCCAGTTGGAAATTGAAGCCTTCACTTGAAACGTAGAAGTATAAAGCAAACAAGGACTTGATGTACCATTCGGAATATTGTATTTTTAAAGTTATTATCATTAGATGACGAATTACAGGAGAACTTCAATCTGTCCAATCTTCAGAGAGACTCCACGCCCAAGGACTATGGGCATCTGGACAAATGAAAATAAACACACACAGAGAATAATATTGATGTTGCACTAGAAGCTGTTTGGAGGCATGCTTTTGTCTGCAATTTCAGTCAAAGACAAATATGAATTTTATGCAACACTCTCAATAGGCCAGTGCCTTTTTTTTTTGGAAGGGTCTGTGGAGTGTATATTTATTTTGCTCTTGGTTTACCCTTTATTGCAACAGCTGTGAACTGTCAACATCAAAGCAGAGACATCACCAAGTCACACATACCGATGGAGAGCAAAACCAAAGCCCAGGAGCCCAAGTAGAATCTTTTGAGCAAAAGCACTAAGTAGAGAGAGGGGTTTGTCTGTTGTCATTTGAGCGAGGAGATGTTGCTGTCGCTTTTTTTTTTTAAGAAATACATCCTCAGGATATTACAGGATGAGGGCGTGGACTTTGAAGAGGATGGACGTGCAGTTTTTAGCTCAGAGCTTCCCTCTGTCTTCTCATCCGTTCTTGACTAGGGTCCTAGTCCCTCACTGCTGCCAAACTCAGTCTGCCAGCCGCTCCATTTGTTTGTCCTCTCAGATTCACCATGGACTTTTTCTAGTCTGCATTCCAAATCCCATCCCAAACTTCCAGTAAACATAGTGTCTTCATGCAAAACACCCTGCCCTGCTCAAATCTGAGAGGAGCCAGGTGCCTGCTCTCTGCTCACAACCATGTAGATGCTGCTGGGCGATCGGTCTATCTGTGCCTCAGTTTCTCCATATGTAAACCAAATTGTTCTGGGTTGTCTGACAGGGCGACTAGGTGCCTTTTGCTTCCAGCATTTTATCGTCTCTGAAGATTGGATGCATGTGGGAAATGTGCCTTGGGTTTGGGGGTTGGGAGTTCCTGAAGGGACTCCAGGATTTTGAGCACAAGTTGATATGAGAGATGCACTTGGGAGAGACCGGTAGAGGTTTGGGGAGGTGATACAGCAAAGGAAAGGAAGCCAATGGAGCAAATAATCATGCCAGCCACCATCGGGTGCCACCTGCCTCCAGGGCATCCTCGTTTGGGGTGTGGACACTAGGGAATGTCTTCACTTCTTCTTGTCTTGATCTGAATTCGCTAGAGAAGCAAAAGCAGTGCAGTGAATGCGGGCAGCCCCTGGTTATGAATGCATTCTCTTCCACAATCTAACTTTAAGCTGAACTTTGTACTTAAGCCCGGAGAGTTAGGTACAGTTTGTTTCTAAAGTCCGTCAAATTGTCATACTAGTATGTAGCATATAGTATACCTTTCTCTGCATAAAACAGTGAAGAAATACTTCCAGGGAGATTAGAACATCTTTAGCATAAGAACGGAATAATAAAATTTTGATGTATATTGCCAACTAGTACCCATTGTTTGTTGTGAACTCTTTCTTGTAAGTACCTTGAGTTTTTAATAAAACGGGTTTTACAGAAGTACATTTGGAATTATAGTGTTGTAGGCCAGTGCATGTCTATATTCCTGTGTATAAGTTCGATAAAACTTCAAAAGTTAATAGAAAAATGGAATTGAACAATGATGGGCTTTTCCCGTGTATTTTTTGAAACCTTCGTGTATAGATATAGAGAGATTTACTTCAAGGATATGACTCATGCAATTGGGGGTGATTAAAAGTCCCAAATCAGGTGGCAGGCTGAAGACTTCTGCAGGCTTATCTCCCAAGAACCAGAGGTCAGGTAACAAGAACAGTCCAGGGTCAAGAGGTAGAGACAGAGGCAGAAAGAGCTGGAACATCCATTTATCATCTGGAAGCAGGTCACACCCCCAAGGAAAGCCCCTTTCAACTGATTGGCAGATCCCTTCAGCCCACATCATGAAAGTAATTACATTATATTACATCCAGGAAGCGCGGTCAGCTCCACGTCAGCCAAATCCCTCAGACCCAAAGCTTAGCGAAGTTAACATTTAACTTAATGTGAACCACTATACTCCTGTTCCACCGCTTAACTGCTGCTCAGAGACATTAAATCTCTAGCGCAGCGGTTCTCAACCTGTGGTTCGCAACCCCTTTGGGGGTTCAATGACCCTTGCACAAGAGTCGCCTGATTCATAACAATAGCAAAATTACAACGATGAAGTAGCAATGAAAATAATTTTATGGTTGGGGGGTCAGCACAACATGAGGAACTGGATGAAAGGGTCGCGGTATTAGGAAGGTTGAGAACCACTGCTCTAGCACTTCTTGCGCCCCTTGCTCATGCAGTCATGAAAACAGGAGTCAGTAGAGAGTCACAGTTGTTCTCAGGAAGCCTTGGATGATGGAAACAAATGCCCAAGGGAGATGGGCAGTCAGTCGCTGACCGCAGCTGCTATGAGGAAGGTGGGAGGTGCAGGGGGGTGGGGGAGGGCGGGCGAGTACACAAGTAGGAAGTGAAGAGTGAACGAACAGTCAATTAGGAAATTGAAAATAGGAGGTCTAGTGTTTTAGCCTCTTGCACACCTTCTATGAGGGTTTCAGAGATAACAAGGCATTTCCCTTCACTGTTTACAGCAAGGTACCCAGGCTGTGACTGCATGGGGCATGGACATGGAAATAAACATACAGTTGAGACATTCGAAAATTACCAGAAGAAGCTCAAACAGGAAGAAGGGTGGCATGCTAGGAAAGACTTTCATCTTGTTGGCTCATGGCAGCCCCATGCATGTCGAGCTTGTACCATGGTGACCCACAGGGTTTTGGGGGACTGATTTGGGGAAGGAGCTCACCAAGTCTTCCTTCCACTCCCACGCTGAAAGTCCTTGAAAACCTGTTCCGCATCATAGAAGCATACCAGCTAGTCTGGTGATGACTACGGATGTGGCCCATGAGCTGGGAATCAAGCCCAGGACTCCACCATGGAAGGTGGGGGCTCTTCACACGGATGCCCCAGTGCCCCTCCCAGTGATGCTCCTGCAGCTCCACTTACGGAAGCATCCGCAGTGACGTGTCCTCTCTGCCTCTTCTTCAGACGATGGTCTTCTGATGGATGCAGGAGGCCTGTGGCATCTCCATTAGCTGGCAGCTCATTTTTAATCTTGGTAAAGAAGGTTTGGCTTGATTGGCCAAGGGCGCCTCTTATTTTTTTCTGAGTCTTTCCTTTAAGGCACAGCACCCCACCCCCACCCCGTGTTAAATGGGCCAACTGGTTCTATGATCAGCCCATGCTTATTGGAAGGAGTTGGCATTCAGATAGGCTCATAGATGTATGTGTGTGGGGAGGGAGGGGAGGAGAGGTCAATGCATGTTCCTCTTTCACGAACTTTATTTCTGAGAAGCCAGCTCACCAGCATCTATGCGACAGAGAAGCGGCTTAGCGATCCATGAGTGGGTGGGAGATGTGACTGGCAGGGAGCTGGCCCAGGAATTCCACCTTCACTCATCTTGTCTCTCAGAGCCAGAGGGCAGGGCTGTTGACTTTCACATTTTCTTGGGGAGGCTACGTGTGTGGCGTGTTGAATATCCTAATAAAACCAAATCTATGGAAACCCCATTTAGGAAACAGACCGGTAAAAAAAAGTAAAGCATTTTGGGTGAAGTTTAAATAAGATTTGGCTGACACGCCAGCGTAGAACCTTTTGGTGAGAAAGGGCTTTATAGTGGGTCTGATTCAAACTCGGGAGGAAACAACAAAAGACGAACCAGAGATCCCAGGCTCCACGGGACTTCAGGATGGGATTGCCAGTCCTTTCTGTCAAGGTACCTCTGGATGGACTCACACTCAAGCAGAGCCTTCACCTTTTCCACCACCAAGAGACTCTGAGGCAGAAACCAAGACTTTCTGCTCCACCATTTTACTAAATCGTTCCCTCTTCCTCTCTTCCCCGGCCCCTTCACGTCTC
>NW_022111339.1:288303-292519 GCF_000313985.2 Echinops telfairi
GAGTTACTGAGACGATAACTGTTTGTGGGAATAGTAGAAAGCCCCGTCTTTCTCCTGACAGCGGCTGGCGGTCTTGAACTGCTGACTTTGTGTGTCACACCACAAACAAGCCATAAGTAGAGAAAGGGGCTGTTTTCACAGAAGTCTTCTTCCCAACCTCATCTCCATCGGCTCTCCACTGTGAGCAACATGCCCTGGTCACTGGGTTACAAAAAACAAAATGCCCTTCTGTCATGTCATCTCTCTGAATTTCAACAGCAGCCTTCTTCTCAGCAGGGCTAGGTCTGGTTTGAGGAGGGCCCTGTCCAAAACTATAAAAACATCGACTTTACAAATGTAGGAGAAGCACAGGTCCACCTGAGCGCACTGCCAGGTGCGTCCCCCACCGCACCCCAGGGACTTGGAAGGGGTCCGTGCCTCTCAGTGTGGCCTTCCTTAGCTTTGTAGAAGGCACGGGAGCAGGCGGTGTCTCGTTCTGTTGTTCATGGAGTCACTATGAGTCAGAATCAACTGGATGGCACTTAACGACAACAACAACCTTGTCGCCCAGCCGGCTCGAGTTCCCACTGCCTTGCACAATTTCCTTCCACCTCAAGAAACCTGGCCCATATCCTGCCCAGATGGCTTGAGGACAGCATCTCTTGACTGATCCCACCTCAAATCCTCCCACTCCACTAGTTCATCTGCTCTAGGCTGACTGAAGGGGTGTTCAGCATTCAAATCGTATTGTATAACCCTGCACCACCACCCCTTGTGCAAATCCTGCCCTACTTCCCATTACCTCAAACCTAACCAGAATCACCGCCGGGAGTCGATTCTGACTCACAGTGACCCTGTAGGACAGAGTGGAACTGCCCCTGTGGGTTTCTAAGACTAACTCTTCCCAGCGTTTCAGACTTGTGATTACCAACCCAAGGAATAGCCCCTGCACCACCTGGGCTCCTTCCTTACCTGTCTCACTCACCGCCATCGAGCTGATGCCAACTCAGAGTGAACCTGTAGGACAGGGTAGAAGTGCCCCTTTAAGGTTCTGAGACTGGCTTTAGGGAAATAGAAAGCCCCATTCACTTTATGTGTCAACTGGATGAGGGAATGGTGTCCCATTTGCTTGATGAAACAAGTGGCTAGGTGTTGCTGTGAAGTATTTAGGGTCCTAATTTGAAGACTGAATGTGTTTTGAGGAGATGTAGCTGTCTGAAGTTGATACGGGATGGAGAGACTGGGATGGTCATTTGATTGTCGAGTAGCGAGGCTATGGGCCGCAGTTGTTTGGCCAGACACTAGTCTTGATTGGGGTATCAAGCAGTTACGTGATTGGATCAGTTGGGACCAGCCATCATGCAGGTGGGTGGGCAGGCCAGCCTCATCCAATCAGTTGATGGGCTTGAGAGCATTTTGCCAGAACTCCCTCTTCCTGTCACTTGACCTATGGATTTTTGGAAAGCTAGTTTCCTAAAATCAATCTCTCTTAATGATAGACATGACTATGTATTTATGCGATTATATAGACACACACATAATCACATATATATATCAAGACACAGAAATTTTGTGATTTCCTGCCTCGGGAAAACCTTGCGTAATATACTCTTTCAATACTTTCTCATAGCAGACCCTCAGACAGCGTCACCTGCACACATAGGCCATCCGTACTGGCTACCATGCCTGTGGCCCTGCCTCAGGCTCAGCCTCTTGGCTGGCATGCCCCTCTTTTAAGGCTTTGCTCCCAAACCACCCAGTGGTACAGCCTCTCCTGGCTCCCTAGTGAAAATGCTCCTCCCCCTCCCCAGACAGACACACCTCTGCACCCAAGGGTCTGTGCTCTGGGCGACAGCACTGTTGTTAGTTGATTCCACTCTCCCCTACAAAGGTGTGGGGAACCTTCTGCTGGAGCGGAGTTAGTCCTCAGCCCGTGTGCAGTGAGTGCACCTCTTGTTCAAGGAACCTCCCTACTCTATGTCCACTCTTGCATTGTCACAGCAGGGCTGGGTCTCAAGGGACATTGTGTTTAGCTAACACTGAAATAAAGATAAACCCAGAATGCTTCTGGTCAAGCTACTTTAACACCAAGGATCATGGCAGGCTTTGCGTGGGAGGTTGGTCACACTCCTGCAGCCTGGCCTAGTCTTTTTCAAGTCTTTGCAACAAGAAGCAGCCTCTCACCTCAGTGGCAGGGCCCCGTGTCCCTGTACTCATGTGGCCCCAGCGAACATGAGAACAGACCCCATACCCTAAGATATCAAGTTCACCCTTTTGTTTCATTGTTGGTTTTTTGTTGTCCCATGAAACACTCTAAATTAGCAGACTCAATGAAAAACCGGCCTTTTCCATTCAGTTCTGTTTTTGCAACCCCACAAATCCCTTTTTGGCCTTTACCGGGAAATGCCCAAATTTCAATTCACAACTGTTTATATCCATTTCTAATGCCTCCCTCTCAGACATGAATGATGACTTTTACTGCCTGTGTGTTATTTCTTCGTGATAAAAACTAACCTCCCTGAAAGTACCACGGAGCCACAGAAGACCCGTCGAATCTAAGTGGAATAAGAACCACTAGAATGCTCCTGAGAAGCCAAGATGTTGAGACTGTGTCTCACATACTTTGGACATATTTTCAGAAGAGACTAGTCCCTAGAGAAAGACTTGGTAAAGTGTAAGGGCGGTGACTAGAAGGAAGACCTGCGACAAGACAGATGGATGCTGTGGCTGCCACGTGGGCTCAAACATAGGAACAGCGGTGAGGACGGTGCAGGACCGGGCCGTGTTTGGTTCCGTTACATCTAGGAAGACTGTGAGCACGAATCAACAGCAAAGACACACTGCTTCTAGTCTTGTCTCAAGAGACAGTGTGCCTGCATGCAAAGCACTAGACTGGAAATCTGTCGGGGTGCGTGCAAAGTCCCTCCGATCGCTCGTTAGCATGACCGTTGACTAGGAGTCCCTGGTGGTGTAGTGGTTGTAAATTGGGCTGTGGATTTGCATGGTTGTCGGTTCTAAACCACCAGTAACTCCTCGGGAGAAAGACTGGGCTTTCTACTCTTGTAAACAGCTGCCCTCTCGGAGGCCCCACAGTGGGTCTCCGTGAGCATGGACTGGGTGGCAGGAGTTTGGCTTTGGGTTTTAACTATTCAGAACAGACTCCCTGGCGGGTACAAAGGGTTACTGCGCTTGGCTACGAACCGGAAGGTTGAAAGCTCTCGTTCAACCAGAGACTTCTTGGGAGAAAGGCCTGGCAATGGGCTTTCTAAAGATCAGCGATTGAAAGCCTTCTGGGACACGGCTCCACTCGGGCACCCACGGGTGCCCAGAACAAGTCTGTCATTGGCAGACGTTGGCCTTCACTATACATGGGAAGATTTTCAACTTTCCTTTTTGACCCTAAAAGGGAGATTTTGTTTAAAAAGCCTAGACGTCATTGAGTCAATTCCAACTCCAGGCAGCCCCATGAGAGGCTCAGCAGACAGTGTTCTCAGGGGCGGTTGCTGTTGAGAACCAGATGGCCACTCCTTTCTGTAAAGGCACTTCTGGGTGGACTCGAACCCCCAGCTTTGTGGGGAGCTGGCGAATGTGTTCACAGTTTGCACTGCCCAAAGCCCCATGAACAGTAAAATGGCCCGAGATGCATCAAAAGCAGTCTGTTGGTTTTACCAAAAGGCAATGGTAGCCCAAGAGGTGGATCAAGACACCAAGGTCCCTCTCATGCCCAGCGAGCAGCAGACATGAACACAGAACCTGTACTCCACGATCACACGCCCAGCAACTCGTGTGCTTCTCTTTCCTCTATGTCATTCTGATTTCACATACTCAAATAAATACAAATCCATTTAGGGCTTGCCGTAAGGAACTGTGTCAAACCCGGAAAATGGAAAAAAATCCTAGTTTCTGCTTTCTAAAAGATTACCATAAAAAATACAGACATGTACATATGTAAATATATTTAAGATTAAAGGGGGAACGGACCTAGGTGCAAATAATTATAGGTTTGATAGTAGGGTGGCAGGTGGACATTGGGCCTCCTCATGTGCATTCCCCTAATACAAGAGCACCTTGCTCAGCTAAATGGTCATTTCATGATATCTACCTTCCAGGCATGATCGCTGAAGACAGACGTGTGCATAAGCAAATGTGGTGAAGAAAGCTGATGGTGCCCGGCTATCAAAAGATATAGCATCTGGGGACTTAAAGGCTTGTAGGCAAACAAGCGGCCATCTAGCTC
>NW_022111339.1:293362-302144 GCF_000313985.2 Echinops telfairi
AAGGGAAGGGGAGGGGAAAAAAGGAAAATGAGCTGATTCCGGGAACCCAAGAGGAAAGCGAATTTTGGGAATGATGAGGGCAACAAATGTATAGGTGTGCTTTACACAGTTGATCTATGTATTGCGATGAATTGTATGAGCCCCAATAAAATGATTTTTCAAAAAAAGCTTACCATCAAGAGGGGGGGAGAAATATGTAACCAATTAACTAGATCAAGGCATTCTAAATCAAGAGACCACATTGTTCTAATTCTGAGGAGACTTGAGGAAGATTTCAAAGAGAAGGGGACATTTAAAGTGGGCTTTGTGAAGTAGGCAACGTCCAGGAAAGAGTTTGCCCCTGGAACTCAGCCAATGAGGAACTGGGGGAGGGGCTCAACAACTAGGTAATATATAGCACTCATTGCTGGCAACACCGGCCCATTTTGTCTTCTCAATCTTGGACGCATGATTTTGCAAAATCGATGGACAGAGCCTCTCTTGCGCTATACAATACAATAAAGTGGGCCTTGTGAGTTATGGAAAATTAGATACTTGGGGGAAATGGGGACATAGGAAGCACATCTCGGGCAGAGGAAAGTACAAAAATGTTCAACTAGAGTCTTTGACGTACATGGTGTGGCTAAGGAAGAGAGGGGGTACTATGAGCCCTAATGGCGTCGTGGATTAGGCAGTGGGCTGCTAGCCCCAATTCAGCAGTTCAAACTCCCTAGCCACTCTAGGGAGATAGATGAGGCTCTGCTCTTGTACAGGAACTCAGTCGTGAAAGCACACAGAGGCAGTGCTAAGCTGGCCTATGGGATCAATGTAAGTCAGAATTGACTAGATGGTAGTGGGTTTGGAAGACGGAACTGGTGATCTGCATCAAAAAATCAGCCGGTATCAACCCTCTGAATCACAGTGGTCTGGGGCCAACTGGTCACAGGGGCGGCACAGGACAGGACTGCAGGCTATTCGCGTGTGCCTGGGTCTCCGGGTGTCAGTAGCCGCCTTAAGGACAGCTGAACAACAATGACAGTACAGCATAAGAACTTAGATTTTTTTAATGGATCGTTTGGAGCCAGATCACCAAGAGTCTTCGTTTGGGGGTAAGCCTTGAACTTCCAACCAGAAGGTTGAGCCATTCTCCAGGAGAAAGATAAGATTGTGTGCTCCCCTAAAGAATCCACAGGGGGTGTCTACTCTGTTCTATGGGTCCCCGTAGGTCAGAATGAACTTGATGGCCGTGGGTTTGGTTTGCGGTGTTTTGGGGTTTTTTAGCCTACTTACTAGACTTTTTCAGTTATGGGATATTAGCTAAAAGGGGGTTTGGAATATTTTTGGTATCATCGCTGCTGCTGCTGCTGCTGCTGCTGCTGCTGCTGCTGCTGCTGCTGCTGCTGGCAACTAGGTAATGTTCCTATGTCTTCTCCGACTAAATAGCTTGTGTCGCAGGGTAGAATTACCCCTGTGCGTTTCCGAGCCTGTAAGTCTTTACGGGAGTAGAAAGCCTTGTCTTTCTACAGAAGAGCGGCTGGTGGTTTCGAACGGCTGCCTGGGGGTTAGCAGCGCACATGGAACCACTACATCACTAGGCTTCCGGACAGTTCCGAGACAGACAAAATGAAACTCTCCGTCAGTCACAGCTTGCCGTGAACTTCTGAGGAGGGATGGTGAGTGGTTGGAAGAAGGCCTTCGTGGGGTTTTCAGAGGTGCCGAGTTTAATTCCTCAGCATGGAGGCTCCTGGGATCTGGCCGGGGAAAGTTGGACAACGTGGAGCTGGATAAGGCACTCTTCCAGACCTGTCCTTCCTAACACGGGGCAAGGTTCCCATCATCAGAGAGTTGACGTGCTGCGAACCCAGGTTGAGTTGATAAACATTCAACTCGGTGTACCCTCAGCTGTGGAACTGAAAAATGACATAAAAATATGGTTTCAGTCTGCAGCTCTCTAGTTGGCGAGGCATGAATAATGCTGATGTAGTAACTGTTTCCTTAGCGTCGTTTACATGCCAGCTCTGTGCTCCGCAGGGCGCTGAAGACACGGGATGGGCACCACGCTCCCTGCCAGTTGTGCTGGGTGGCAGCTGTGGAAATGCAATGCCCATATGCCCATATGGCATGTGCACACAAAATGGATAACTTGTGTCCTACAATGCTGTGATACAAGTAGCAAACTCTAGAGACAAAACCATCAAATGTCGTATCGAATGAAAGACAGTAGAGTATAGAGGTAGTATGATGCAATTTATATGAAATTCAAAAATGATACAAACGTGAGTGACCATTTATTCTGAACTTTTGGGGAGTATTGGGTGCCACAGAGTTTGGGGGGGGCATCAGTCTTACTGGGGCAAACTGGGTTGAGGAGAGCTTTGGAGATGAGGGCATCTCTGAGCACTCCCCGCTTCTCAGTGAGACAGGACCGTGCAGTTCAGAGGGAGCACAAGAAGCAAAGGCACGGGGAAGCGAAAGTGCATGCGTTTGGGCCGGGAAGAGAATGAGATCACCACGATGCTTACAGAGCTGCCTCCCTGCAGGACATCCATATGTAATTTCCCTGTGTGTGTGTGTAATGCATTTATATGAATATCATCTCCATGGGGAGCCGTGAGGCACAGTGGTTAAAACCCTCAGTTCCTAACCAAACAGGTTGATGGTTCAAATCCGCCAGCCCCTCCGCAGGAGAACGCTATGCTGGTCTGCTTCCCAAAAGATGTATCTCCTTGGAAACACAGTGGGGGGCGGGGGTGTAGTCTGTTCTTACAGGGTTGCAATGAGTTGGAACCAACCCAATGGGAACGATTTGGTTTGATTCCTAGCAGCTCAATGGCTAAGTGCTTAGCAGCTGTTAACCACTTCAAGGGTTCGAATCCACCGATGGTTTCACAGGAGAGAAGGCCTGGCGATCGGCTTTCGTAAATGTTCATATTAAGAAATCAAACTCAGGGCTGTCATGGTTACGTGTTAGACTCTAACCCCGAAGCCAGCAGTTTGAAATCACCAGCTCCTCACGAGAAAGATAGGGCTGTCCGCCCCATAAAGAGTTCCGGTCTTCGAAACTCACAGGGACAGCTCGGCCCTGGCTTTTAGGGTTGCTGTGATAGCAGTGGGTTTGCGACCCTGTAGGACAGACTAGATGTGCCCCTGTGGGTTTCTGAGACTAACTTTTTAAGGGAGTGGAAAGCCCTCTCTTTCTCCTGCCGAGAAACTGCTCACCTTGCAGCTCGCAGCCACTCACCAGCCACGACACCACTAGGGCCCCTGGAGCACTCCACGGGGCAGCTCTCCTCTGTCACCTGGGGTTGTTATCAGTCACGATCCATTTCGGGTCCCCAACAGCCACAGCCGTCATTGACACATTTTGCACAATCAGCACATACTATTCATAATATAAAAAAAAACAGAGAAAGAAACACGTGTGCATATGGTTTTAAAAGGGATGGAACTGACTGCTGTGATCACAGCCAGCCAGGCCTTGTGACGAGGTTAAGATGGACCGAGAGCCCTGGAGAAGTGGATTTCATTGTCCAGGTGACAAGAAGGTAAGAAAGATCTTTGACAGCCGAGGACCTTTATCAGAGAAGACAATCCAGAACAGTATATGATCCCACGGCTGATGCCACAGGTCAGCAGAGGAAATGGGGGTGTGGGCCAGCCTGCTGAAGAAAGGCATGCGGGAACAGCCATTTGGAGAGAAGTGAGAGCCAAGGGGATCAGGATACGTTAGGATGGAGTTCGAGCAAAAGCAGCGGGAGTGGGGACAAATGATTCTGTTTGGAAATAACGAGAGCCAAAGACACGCGAGTGGAGTCATGGCAAATTAAGCCTGTCTCGAGTGCCAGAAGGTTTTCCACTTGGTTGTGTAAGCCAGTGGAGATTTCTGCGCTGGAGCTGAAGCGCTAAAAATAGCTCTCGAGCAAATAAAGCTCCTTTGGCAGCGGTGCTCATGGCGGTGCAGGGTGGGACGGCAGTGTGCTGACTGACGGGAGGGAGAGCCTGGGCCCATGGAATAGATGCGGGATGAACCAGGGAGCAAAAAGCGAAGAGCTGCTTCCTCTGTGGAATGGGATTCCGAACCCTGAAGAGACTGGGAATTGTCACAAGATCCCCACCAGAGGGTTAAGGCAACGTGGCCCCCCCATTGTCAGGGAGTGGCTTTGGTGGAATTTCCCAGCGATTGTGTTGGAATGAGCTAGCTTCTCTTGCCTGGGTCCCTTTGAGGGCCCTCGGTCCGGTGTCTAAGGGGTCAGTCCAGCAGGGGTCATCAAAAAGAGTGAGGCTGGGTGACAACAGGGAGAGATTTCCGATGTTAATCTTGCTCGCAGCACGTGACCCTAGACTGAAGCCGTGGACATGGATGGGGATTAGCGTGGGAAACAAAACACTTCTGGCTGCATCGGCAGGGCAGATTTGAGGCAAAAGACATAGAGGAATAATGGCAGCCTGTCTCTCAGAGCTTCTTAAAAGATGGGGGAAATGTCAGAAGCAATTAAAAATGCAATCGTCTCCATTCAGACTGATTGCTGTAGGTGACCTGGAAAATATTTCAAAGCATCATGTACCACAAAGCCCCGTCACCCAGACCACCAGTTCCCATGGGTCGGCAGCAGAGTGGTGTGAGGAGAGCCGGGACGCCTATTAAATATCCATAATGAAGTAAGGAAGCAGAAGGCTTCCCTTAGACCCTGGGCTCCCAAATTATCATGAATGCAGGTAGGGGTGATGCATGATGGGTGATTATATGCCCATCAGACAGTCACGAAGGCCCACCAACACAAGAAAATGGTAATATTCGCAAAGTATCTAAGCGTGTGTTTAATTGCTTGATCTTATGCCCTCCTGTCTGCTATTCCTCTTCTCAGGCAAGAAATCTGAAGCAAAGAGGTTAAGCAATTTGGCCAGCACCATGGTGGCAAGATGGAATGGGATAGGCCCTGGGGCCCCCCTAAGAGACTCCTGGCCAAATGTTGGCGCGCGCGCGCGCTCACACACACACACACAGACCCTTGATGGATGAGACCAAGAAGTGCTGGTTCTGGCTGCCCAATATAGTCTTCCCTTTGTAAATCAAGTCAGGGTGGTGCCCACCGGCTGGGTTTGTGTAGCTTGCCATTTCTACAGACAAGGATGACTTTAGTTGAGAGGGCAATGGACAGATGGTGAGGTTCAATCTGCCTTCCTTCTTTTGTTGATAAAATGGAGATAACAGTAAAAGTCTACTCATTTCCCAGGGTTTTGATTTCAATGTTATACATTTTATTGTGGTAAAATAGCTATCACAAACCATTTATCACTTGAGCCATTTTAGACAGCGCCATGTGGCAACAGTAACATTAGCTCGTTACCGTCTCATATAGTCCATTTGTTCGGCGTGTGGTCCGCACAAGAAAATTTTCCAATAAGTCAGCTTTCAGGAGATCACCACGGCCTCATTCCATTATGACCAAACCACTTGCCCAACCATCTTCTGCTGGCTCTCTGATTTCATTGGGAACATTCCCTTCTGCTCCTCTGTTTATCCTCCTCTGACCAAAGTCCTGTCTCCACATCTTTTATTTTACTTTTACAAAGAACGACCATGGAAGAGTTCAGACTATATCATCAACATTTTCTTGCCATATGGAGCGAGCTGTCTTCTGAGCCATAAGTGAGACTCAGATGACAGTGCACTTTATCCAATGTGGCCAGGACACTTACTGTGAAATGGATTTGCTTTCATCAGACACGCTTGGGGTGATAAACTCACATGCACAATATTCTCTAAATACCCTTCCTTAAATGCTTGCTCAGGATCTCACATAATGAAGCTGTCAGGTAGCCAACACGGTTCAACTAGCGTTCTCCACTGCTCGCAGGGGGAATACAGAGGAGTTTCACAGTCTCGTGGTCCACAGACTGTCAGGAGATTGGAGACCCGGATGAACCCCTGAAACTACTGCCCTCAGAGAATCTCTAAAACATAAACCAGAGTCTTCACCAAAGGTTTATTTAAACTAACTAAATAAACTAGCATTTAAACTAGCATGTAGCCCCACTTAGTAAGCATAATGGGTAGGGGGAAGTATTTATTAACTAGAAGAAAGTTGTATGTTTCATCTTGTTACACTGCACCCTGACTGACTTGTCTCCTACCTGTGACCCTTCTATAAGGGGATGTCCAGTTGCCTACAGATGGGCTTTAGGTCCCCACCCCACAGTCCCCCTCATTCACAATGATATGATTTTTTGTTCTTTGATGCCTGATACTTCATCCCTTTGACAACTCGTAATCACACAGGATGGTGTGCTGCTTCCATGTGGGCTTTGTTGCTTCTGAGCTAGATGGCCACTTGTTTACCTTCAAGCCTTTAAGACCCCAGATGCTATATCTTCACCACATTTCCTTATGCACCGGCTTTGTCTTCAGCGGTTGTGTCTGGAAGGTGAGCATCATGGAATGCCAGTTTAATAAAACAAAGCATTCTTGCATTGAGGGAGTACTTGAGTGGAGTCCCAATGTCCATCTGCTACCTTAATACTAAATCTATACATATATGCACATAGATCTATTTCCACATCATATATAAAAATATATTTACATATGTACATGCCTGTATTTAGACCTCTATAAATTCCCTTTGCCTCCTAGCTCTTTCCTCTATTTCCTTTTACTTTCCTCTTGTCCCACTATCATGTTCAAACTTCATTTGGGTTTCAGTAATTCCTCTCGGTTACATTACCCTTGATCATGCCCTACCAGGACTCCTACACCCTCCTCACCACAGATTTGGATCACTTGTTGTTCCCTTGTCCCTGGGTTTGTTAACACCACTTCCTTTCCCTCCACCTTCCCCTCTCCGATGTCCCCCCTGAATTGTTGGTCCCATTGTTTTCTCCTCCAGATTGTTCATCCAGCCTATCTTATTTAGACAGGCCTGCGGAGATAACATGCACAAAAACAAGACAGAGCAAAACCAAGCAACAAAATAAAACAAAACAACAAGAAAGAAAAGCTTATAGTTAGTTCAAGGACTGCTTGTTGTCCTTCAGAAGTATTTTCCAGTTGAGTCTGATGAGGCGCCAAACCTGGCCCCAAAGTCTATTTTCGGTATTCCCTGGGGACTTCATTGTTCTGTTCCCCTTGCTATTCTGTTCCACACCCTTAGTGTTTTGCCTTGATGTGGTGGGGTCAGATCAGGCGCAATTCCCACACTGTGTCTCCAGTGGTGTCCCCTGTAGGGCTATGGGTCAGTGAGGGATGTCGTGTCTCATAGTGGGGCCGGCCATGTGGTCTTCTCTGTGGACTGGCTGCTCTGAGTGGGGATATTGTCCTCAAGGCTTGGTGGGCCAGGATGTGCTCCACTCTCTCCTCCTCCCCCTTCATCTGCTCCCATGTGCTCTGATCAGACATGTCCCTCTCCCCCAGAGCTGTCGTTTCAGTGCTGTCCTCTGAAATAAATTCTTCTGGGGAGAGGGGCAGGTGTCCACCTAGTTGGGATTGGGGCTGGCCCCTCAGACCCGTCCACGGGTTCCCCACTCCAGAGCATGGTGCTTTTTAAGAACTGTCAATCGGATCAAAGTGAAGATAGTAACCTAAAAGACCAGACAGAAAGCTTAGGGGCCAGGGCGTTTCCGTTCGTGGGGGAGAAGGGGCAGTATCTGGGCAACGTTGAAGGATGTCGGCCATGCCATTAGATTGCGTATGCAGAAGTGGCTGAACCAGTGTACATATTATTATATGTATGCTCAACACTGCACACACACATAATAAACAGGCCAATTTCAGATCAGATAGGTGGTTACAGTCAAGAGTGGCGTTGCCAACAATGGTGTTTCTGGGTCTTTGTCTTATTATGAAAGGTTTTGTTTTCATTGTGAATAGACCAGTCCCCAATAAAGTCATCTTTATTCACAGCAGGCCCACGTGTGTCAGAGTAGAATTGTGTGCTCTCTGGGACTTCCAGTGACTGATGTTTGTGAAGCAGATTGCCAGGCCTCTCCTCGGAAGCACCACTCTGCTGATTGGAACCTCCAGCGTTTCCGCTAGCAGCCAGACCCGTTACAGTTTGCACTGCCCAGGGGTTCCAAAACCCCAAATAGGACTGGTTCTTTTCTGATGCCCCAAATCCACTGGCGGCACATGAGCTGAGATTGACTGACACCGAAAGCCAAGTAACTGACGTTTGCAAACTGAGGGAAGCAGTGAGTTCTGGGCTTCACACATAGAGGACCCTGTGCTTCTCCCCCTCCTCCTTCCTTCCCGAAGCCTCGCGGTGCTGGACCCTGGAGGGAAATCAGAGTACCTGCCCTTGTACTGGAAACAGATGGGAAATCAAGGAAGTGGAGGTGGAGAGTGTTAGTAATTAAACTGCCCAAAGGCTTCTTGCCTTATTTCGGTGTGGCCACATAACAGGTAGCCCGACACTACATACGGCTTCTCTGTGCTACTCTTGGCTCTCAGTTTTGTTTTAAGGATTTAGTTTAAACAATGTTTTAAAGAGTGAGGATGAGTCCTAGCTGAAGATCCAGTCAGAGTGCTAAGGTCGGTCCGGAGACACCTCCAAGGGCTACTTTGTAATTCTTCCTTTGCTTGGCAGCCGACACGTGTCTTCTGGGAATTGTTGCTGTACTCTGTGCCATGGTGCAGGGGACACGTTGTAGGGGACTCTGTCGTCTGTGCCATGGTGCAGGGTCACGTTGTAGGGGACTCTGTCGTCTGTGCCATGGTGCAGGGACACGTTGTAGGGGACTCTGTCGTCTGTGCCATGGTGCAGGGACACGTTGTAGGGGACTCTGTAGTCTGTGCCATGGTGCAGGGACA
>NW_022111339.1:303622-305513 GCF_000313985.2 Echinops telfairi
GTCTGTGCCATGGTGCAGGGACACGTTGTAGGGGACTCTGTAGCCTGTGCCATGGTGCAGGGGACACGTTGTAGGGGACTCTTCAGTAAATGTCACGCGGCGCCTGAATTAAAGTCCTCTATTTGCTCATTAGTTCATCAACTATTGCCTGAGCTCCTGTTCCCTCTGTGCCAGGTCCTCTGCTGGTGGCAGGGAGAGCAGGGGAAGAGAAATGACGGGGAATGGACCTCTGTGGGCTGTGGGCTGCCCTTTGGCAGGTCGAGGGGGAACTTGAGAGGCCTTGAGGAAGCTGTGGCAGCACAGAGGTTTGCTGGCATGGGCTATTCCCTCCTTCCAGGTACAGGTTCGGAAATAAGATGCAAAACAAACCTTGAAAGAAATAGTCAAGAGGAAGGCTCAGAAACTAAACGCAAGTGCATGTAGGGGGCAGATGGCTGGGCAGCCCTGTGGGGTCTGGCCTGGATCTGTCCCAGGTACTGGAGTTTCAATAGCCCAATTCAGGGACAACAGATTTGGCCTTGGGATTGCTTGAGGCAATGAGTTAAGTAAGATCCACCCCGCCCTTTCTTTGTCTTGCTTAAGAGAAAGTTCCTCCAGGGTCTGTCTGTATTTACAGCCAGCAGGTTCAAACTCCCTGCCTTCAAGAGCCCATTCAGGCTCTGAGTGAGGCAATCAGACCAAGTGGAATGGCCCCATGCATTTTCTAGATTGTAACGCTGGTGTAAAAAGCCCCATCTTTCTCCTGAGGAGCAGCTGGTGGTTTCAAACTGATAGCGTAGAGGTTCACAGCCCAAAGCAGAAAATGAAAACAACACAAAGCAAACTGCCTCTAAGGGCAGTGACGAGCAAGGAGGCTTAGGCTGGGATGGCCCCCGGGTAACAGGAAACTTGAGTCTGTGCCATGCTTAATGTGGAATCTACATGTACCTGGCGCACAGAATGCAGGAATGCCATGGCTGAAAACTAACCTAACTCCCCCCACCCCCACCTCACAACCCCTCCCCCACAATCTCTGAGCTCACTGAGATAATGACAGAAGAAAATGAAAACTCACTGTCAAAACCTGTCGTGTCACGAACCATCTCCCATTTAAAATCCCAAGTCACATGAAACAATAGACCATAATAGGGAGAGTCATGAGATGCCCCTGGGGAGGAACTCTCATAACAGAAACACGTAAAGGATGTCATCAAATACATGGATAGTTGACCCTTGAACATGGGACCAAGGGGTACCCACCCTCCACCCCCTGCACAGTCAAAAGTCCACCTGTAACTTTTGACTCTTCAAATACTTAACTACTAGCAGCCTACTGTCGACCTGAAGCCTTACTAATAACATACTCAGTTACTGAACACATGTTTTGTATGTAAAAGGGAGCCCTGCGGGCATCCGGGGGTTCCCAAGGTCAGCAATTCAAAATCACCAGCCGTTCCCCTAAAGAGTCCCAGTCTTGGCATTGAACAGGGGTGATTCTACCCTGTCCCACGGGGTTGCTGCAACTCAGAATCAGCTGGGTGGCAGTGTGTTGAGTTGAGTTTCACATGACAGGCACCATAGACTGCACCCAGATAAAAGTGGCATTTTCCATGCAAGATGTGGGACTTGTGCCCCATCTGAGCCCACCACACCGGGGCGAAACACCAAGGGTGTGCAACAGAGCAGCAAGGGGAGCAAAGCAATGAAGTCCCCGGGTCATACCAAAAATAGACTTTGGGGCCACTCCATCAGACTCTACTGGAAGATACTGCAAAAGATCAACAAACAAATGATTTATAGACTTTTCTTTTTTTGCCTTTGGTTTTTGTTGGTTTGTTTTGCTCTGTCTTCTTTTTGTGCTTACTATGGTCTCTGCATGTCTATCTAGATAAGATAGGCAGGATAAACAACC
>NW_022111339.1:306691-310779 GCF_000313985.2 Echinops telfairi
ATGGATGGATGGATTGTGATTAGAGCTGTATGAGCCCACAATAAAATGTTTAAAGAGCATATACGTCACCAAAGGACAAGGTTTTCCTGCCCCCTGGAGTAGGTGGCAGCGATGACCTCACAAAGGTCCTTTTCTCCTTTTGCAATGGTGCTTATTCTGGATTGACTTACAACCAAGTGGCCGCACTCACCGCCACGGGCCTCAGTCTGTGGGGCATACCTAGCAAATCGCTTTTTCTCGAACTATCAAGACGATGCTTTTGGAGAGCACTTCCAGCATCCCTGGTGGCACCTTGGGTCCCCGCGTGTTATTTAAAGCTGACAGTACTGCACTGCACAGGATGGAGAATAAGCAAGGGCAGCAAGAGATCATTTTTCTCCTCAGTATACAATTTACTGGGGACACAATGCTCATGGGATGACTGGCATCACAAGAGATGACATCACAAAATATCTACATCAAAGTGGATCAACCATATTTAACATAATCGAGTACAATGTGAAAGAAAGATAAGCCAGAAGGAAAGAAGTCGCCATTAAGAAAATCAAACCACAACGGCTGACCGGAAAAGGAAATGAGAAGGTCTAGAAGTGAAACAGTTAGTCCTTGCAATCAAGCACCTCATCCTTAAACAGCAAACTGGACACAGCCAATGAGAGAATGAATAAAGGACACCTAAGAAAGTGATTCAGAAGGATGCGCAACGAAGATGCTGATTTTGACTTTCCGTTTCCAGAACGGTTGAGAAAATAAATGTTTGCTCTCTGAGGCTACCCGCTTGCAGCTGTATTACAGTAGCAGTAGGTATTGGAAACAGACCCTGAGACAGTTTTACTATTCCTTGACCTTCACTATAAGACTCGACAACCAAAACTCGCTGCCCTTGTATCAGTCCAGACTCACATCAACCCATACGACAGAGGAGAGCTGCCCCTATGAGTTGGCAAGACTTTACAGGAGTAGAATGCCTCATCTATCGTCTGTGGAGTGGCTGGTGGTTTTGAACTACTAATCTTGCAATTAGCCAATGTGTAACCCCACATGCTACCACGACACCTCGCTAAAAAGACCTATCACCTATTATTTCCAGAAAAAGAACATTGAATAAGAATGGAAGAATGGAACTCAAGACATAGATGTGAACTAGGCAAATATACCAAAATCCAGATCGATTGCTGTTCAGTTGAGCCATCAGAACTAAATGCAGAGCCGCAAAACGTGGAAGCTGAGGAGGCAGGGGTCGTAAAGCATTTACGGCACTCAGAGCGGCCACAGGAGGAGGCAGGGGTCGTAAAGCATCCACAGCACTCAGAGCGGCCACAGGTGTGAAAGTGTTTGCTGCTTAACTTCAGATGTTAAGACCAGATTCTGTGACCCAAATCAATCTGTAACAGCCTGCAAGTATAAAAAGCATGATGATCAACATTGTTAGAAAAAGGGATTGATCCCAAACTATAAATGGTTGTTTTTCAAAATATTTTTATCTTAAGTTCAGTCACATTAGTATGGAAAGTAGACATTGGAACACTCAATTATAATGTTGTATGTGCACAATCAGCAATGAAACAATTCTGTCTATTCTCGGAACTAATATATATACCATGAGGAACTGATACCAAGGGCTCAAGCAGAAAGCAAACGTTTTGAGAATGCTGATGGCAATAAATGTACAAATGTGCTTGACACAATGGATATATGTATGGATTGGGGTAAGAGTTGTACAAGCCCCCAATAAAATGATTTTAAAAACTGACTATAAGCAATAGTATAAAAAGTCAATAAATCCCAGGCTCTCTAAAATGCAACAAAACTCTAAGTCAATGATAAATACTGTTCAAAACATTTTTTAACTTAAATGCTTAATCAATTCATAGATCAAAAATTAATCTTAATGAAGTTGTGAAACACTTAGAACTAAACAATGATTTAAAATTACTTAACAAATACATGTAAATGATACATAGAGGAAAATTTGTAGTTCCAAATGCATATATTAGGAAATAATTAATAATTAATATGTAAAGGTACTAAGCCACACAGTCCACTCATGCAGTTAAAAACCAAAGCCAACCCAAGAAATGAAGAAGAGATGGAAATATAGAAATAACAGATAAACTTGATGCAAATGAAAAGCAAGCTATAATAGAGGGCTCAAAGCTAAGCAAAAGGTAATTTTTAAATGTATGAATGCAGTAGGTAATCTCTGGCACGGTCCATCAAGCATAGACCCATAGACGGCGCATGTAAAGAATATTAGAGAGGCATAGGTAACAAATAGAGATTTAAAACCCATCGAGGGAGTATTATGATCAACTCTATGCGACTAAATTTGAAAACTTGGAGAAAATGGGATCTTTTCTGGAGAATCTATACATTTCCATCATGGACTCAAAAAGCAATAAAAACTGAGATATCTATAATCACTAAAGAAATTGAATCAGAAAAAAAACCTGCCAATCAAAAAATATTAGGTCCAGAAGGTTTGGCTGGTGAGTTTTAATAAAATGTTCAAGAAGGGTTAGCCTTAAGTTCTATAAATTGTTCTAAAAAATAAACGTGTGACCTGTGCCGCATGCAGACGCTCACGGAAATAGAAAAAGAACAGCGGCTTCACGGATCTTTTCATGAGAAAACACAACCTTTGAGATGCCAACTAGACAAGGAGCATCGAGGAGAAAAGTTATCGACCAATTTAACTTAGGATGCAAAACGACTAAGATATTTGAAATCCAAGTTAGAAATCCATTAAAAAGTAACATACTGGGGACTTCCTGGAAGATAGCACTGTAAACATTCCATCTCCACAAATACAACTAGACACACAGCAAGGAAACGATACTTAGCTTTGAGCAGCTCTGACTGGGGGGCGGGGGACAGAGGAAAGCGGCACAGAGCTACAGACAAGCAGGAATCAACAAAGCAACAATTGCAAACAGTAAGAAAACCCTTTCTTCTCCCACACCTCCACCCCCGCCCAGCATCATAGGCTACTGGCCCCTGTGAACTAGGGAAGTGGCCTCAGCAAAGGATCCTGCTTCCCTCATCACCACAGGGCTGGCCAGGACAAAGAGATAGGACTCCCAGCTTCTGCCCTAACAACCAACAAGGCAGGCAGACCTCCCCTTGGGTCCCTTTGGAGTGAGTCAGCACTACCCCCACTCAGACACCATGGGCTGCAAACCGATCCAGGAGGGCCTTGCAGGAGAATCTGCTCTCACGGTCAGCACTCCTCCTGCCTCCCCACACACGCCAACATCCAGACTTCTGAAACCGGTGGACAGACCTCCCAGAGAGGGACGTCCGGTCCGATGGTCCTCTTTCTTGTTGGTGTGGTATGCAAGAAAGCGGGCATCGTTCGTGGAGGCTGGACCACAGCTGACCTATGACACGAACGATTCTGGGAGAACCAGGCGGACCGGCCCTGGGGTTCTCTTGGCGTGTGTGGCACCGTCTCCCCATCCTGGCCACTGCCTACTGCACACTTGCTGTGAGTTGCGACAGACGGGCTCGTGAGGGAGACTCTGTTCCCACAGTCAGCGTTGTCGTGTCACCTGCAGCAGGGCCATGCTCTGAAACCAACAGGACAGGGCAGCCCTTCCTGAAGGTTGCTCTGTGAGTCCGGCCACAGGCGAGGTTGGCTGTGAGGACAGGCCACCGAGGCTGCCAAGTGCTAGGACGCAGGTGTCTCCAGTAGAGGATGATCTTGTCCCAAAAACTTATCACAGGGACTTGAATAGAAACAAGACAGGCCTCCACGAGGATCGTGACCCAAGGGTGCCACCTCCTCCCCTAGCTGGTAATTGTTGTTTTCCAGGCTTTTGCAAATGGCTGCAGAACGCCCCTGAAGTGATGGATGCCTGTTCCTGCTGTCAGCACTATGTGAGGAACACATATCCCTGACATCACTGTAGGTCTGTCTGCACTCCTTACCAGTGGTGCTGCTGGCTGCCGAGTGAGGCGGCCCTGTGCTAGGGAGCACCCAACACATCGCAGGGAAAACTGATCGCAACAAGGCAGACCTCTGGGTGCTTCCCTTTGGAGGATGACAATCCCGCTGCTGCCCACCCCCCATCCCACCACCCCCAGTC
>NW_022111339.1:311519-313338 GCF_000313985.2 Echinops telfairi
CCATGCCATTTCTTATTTATTACTTAAGTTGCTACCACTTCCAACCTAAGCTGTTACAAACACAGCTGTTATGCTTCATATTTATGGCAACCACTAAGAAAACATAGAATATTAAAATCATACAAAAATGAAAGGGGAAGAGAAACAAAACATTGGCTATAATAAACCAACAAAACACACAATCAGGCAGTAGTACAGGACAAGTCCCCAAAGGTCTACAGGAGAACTCCGAGCACTGAGAGAAGAGCCTAGCAAAATTGCAAGGTGAAGATGAAGAAACAATGGTCAGTGGGGTCTCTATACACCAGCACTGATGAGTCGGAAAGGGGATTAAGGGAAGCAATTCTATTTATAATAGTATCTGAGAGAGTACAATAGGTACTCTAGGTATTTTGTTCCTAGGAATAAATCTAACCAGGGACATGAAGAACTTATGCCATGAAAACGATCAGGCACTGCTGAAAGGGATTACAGACATTTAAATAAACGGAGAGATGTTCCATATTCATACGCTGGAAGACTTAATATTAAGATGTCAATTCTATCCAAAGTGACCTCAATAAAAACTCCAACATCATTTTTTTCAGGAATCGGAAAGCCTATCTTTAACTAAGAGGTGCCAAATAGCTAAAACAATGTTGGAAAATTCACACCTCCTAATTTTAAAACATACTATATAGCTACAGTAACCAAAACATCATGGTACTGGTATAACAATAGATACATGGACTAATAAAATAGAAGTGAGAGCCTGGAAATAAACCCACACATCTATGGTCAACTGATGTTTTAATAAGGATGCAAGTCTATTGGGGGGGGGAAGAGCTTCTTTAATATAAATGGTGCTGGGAAAATTTTATTCCCACATGCAGAAAGCTGAAACAGGATCCCTAACTCACAGCATGCACACCAACAATTCACAATGGATTAAGGACCCAAAGATCAAGCAGAAACAACACCATCAGCCCAACTTTTAACAATGGATTATCTAGTATAATAACAAAGGCGCAAATAAATAGGAACTCATAAGCAATTGTTCATCAAAAGACTACCAAAAAAGTGAAAAGACAAGCTGCTAACTGTGAAAATATATTTAGCAACATCTATCTGACAAGAATCTAAAATAAAAAATATATAAAACGGACAACCTACCAAGAAAAAGAGAAATAATCCAATCATTAAATGGGCAAAGGCCTTGAGTAAGTACTTTCACCTAAGAGAACATTCAAATGGCCACGAGGCACATGAAAATATGTTTACCTTCAGCGAGGTGCAGATCAAAACCACAATGAAATACCATTGCACTCCCATTAACATCGAAAAGACAAGAGGGGGAAAAAGCAGAAATATAAAATCACATAAAACTACATTTACTGCCATTGTGTCAGTTCTGACGCATGGCGACCCTGTGAGATAGGGTAGAACTGCTCCTGTGTGTTTCCAAGACTGTAACTCTTTACTGCAGTACAAAGCCTCATCTTTCTCCTGCAGAGCTGGATGGTGGTTTTGAACTGTGGACCATGTGGCTAGCAGCCCAACACGTAACCACCATGCCACATATAGAGGAAATTGAAACCCCTACCCATTCATTGCTCCTGGGAATGCAAAATGGTAGAGCCATTGTGGAAAGCAGTATAATGATTTCTTTAAAAATATAAAAATAGTGTAGCAACGATGAAACATACAACTTGCTTCTAGTTCCTAAATGCTTCCTCCCCACGCTACCCCACCCCACTGTCATGATCCCAAGTCTACCTTACAAATCCGGCTAGACCAGAGGATGTACACTGGTACAGACAGGAACTGGAAACACAGGGAA
>NW_022111339.1:313693-331644 GCF_000313985.2 Echinops telfairi
ATGAGCCCCCAATAAAATGATTAAAAATAATAATAAAAACAGAACCACTATATGAGCCAGCAGTTCCACTCCTGTGTATATATATCCAAAAGACTTGAAATCAGAGACAGATGTTTATACACCATGTTCATTGTAGCACTATTCACAATAGCCAAACGATGTAAATGCCCAACCATGGATGAATGGATAAACAAAGTGTAATATATACATATGGTGGAATACTAACCAAACCATAGAAAAAAATACATCTTGATAGATGCCACAGTATGGATGGAGCTAGAAGATACAATGCTGCGTAAAAGAGGTCAATCATGAAAGGATAAATGTTCTGTGATCTCCCAGGGACAACATTGTCCTGAAGTTGAAGGTCGTTATATATTTTTGTTTTTATAATTTTTACTATATTATGTATGCATTGCCAAGCAGAACATACTGTTGTCTTGTCCTGTTTAAAACGTACCTAAGTGGTAGCCGATTTTAAGAAATCATTTTGCAACATTCCTCACTTAATTCATCCTTCTCTTTTAAGATCATTCTGTGTTGATTCATGTAAATTTAGCTCACTCATGCTCCTTGCTCTCTTTGAATTTAGAGATATGAGCAAAGACCCCCAGTCCTCTCTAATTTGCAATATATTATTGCACCACAATTTATTTACACATTTCCTTATGGGGAGTCATTGAATTACTCTCTCATCTATTACAATGATCAACTACCTTCCCCTGAGCATCCTGGGAAACCCTCTCTGTATTCTTGTGCAGGTGTTTCTCTAAGGAATGTAACTAGAATCAGCAGAGTTTCCTCATGGGATAGGCACATCTTTAGCATAACTGGATATTCATAGACAGCTCTCAGGACTTAATAATTACTGTTTCATCAATACTTCATCAATATTTCCCTTCATTCCTATTCCCACTTGAAATTAGCCATATTTTAACCACCCACCCCCATCCCAATCCCCGGATGATAGGTTTATCTTAATAGTTATATCCTGATAACTTATAAGATATTCAGATTTTTTTTCAGCATATCATTCATAATATTGGCCATTTGTTGATTGGATTTTCTTCTTTGGTACTGATTTATAAAACTTTCTTTTTCTTCTGGCATAGCACTTGTTTATGTGCTACATATGGTGTAAATAGGTTTCAGTCCTAATTTAGCGTACACGTTTTTGGTCATATAACAGGTATTCCTTTTCTTGTAATCAAGTTTATAATTTGTTTAAATCTTGTTCTTTTTTGTGTTTCCTGGATTTTTTACTTGTTTCCTAATACTTTTATTGGGGGCTCTTACATCTCTTATCACAATCCATACATACATCCAGTGTGTCAAGCACATTTGCACATATGCCACCATCATCATCTTCAAAGCATTCTCTTCCCACTTGAGCCCCTGCTATTAGCTCCCCATTTCTTCCCCCTCGCTCCCCCACCTACTCTCCCTCACGAACCCTTGATAAGTTATAGATTATTATTTCCATATCTTACATCATCCTCCGTTGCCCCTCACCCACTTTTCCGTTATTTGTCCCCCTGGGAGGGGGTTATAGTTTGATCCTTGTGATCGATTCCTCCTTTCTCCCCCCACCATCTCCTAATCCTACTGGTATCTCTACTCTCATTGTTGGCCCTGAGAGGGTTATCTATCTTGGATTCCCTGTGTTTTGGGTTCTTATCTGTAGCAGGGTGCATGCTCTATTCTAATCTGACTTGTAAGGTAGAATTGAGGTCATGATAGCGGGGGGAAGGAAGCACCGAAGAACTAGAGGAAAGGTGTGTGTTCCATCAGAGCTATACTTCACCCTGCTGACAGGCTCATCTCTTCTCTGTGACCCCTCTGTGAGGGGATGTCCAATTTCCTACAGATGGGCATTGGGTCTCCATTCCATGCCCCCCCCCCCATCCTTTCACCTTGGGTATGATTTTGTTCTGGGTCTTAGATGCCTGGTACCTGATCCCATTGACACCTCATGACCACATAGGCTGGTGTGCTTCTTCCATGTGTACTTTGTTGCTTCTCAGCTAGATGGCCGCTTGTTTATCTTCAAGCCTTTAAGACCCTGTGTTTCCTGGATTTTTAAGGAAATCCTGCACTGCTTGAGGTATGCAACAGTCTCCTGTGGGGTGGCTGGGGGTCTTTGCTCATATCTCTAAGTTTTATTCCTTTTCTCGGTTTTAAAAAACGAAAGTAAATCGCACATAAGGTCAGCCTGCAGGACCTAAATGATGTGTGTGTGGATAGTACAGTATGCATTCCCTCTTTCTGTATGTTTCAGTTATTTCATTAATAAAATGCTTAGAGGATTTTACAATCAACGTCCAGTCAGTGATTGGTTCCAACACGGTAAGGAGGATGGAGCAGGTAGCTCTGTCTGCCTGCATGTCTAGAAGCTTCCAGAAGCAGCCTGCTTAATGCTGAGATATGAAGAACGAGAAAGGGCTTCCTGGGAGAAAGGATAAGGGCTGGTGCGTGGAAGCCACAGCAAGGCGCAGTTGGGAAACTGTGAGTTACCCAGCCTAGAACTCTCCAGTGGAATGAGGTCGAGGAGAGGTGTTAGAAGAGGAGGCAGCAGAGGGAGACAGTTCTGTGTTGGCTGCAGGTCAAGATCTGACATCTTAGGAAGGTTCACCGCTCACGGAGAGTTCCTGCTTCTACCTAGGGAGTCACGGCCTTCTTCCAACACAGTCCGTTCTTGATGTTTCTTTTCTCCCTCAAGACAATCTTCCAATAGTTGTAATGTAACATCTGTGAGAGTCATAGAATCGCCTTATTAGAAAGCCGTTAGCAATCATCTACCGATCCAATAGCCTCATTGTATTAACCAAGAATATATTGATCCCTTTGAAGGCAAACAATTCTGAAAGTTTTTATCAGTGTAATATAGGTTCACTGCATTGGCTTTCTGGAAGAACTGATTCCTTCATCCCATCCCCAACCAGCTCAAAAAAAATGTATGAAGGACTCTGGAGAAGTTGTTCGTGGATAGGAAATGATGAAAGTAATATTGTGGTATATACAGATAAGTGCTTAATAATTCACAAATTATTTTGATTAATTTTAAGTAGGAAAATTATTAGTAAGATCAGTTTTATCTTTCTCATCTCTCTGAACAGATGAGATAAGATGCCATCTTAAAATTATTTTGTTATAAATAGGGGAAGAATTTCAAAGAATAATTGATTAGGCTTGAAAATGAGCCATAGAGGCACTGCATAGATTCCCAAACTTATTTAGCATACTGGCCTCTTTTGAGAAAAAAAAATACATATATATATATATAGTGCCTCCCTAGAATTGAAAACTTTGGGCTATAGTCCATAAACCAAGATAAAGTGTAGGTATCTGCTTTTGCAAGCTCTTTGGATCATTCCTGGCCCTCTTCCCCCAGAGGGTCGTATTACCCAGTTTGGGAAAGAGTGGGTAGTGTTTGAGCTGTTAACCTCAAGGTTAGTGGTTCAAACTCACCAGCTTCTCTGAGGAATAAAGATGAGGCTGTCTGCTCCCATCAAGACTTACTGTCTCGAAAATCCTATATAGGGTGGCTTTGCATTTGGATGGACTTGATAACAGTGGGTTTGGAGCCGTTTTTGGTTTTAATGAAAACCAGAGAGGAAAAAGGAGAGGCCATAGACAGCACGGAGCAATCAGTCCAGACTGAGAGGAGCAGATGACCTGGGAAGGGGCCAACAGCTGACACGAAGAAGCAACGAGAATGGTTTGAGACTGGACTGTGGAATTTCAGATCAATCGAGTTCATACCTGTGGTAGCTCCTTTAGGCTGCTGTTACAGATAGACCACAAAAGAGTGGCTTAAGGAACAGAAGTTTTCATCCTCACAGTTTAGAGACCAGGGATCAAATTCAAGTCATTTGTCCCAGGGGAATATTTCTCTGTCTCCTCGAGGGAAGATCTCTTCTGTTTCTGTAGGCCCCGGCACCCTTGCTTCCACGGCATCCCTTCTCCTCTCTTGTACTTCTGTGATTTGTGTGTGCCTCTGTGTCTAATCTGCTCTCTGAATGACACAGAAGTAATTAGGTTTAGAACCCACCCTACCCAGGTGTGGGCTAATCAGCGTCACAAAGGCACACCTATTTCTACGCCAGGCAGCTTACACAGGTACAGAGGCCAGGATTCCAGCACATATTTGTAGGAGAAACAATTTAATCCATAGCAGTCCCCATGGATGACAAAGTATTATATACATTTCTGCTTGCTTCAGTTGGGAGCTACCTCTACTGATCATGAGAGATTATCTTACCTTTTTATTCCAGTTACATGTAGAAATCTCCTCTCTCTCGTTATTTATAATTAACTAAATCTGAGAGAAAACTGAAGCAGGAAACCTCTCTTATGGTTTCTCTGTGTCTCCTGTATTTCTTGCATGCTTAGAAGCACAGGGAGGCTTTGTAGCAATAATAATAAGGCATAAGGGTACAAATAACAAAGCCTGTCTTTGAGAATTTGCATCAGATTGAAGCAGGGTCAAATGGGGGTTGATCATGTGCAACAACCAAGAAGTAAGCTTAGTTTTGCCAGGAGTTCATTCCTAATACCTTTCACTATAGGTAATCATTCCCAAACTGTGTACAAAATGCCCTAAACAACTCACAGCTGACTTCAAATGCACATAGTAGAAGAATGAGCAGATTCTAGTACCAGGGGAAAATTATCTTTTGCTTGCATTCTTCCACAAACCCTTTGAAGCCCCTTGATAGACTAATACAGAGTCCCCGTGGTGCAGTGGGTGAAACACTGGGGGGCGATCAAACCCACCAGCTGTTCTGTGGGAGACAGACATGGCAGGCTCTTACTACAAAGATTTACGATCCTGGGAACCCTATGGAGTGATTCCACTCGGTCCTGAAGGGTTGCTATGAGTCGGGATCAGCTCAACAGCAGTGCATTTAACAGATTAATGTGTGCACTATAGACTCATAAACACTTAATAATACATTTTAAGAGTGATGTTTATATCGTTCATGTGTGTAATGATGTTGAGCATGTCTGAGAACTTTAACTTCCAAACACCAGACTTCCGCCTCTCCAGCCCGGCTGGGCCCCTTCTCTCACAAGCCAGAAAGAAAGGGGGAAAGAGGAGTGTTTTCTGTTCAGATGATGCTGAGGTTAGGATTTATAAGCATGGAAACCTCATTGGGTTCTTGGTCCCTCAGGAACAGGAGATATTGGGAGGGGCCCCCAGCCTGGGAGAAGGATGGTATATTTTCTTGAAATCAGGGGCCTTTAACCTGGAGGCATCAGGTCTTCCCTGACCTGTGGTCAGTTTTTGGAAAAGTAAGTGATTTTCATTAAATGGGCTCTAGGCATTAGATTTGGTAAAGTATAAGCATATGTGGATTGATCTTCCGTTGACCCTGAATGCTTCTTTTATTGTTTTCTGGTAACTCACATGTTCGCGAAGAATTGATTTTTCTTTTTCAAGATTTGATCAGTCTATTTTTTCACCAGCTGACTGGCAAGAATTGTGGCAGATTATAAAATGCTTTTAAAAGTAAATTATTTATAAGATTTGGGGATGAAAGAATGTGAAGTTTCATACATTTCTTTTTGACCAGAAATAAAATGAGAGGGGAGACGAGCTTCAAGTGAAAATGGTTAGATTGTCACAAATAGAACATGTTTGCCTTCATCTTTAAGAAGCCCTCCAAGAATTTCTTTCTTGGTGGGCCTGGATATCCAGATAGGCTTGCTTTTGTTACTGTGACTTTCCTACATACAAATTCCTGGACAGCAGACTGGTGTGTGCCTGTGGTTTTGCAAGGGGGGTGGGGGTGGGGCGGCTAAGTGTGTCTAATCTGCATTCCTTTCTGATCTGGGCTGTGTCACGTCTTTTAAATCTTCTCTCATGCCTACTCAGTCACGTGGGGTCAGAATACCTCAGCTCTTAGAATTACTGTAAAAATAACATGAGAACATGTTTGGTTAGAATATTAATATACGTGGTATTTATTTAAAAGTCCTGCAGAGTGTCTCAAACACTGCACCCCATATTGGACTGGCTTCCCTTGCAGACTCATTACTGGGAGCATGAGTGGGTTGAAGATTCTCAGTCTGTGTGTGTGTGTGTGTCTGTCTCTCTGTGGCATTTGTATAAGGGTAAGAAATAACTTTAGATCAAGAAGTAATTTTATATCAAGAAGGTATCCCAGCCTGGTCCAACTCAAGTCCAAGCTAGCTGGAGATCTCTCAGATGCATGTCGCTGCAGTCCGATGACCAGAAAGGTGAAGTGGGAAGCAGGGGGAACACAGGCCAGTGGGTGCAGAGTCACATGGATCCAAGGTCAGTAGGAACACGGCAGGACACCGACCTTTACTAGGGTCAGTGGCCCACATGGGGTCCTGCCTGGAGGCAGATACACAATCCCAGCAAACAGGGAGGTTAAGGGCCGGAGAGGGAGAGTGGCCCCAAGGGTGTGGGTTATATCCAGGCCACACTGTCAAGGAGGCAACACTGGGCTACCACCTGATCGACCAGTTGGGTTTTATCCCTACTTCCACGCAGGTACCATAAAGTTGGCATAAAACCTAACCACCACTCTATCTATTATCTATATCTCTATCTATCATTTATCTATATACCTATCTATTATCTATCTTCTATCTTCCTCCATCCCTTGATCGTCCGTTCTTTTCTACCCATTTACCCAGCCATCCATCCATCTGTGTGCATCTACCTGTTCAGAAGACATGTACTGCTTTTCCACCCTTAATTTCCAGTAACACATTCTAGTGTGATCGCTTCCCTAGACTCCACTTAGCTTGTGAATCTGCTCTTACCGCATCAGGTCCAGTTGCCATGCAGTTGATTTGGACTCACGGTGAACCCATGAGAACTGTACTTCACGGGAGGTTGGTTTTTCAGAAGTAGATGAGCAGGCCCTTCCTCCACAGAACACTTCTCTAAATACTGCCCTGTTAACATGCCACATGGCTACCAGCTGTGGCTATCACAATGGATGTGGCTATATTAGGTATCATAGAAGAAAAAGCTCTCTTGAAACATAATACAGAACAATAAACACAACTTGTCTTCATCGTTGCTTCTCAATACTAAAAGAAATTATCTCGGAAGCTCACCCAATCACAGAACCCTGGAGTGTTGGCCAGAGGAATATAGCCTGGCTTGCTAGAAGCAAAGATATTCCTTTGATTCTCCACTGTATAAGTTTTAGAGCATAGTGTAAGGTTTTCTTCCAACTATTAGACCATCTTGGCTTCTGAGGAAGCGATAACTTGTGTTATGCCTTTTGATACCCTTGCACACCCACTGAGCGTGCTCCCCCAGCTAGCTGCCCACATGTCCCTGGAATGCAGGGAGCGAGCAGGCTTCCTGTTATACACTCCAGTGTTTAACTCAAGTCTTCACACTTGGACAAGGGGCCAGTGTTTGGGGTCTATGTTACATCATCCTATCAAGTTGTTCCTGCACCTACTTGGTGCAAACATCATTGTGATTCTGTCTCTATGGTCAGTTACGATTAGCCGACAGTGAGCTTTTTTGTTGAATAGCCCGGAGGTGCTTGCCACTCGGGAGATGCAATCCTACCCCTGAAAGGAGAGCATGGGGGGTGTAGCACTGCAGTGCGCTTCAAAGATGGGAGGACAGGAATCCACCGGAATAGATGATAGGTAAGAATGTGGGCATCCTGTTTGTATCGCTGTCCTTGCACCACCAGCAGCTCCTCTCCACGCGGCAGGCAAGGTTTCTGTGTCCCGTGTCTGTAGACTCATAGCCTTTCATGGCTGTGATAGAGGACATCCTATGGTTCTGTCCCAACATGGTACCGAGCATCCGCAGAAGAAAACACTGCATGTCAGTTCTCCGGTAGGAAGGAAAGTTCTACTTTATGTTTAAATGTCTTGTGGGCTCAAGTTTCTGGTTGGCAAGGAGCTAATTGTGTGGCCTGGGAAATGTATTTAATCTCATTGAGCTTCTGTTTCCTGAAGTGTAAAATGGAAACAATAATGCCATCTAAGGGATGTTGGTGTGGTGATTAAATAAGGTGGCATAAAATTACAAACACACATATAGTTTGTGGGGGTTTTTTTTCCTGCTGTGTTGAAATGCATGTCACAAAAGTTTACAGCCAATAGTAGATGTACCATTCGGCAGCATGAACCACTTTTACTGGGCTATGCCCTGCTGCTCAGTATCTGCCGTTTTGACATTTTGCCCGCACCCTTAAGAAACACTCTGTATTCCTTAGACCCCACCTGTCTGTTCCATTCACTCCAACCAGCACTAACAAACGTTGCTCTCTATGGAGTTGCTCATTCTCTATGTTTCATATGGATGCGATCATACAATATTGGTTCTTTTGTGTCTGATGACTCCAGTTAGTCAAATGCTTGCAAGTTCGGTGGTGTTCTTTTGGGAGGCTGGGTTACACTCTGAGGAACCTGGTGGCATACTGGTTACGATGAGTTGGGTTGCGATCCTCCAGGTCTGACGTGGGAAACTACCAGCTGCTCTGCGGGAGAAAGGCCAGCCTTTCTTCTCCCCTAAACAGTTACGGTCACCGAAATTCACAGGGGGCAGTTCTACCCTGTCCTACAGGGTCACTATGGGTCGGCCTTGAATCAATGGCAGTCAGGGAGGGTTATGCTATAGTAAGTTGACCAGATTTTAACATTGGTAAAGTGGGACAAAAGCGGGACACCATTGATAAAACTCATATCCTGGCGAAATAGCCACACGGCAGCCGAAAACCATATACCCTAGCGTGTCATGCATTCTTTCCAAAAATTTTTTTGGAAATGCCGCGGGAAGCAGGAAAAATTGTTAAAAATCAGGACTGTCCTGCCAAAAGCGGGACGCCTGGGCACCTTATGCTGTAGTCAAAACAAGTCTGATGTTTCAGTCGCTTCTAACAGCGCAAGGCAATTTCTCTCCTTGCCTGGCCATTGAAGGCCAACAGATAGGTTGGGCTCAACACTGCCTCATCCAGAAGTCAGGTCGAAGCAGCAGCCACTGTGCTGACCCTCAGCTCACTCCTCGCAGGTCAGAGCAGGCCACTTGCCCCCCTTCCTGGGGCATCTGGATGTACACGTCGCAGTCCTGACAGGAACCCGGAAGGCAGCGCACCACAAATCTGTGAAGAACAGTATTCATACCTACAATGTTCATCTTCACGGAAAAGGCATCATGTTTTAGCCTGTTCTCGGAAGTTGAACGTGCTCATTTGACCATCGATCGAGGTCCACAGCTGCCATCAAGTTGGCTCCAATTCTTGACAGCTTCTCCGGCATCCTGCAAGCCATCACAGGCAGGTTCAAGTCCACTGCAATCGTTATTGGGCCCATTGAGCTCATTGAGGGTCCCCCACCACGCTCTCTGCTCCTCTTCTTCACCAAGCACGGTGTCCTCCTTCCATGGTCAGTCCCCCCCAAAACAAGCAACAAAACAAGGGCAGTGTTCTGTCTTGATCCCTAAGGTTCACATTGGCCAGGTTCCACATGAAGCTCGCTAAGTTTGCTTCCTCAACTGTCGTCTGGAAACTCCGCTGAAATCTGTGTGGTGTTTGAAATGCCTGAGCATAGCTTCCAATATCACAGCGACCCGAAAGCCACCACAGTCAGACAAACTGACAGACAGGTTGAAGCGCTTAACAATATAGCGCGAACATCCTCCCAACTCAGCTAGCTGAGATCTCACGCTTTGTTTTCAGGGGCCTCGTTCTAGAAATGTACCATTATTTATTCAACCATTTCTTTATTGGTGGAATTCCTAGCTTATTTATTTTGCTGCAAGTGTAAGCACTCTTAATAACACCTTTGTGTTCTGGAAAAAATATCCAAGCGTTCCTAGATCCACCAAAATCAATCTGTTCAATGGAAAGAAAAGGCTATGCTTATAAGTTTGTAAATTTTGTTTAAAATTTCTTCAAATATTTGGAGCAAACTGTAAAGAAACAGTGTTTCGGAACAACAAAGACATTTCCCTTGCGAATCTTTAATAAATCTCAGTCCTGCCCTCGTCAGGTAGCACTGTTGCTGCACTGGTTAAGCCCTGACTGCTGACAACAGACCAGCTGCTAGAACCCACCAACCACTCCATGGGAGGCAGATGCGGCAGATGCGGCAGTCTGCTCCCATGAAGATTACAGCCTGGAGACACCTATGAACCTGTCCTGGTCAGTCTCTGTGAGTCGGAGTGGACTCGATGGCATGCAATCACTACCTAAGCATTTTTTTTATTAAACCCAGACATGAGTAGCAATACCTACTCCCAGATTTTTCAATTAGAATCAGAGTCTAAAATCAGTTGGTACCTGTCTAGCAGAAAGAGCAGTATCCGGGTTCTTAAAGGCGTGTCTTCAAACAAGCAGCCCTCTAAGTGAGGTGTCAACTAACGGGAAGAAGCACATAAACCTGTATGATCCAAGGATTATAAATAATAAACTCCAAATCTGGAGGAGGGAATGGTATTATGGCTTAAATTCAGAACACCCAATTTGCAGATGGCTAAGGAGGAATGGAGAAGCCCCAAATCCACTTTACAGGGTCCCCACATGTATTAAGCCTCTGGTGGATCCCTTGTGAACACAGTTCAGGGATATGAATCGCCTTGTGATCAGACAGAGAGCATTGTAAAGTTGATCATGAAGATGCAGTTAGGTTAGAACGTAACAACTTGTCATTTGATCTCCCGTTTGGCCCACTTTAAAAGTGTTCATGTTTAAATATTGTCTTCTTTATTTTCAGTTGAGGTTTTTCTATGTTTTATTTTGTTGCTGTTGGGTTTGTTTGTTTGTTTCTTAGTTTCTTGATTTTGTGTGTGTGTGTGTGTTCTTCTGTATATAAAATCAAGTATAGGTAAATCTATAGAAACAGTAACTGGATTAATAATTACCTGGGGATATGGCAGGGGAGGAGCTAGCAACAATACCGCTAAGAAAGAAGAAAATGTCCTAAAATTGTGGTGATGACTACATAATGCTTTTTAATATGATTGAATGTTGAAGTATATGCTATGTGGATTTATGCCAATAGGATAAAAATTTATGCCAATAGGATAAAAAAAATCAGAGTCTTCCTTGAATATTAGCAAAGCAGACTCTAAAGATGCTTGGTACTATCAGACCTTGCAGATTTTCAACAACCCTGATCTTTTTGCCAGTCACAAAGTTGTACGCCCTTTCACAAACTGGCCTATGGTGGGGAAAATCCTCTTCTTAGACTTAGGGCTCCAGTCCCCTCCCCACGCAGGCAATTCAGAAAGAGAAAAGAACACTTTCAACATAGCATTGCAATCCAGAAAAGGCAGACACGTTCTCCTGCAGACTCTCCCTCAAGCGCTTCCTTCCACACCTGTTTCAGAAAAATGCCGCCGTCTCCCCTTCTCATCAGGTTTGTACCTGCTGAGCATGTGCAGAATAATGTGCATACAACAATCCTTAGTAAGTGTACTTATCGGAGGCCTAGATGTAAAACTGCCTCTATTTCAAATGTTTAGTATTAAAAACAAAATGAAAAACCTCAACTAAAACAAACCCTCCAAATCTGCTTATACCATTTAGACATTGCAATTATATTTTGAAGACATCAAGTGTTTAAAAACAGAGATATGAGATTGTTTCTATAAACCCATTGCCCATGGACCTCTCCCTGGGTTCTTAGAGCAAAATCCAGGTTGCATTAACAAATAATAGAGGAAGAGCCATGGCCAAGGAAATTTGGCTGTAGGCTCCAAACCATAGTTTACAGAAAAATGTTATGGTAGAAAGTCCGGTTCATAGTAGAAGACAAGTTTACTGATGGTACAGCTGCTTTCTGATCTTTGTCTGCCGAAGTGGCACTTAGAATATTTAGTAACTGGACTCACTAGAGTCCGGATGGGCACTCCAGCCATCAGAACAGGTGCCAGCCATAAACAAACCCTACAGCTATACGACTGCCTTGGCACCGAGCATATCACTGAATTCCCTGAAGAGTTATTACCGGGTTCCCAGCGCAAACACCGATCATGGTTTCTTGCCCAGAATATAAATACAATACAATAAATATAAAAAAGCCAGCAGTGATATTTTCCTCTTAATAGCAGTCTCCTTTTGGTGCAGCATCTGCCAAACGAAACTACACAGCACACACATACTACGAATCGGCCAAGAACAGGAGGCGCCCGGGTGGGCATGGAGTTTGCCATCCACTGCTAACATTAAGGTTGGCGGTTTGGCCCCACCCAGTGGCTCCTTGGAATAAAGGCCTGGCCATTATTCTCCTTCCACAAAGATGATAGCAAGGGAAACCCTGCGGGGCACTTCTGCTCAGTAACGCCTGGGGTTGTCCTGCGTTCAGTGCTGTGACAGCGAGCAGCAGTAGCAGCAGGACAGGACAATTTTGTATTCACGAGCCATTTGGGAGAGGCCCTGGTGTCACTAGTGAGTAAGCATTGGCTGACTAAACAAAAGGTTGATGGCTCAGATCCACCAGCAGTTCTGCAGGAGAGAAAGGAGGCTGTAGATGTGCCTGCAAAGAAGTCAGCCTCATCCAGTTGCTCTGAGTCAGAGTAGACTCAATGGCAGTGGGTGCGCTACATGCCCTCTCACTGAGTGCTTCTCTCTGGTTAAATTCCGAGTTCCACGCCAGCAGAGGTGCTTTCTGTTTCCAGTTACCTGCTCAGCGGCACAAGGCTGTGCTTCCACGGGAAGGCGAGGAGTGCGATAGCTGGCCCAATTCTAGGAAGTGCTTTGTAAACTTTCGTGTTCATCCGAGCCCCTTGGTGGTCTGGTGGAAATGCAGATTCAGGGTGGGGTTTTTAACAAGTTCCCGGATAACCAGGATTGCTGCCAGGGTCACACGTTCATGTGTGGGCATCGACACCTCAAGTGCATCCTAGTGAGAGGACTACTGGGGAAGAATCGATGCCTTTGAATTCAGCAATGACAGCAAAGACTATTCAGAGCACTGGACTGACTGCCCGAGAGCAAACAAACCTGTCTTGGAAGACATACAGCCAGAATGCTCCTTTAGAAGCAAGGGTGGCAAGACTTTGTCTCTCGGGTTGTAGGCGTGTTATGAGCAGGGACCAGTCCCTGGAAAAGGACATCGTGCTTTTTTAGCGGAAAAGAGGAAAGCTCTGGACGCGATGGACGGACGCTGTGACTGCAACAATGGCTCACACACGATAGTAACTGGGAGGCTGTCTCAGGACCGGGGGCAGTGTTTCCTTCCATTTCCTTCCTGGGGATGGCTGTGAGGGTTGAAGGAAAGTGGAGGGCGGGTAACCACAAAAGAGAGCTGGGGAGGACAAGAGGGGCTGATGACCCGAGGGGTGGAAAGCCTTGTCAGGTGCAGGGGCCCTGTGCTGAGAACCATGTTTGTAAGTGGCAGGATTCTTCCAGTCAGCTATTTCTCCTCCTCCTCCTTTTCCTCCTCTTCCTCCTCTCCTCTTCTTCTTCCTCCTCCTCCCTCTCAACCTCCTCCTCTTGCTTCTCCTTCTTCTCCTTTTTTATCTGTTGATGGAGAAAATGCCCAATAAGGAAAGAGGGGCATTTTTTATTAAAATTTTTTTATATTGTGGTAAAATAGCTATGATGTAAAATTTACCATGTTCACCCTTTTTAAAAGGTGCCAGTCCCTCTCACTCAGCACTCTGTAAGTACACAGCACAGCGTCATTAGCTACCGCCACACCCCGGCATAACCACCCCAAGATCGCATGCTAAATGGTTACCAGCACCCCAAGCAGAAACTCAGTGCCCGTCGGTCATAACCTTCATCCTCCCCTTCCCAGCGCTCGCAACCTCTGAGCAACTTCCGGTCTCTATACAGTTGCCTCTTATAGATCGTTCCACTTATTCGGGGTCATATGATATTTGTCTTTTTGTGCCTGGTTTCTTGCACTCAGCAGAACATTGCCCAGGCCCGTCCAGGCCATGGCATGCACCAGAACACTTGTTCTCTTTATGTGGTATAACGTTCCATCCTCTGGAACTGCTTTTATCGTCTGGAACTCCTTTGATCAGTCCATGGATACTTGGGTTGTTTCTTCCTTTTGGCTATGGTACAAAATGCTACCTGGTGTATACATCTCTGTGTGAGTTTCCCCTTTCCTTTCAAAGTGTGTGTGGATGGGGAGAGAGCAATTCCACAGTTTTGTTTTTCTTTAGAATGCTGTAGGATGACCTTCCTCACAGTGGTTAGCAGCAACAGCAATATTCTTGAGCTGTCATGAAAGCCAGTTACCATCCAGTCAATGCTGACTCACAGCAGCCTCACGTGGTCTGAGGTAGAAGCGTACACCATAGAGCTGGTTTCTTCCAAGTAAGTGTCAGGCTTTTCTTCTGCAGGGCCTGTCAATGGACATGAGCCCTCCAAGCTCATGGTGTTGAGTCTCAGTGAGAATGGTAACCATCGGTGATCCAGAGATTCTGAGCTATATAATCATAAAAATCTGAGTGAAACATGCATCGTCTGTGAGATGAGACAAGCACAGATTCTGCACAAGACATCCCTTGGCATGTGATAGCCAGGGGCATCGGCAGAAGGCTTCACACAGGCAGCATTCAGGGTACCCAACAGGGTCCAGGGGAAAAGCTGGCACTGGTACTGGGAGCCAAGGTGGTTCTGGGAGCCACTAGATGCCAAGCATCTCCCAAGCTGCTGCTGCTGGCTCTACGGCATATTCCATTCTGGTTCCCTCTCCACCCACCCTCTGTTGTTACAAAAGAGATGAGGTACTGTGGTAACAATCAGATCTAAAGTCATGTATTTTCTACACTAATAGAACTTTCAGTGATAATGGGTATGTTCTATGGTTTAACTCCAAATAATAACAATGTGTCAGATATGATAAGGTCAAGTGGAAAGCAAGAGGGGGAGTCCGGACGCATTTAAATATTTAGTGCGTTGGCCTTTTGAATTCACCCAGAGGAGCTCAGAAGACAGGTCTGGGCATCTCCTTCTATGTATTGAAAACCCTGTGGAGCACGAATCTCCTCTGACAAGTGGGCTGGAAGGGCAGGGTGGGGGCATTGTGAGTCCTAGTCGATTGGACAGCACGTCAGATAGGGCCACCTGAGGAAAATGCAGGGAGCAGTCCCAGGGCGGGGATGACCCAGGACAGTGGGCCTTTTCTGGGCCTTTTTCTTGAGAAATGTAACAGAGAGTGAACAGAGCATGCAAGGGGTCCATTTGGGGGGTCTTGGGAGTGTTTGCCTAAGAGGGGAAACCCTGCAGCAGCTTTTTGCTTAGGTAGGGCGGACGAGGGCAGGAAGAAGTCCTTGGAGTGGATGTGACAGCATCCTATTACAGAAAGAAGCTGGCGAAGGTGCTCGGCACATCGGTACCCCTGTGCTAGCCATGACAGTAGCCACCAGCCACAGGTGGCTCCTGAGTGCTTGAAACGAGGCTAGTGCAACTGTGGAACTGCATTTTTACTCAATTTGATTTCTACCTAAATTGCCACAGGTGGCTAGGCTCCTGGGCACTCTGGTTAGAAATGCAAACTCCCGGAAGGCAGTTTAGGAGGATAGCTCATCAATCCAAAGAAGTAGCTCCCTGAGAAAAATCTCTCTCTCTCTCTCTCTCTCTCTCTCTGTCTGCCTCTGGGTTCATTCTGACTCCTAGAGAAGAACTGTCCCCTTGATTCCAGAGGCGGGAACACTTCATGGGAGTAGAAAGCCTCATCTTTCTCCCATGGGGGCTTTATACTTAAGTGAACCAAGAGCCCTCACAACTGCAGACCCTGCTCTTGAGTATTGACGCCAAAGCTGGCAGCCGTCTCTACACACTCAAACTACCATGTGCCCAATGAACAGGAAGACACACAGGACCCTCAAGTCTGCGTTACTATGAGGCAAGAATCCAAAACGACCACCGGTTCAGTCATTTTAATAAGGCCCAGTGGGGTTTAAGAAGGTCTGCTTTTCTTACCTGTAGGGAAGATAGATAAGAAGATGAGAGAGGCATATCATTTTGAAAAGAGGTTTAAGAAAAGATATAATTTGCTAATATATACTCACTTTTTAAAAGAGGATACAAGGGTGAGAAAGTATGGGGGAAGACCCTGAGGCTTAGGGGAAAAAAAACACCAAAAACAGATGTGTCCCTATAACATAATGCTAACAAATGGGTTTTTGATCACCGAGATAAGGCTTATCATTAGCCCAGCACTGAGTAACACAAATCTAACAGGAGCCATGGTGACCCTATAGGGCAGGGTGTCCAAGACGGTAGTTGTTTATGGGAGTGGAAAGTCTCATCTTTCTCCCAAGGAGCAGCTGGTGATTTTGAACTGCCGACCTTAGATTTTGAGCTATGCTACCAGGACTCCTTCCAACAGAAGCAGAGGAAGAGAGCTTTACTTGTGGGTGGTCTGGTGGCAGGAAGGGTTCCCACAGTCTCTGAGGGGCAATGTGAACGAGTACACTCATCCAAGCCTTGCATCCCACCTCAGCCCCCCCCCCCCCCTCCCCCCAGGGCAGGCCACAGAAGCAAGATGCTTGACTTTCTTCTCTACAGAATGAAAATGAAACCTGTGCTGTGGCAATTTGGGCAGAAAACCTTGTAGACGAGAAATAGTGTACGTGATGGAGCGGTCTAATTAGAATCATCCAAAGGTTAGTGTAGCATAGTTTAGCCGAACGTCTCCAGTGCATTCTTGGCCCTTACACCTCTGTGGTGAGCGGTGCCTGCAGAATTTGCCCACTTGGAAAAAAAGCTTGTGGAGAGGTTCCTTCTGTGGAAAATATTGTAAAATTAGTGTTAGGGGGAAGTTCCTGGAAGCAACTGGTAGTGATAGTACATCCGTTAGTGGGCACTATTTTGGCAGGCAGGAAGGAAGAGTTGGGGTTCTGTTCAGGGGGATGTGTGGCTGCAGGAACACAGGCTTGGAGACAAACTGGACCGCTGTAAAGGGCTTTCTCTACATATGCTCTTCATCAGAGTCACTTGTGTACCTTGTTAAAATACATATCCCTGCTAAAATACCTGCTCCAACACGGGCCTCCTAAATTAGAATCTGAAACTTGGGGCCTCCAATAGCTCTATTTTTTTTTAAAAAGTACCCAAGGCAACTGGGATATGGGACTTCTTTGCAATCCTCAAGGTCAGCAGTTTGAAACTACCAGAGGCTCCGCGGGGTGGCAGGGGTGGGGGCTGGAGCGGGGTCGAGGCTTTCTATTCCTTTAAAGAGTTACAGTCTCGTAACTCACAGGGGCAGGCAGTTCCACCTGATCTGTAGGGTCACTGTGGGTTGGCATCAACTCAAGGGCAGTGAGTTTCGTTTTTGAAGGGACCATTCCACCCTGCCCTATAGGGTCACTATGAGTCAACTGCTACTAGATGATAGTTTGGTTTGGGGGTGTTTTTGCTTTGGGGGGTTTTGGTGTAAGCCCTAGCTCTCTAGTTGGGGATGCAGCACTCACAATACCTGAGTTTTGGGGTTATTTGTGTGAACTGGGGGGTTATTAGACAATGTGACTTGAAAAACAACCGCACACACACAAGAAATCAAGGTTCATTCAAAGACGTGTGCCGAAGCATTGATCGAGGCAGCCCGTTCTTTTTCTGCTTGTGTGGCCCATCACTAAGTTTTCTTTGGGGGTGAACACATCCGTCATATTGGAACGGGCTGGAAGTCTAGCCTTGTGGGGTGACACCCCCCAGAGAATGGTCATTTGTCCTGGCCCCCGAGAGGCCGCCTTGGGCCCGGAGGGCTCCCAGGGCAGCACCCTGGCGCGGCGCGGCTTGCTTGCCTTTGGCAGCGGAAGGTTGGCGCGCTGCACTGGGGCTCCGGAGAGGGGAGGTCGCTGCAGAAGCCGGCGGCTGGAAACCGCCGGGGCTGAGACCGGCCGAGGGGCGGGGCTGCGAGGGGAGGATGCGCACGGAAGTCCCCGAGAGAGGTGGGAGCCGAGCGGCCCAGGTAGGACCGAGCCGAGCATCCCGGAAGCCCGCCTCCGGCCGGGAGCCTCGGATTGGCCCGGGCGG
>NW_022111339.1:332498-334642 GCF_000313985.2 Echinops telfairi
GGCTTTGCCAGGCTTGGCGCCAGCTGTGGGCCTTAAGATGGGCAGGGGCCAGTCACGTTGAAGCAGGGATTTGGCCTCAGCGGCTGTGTTCCTCAGCACCCTGGAGACTTGTGGAGTTCTCGAATGATTCTCCGTAGACTAGAGTAAAATAAAGCCGTGGAAGGGCCCCTTTTTGGAATGATACCTGGCGGCCAAATGTTGGAAGGTGGAGGAGGGGTCGCGCTTGGCTATCTTTCGTGGGGAACCCAATGTGATCTTCACATCAGATATGAGACAGAGAGGGTGCCTGGATGCCTGCGCCGCTGTGCAGGAGGGCCAGGGAAGGAAGGATGGCTGACTGGCTGGCGGGGCCTGGCAGCAGCCACCGCAGAGACGGCCAGCGTCTGGCTGGGGTACACTTCTCAGGAGACTCCAAAGGGCTGCGAAGCTGCTCAGGGAGGGCCGCTGAAGGTCCAGCAGAAGTTTGAGGCAGCAGCTATTCCAGGGAAAGCATTAGCTACTGCCAGCCTGCAGCGGGCCTCCTAGTCGGACAAGCTATCTGCTTGGGCAGGCAGATTTTCCTATCAGCCCAGGCAGGCTTGCCCTGTTCCCGCTGGCAGAACAAATATTACTTAGGGTCTCTCTGTTCTTTGCCGGCCTCAGAAGTGCAGAGTAATGAAGTGGCGTGGATCAGCTAATGTCTTTTTCAAAATTAGAATCCTGCTCTAGCGTAATTATAGTTTTCTTTGATTAAACTGCAAGGGAGGCTGTGCAGGAGGGCTGTAGGCGTCCAAGAGAGAAAAGGGCTGGAGGGAGGGAGGCTCTCGGAACCCACTCCAGGCTGCTCCCATGTGGTGTCCCGAAAGGAGCCAGCCTTCCTGTGGCACACACACACACTTGCATGTGTTTGATTCTCACCGACACTACATGCTTTGGGGACAGGGAGACCTTCGAACTAGATAAGCCAAAGCCGGGCCTTCACCTTGTGTTGTAATGTCACCCGGAGATGCCCAAGCTTCAGGGGATTAAAATGTGAGCCACTCAGCCGAGGGACTCGAACCCGATGAGCTGCTTCCCCTACCCTGGGAGTGCCTATCAATTCATGTCTGTAAGAGCTGCTGCGTGAGAGGTGTGCGTGGAACACGCAAGGATGTGTGTATACCTATTGAATGACGAACACCATCACTGGCAAAGAGTGGGCGGCGTGCATGGTGGGTGGATGCTGGCTGGTGGTGGAGCCTGCAGCACGCCTGTCTTCTTGTAAGGTGCCTCGCGTCTCGGGCCTCAGGTACTTTGGGGCATCCTCAGCAGCTTTGCATGAATGTTCTTGACTCGGCCGAAGTGAAGCAAGTACTTCCTTTTCAAAGGGCTCGAGGGTGCCTGGTTGTCACCTCATCCTACCCTACCGATCCTGCCCACCTAATGTGTGGGGCTCACATTTCATCTCCGGAATGAATGAGGCCAGGAGTTTAACCCTCCCAGGTTGATGACCAGCGCCTGAAGCCCCCTGCCCACGGTCCGGAGGGGAATGGATAGAATGAACCTTGCTTGGCAGCTTTTAATGTATGGATGCATGCTCTGTTCCAGTTGTCTTCAAGAAGCTGTGTATCACTTGAGTCGTGTGTGATGTACTCCAGGAGAATCAACTGGAAGCGTGTGGTACAGGCGGTCAGAATGCGAACACGCTTCCCCAGTGGCTCTATCTGAGGAGACTCTATCTTTGGAGAAAGACATTTCTCATGGTGGGGCTGTACCTGTCCTGGTATTCTATCCAGCACTCTGAATGTGCATGCTTCTCCTTCAGCACACAGGGGCTCAGTTAGGCGTCCATTCAGAAAGCTCTCTGTTCAAATTTGACCAAGACAGTCGCTATCAGGTTTTCTGTCTGTATATCTCCATGTAGAGAGTAGTAGTTAGTTCCAACATATTTAAAGGGTCTCTGTCCCTCCATCCCTTTTATTTCGCTGACCCTCCTCTTATTGCCTGTCACCTTCCCTTTCACCCAAATTCACAGGACTCCGCCCTCTTGCAGGTAACCTCCCCTCCCACCCTTGGCAAGCAACAGAGAGTGGTTCTTTCCTTGTGAAAACTTTCCCTTGACGTTTGACAATAGTAGTTCCATAACATGGTTGTCCATTTTGTAATGGACTGTTTCACACAATGTC
>NW_022111339.1:334842-348316 GCF_000313985.2 Echinops telfairi
TCAGCGGTGTGCCTGTACCGATTCCTGCGGTGGCACTTCTTTCTCTAGGCTAACTAACAAAGAGCGGGTTGCTAGGTCACCTGGTATTTCTAGCCTCAATTTTTGAAGCATATTTTAAGAACTTGAAGCTTAAAGACCATCTGTAAAGATAAGTATTTGGCTGATATAAATCATAGCACTTAAAATAAAGCAATATATTCCTAGCTCGTTGAGCAGTATACAAAAGGTGAAATTACATTGTATCAATGATCTCTTTTATTTCTGAGTATGAGACTGCAGCAGCAATAGGTTAGTACTACAGATACTTGGCTGACTTGCTTCTGAAAATTGTCTGCGTGTTAATCAAACAAAACCTGTAGAATACAATTCACCCTTGGTGGCTAAAGAGTCGTTTTTTGTTTCTTCCATCTTCGCTCCTTTCCTTTCTTCAGACTAAGTGGACTTTGTATCAGAAGAGCTCTGAAATGTAAGGTAGTTACGGTCCGAGGAAAAGTCTGGAGAGAGGGAGGTAAAACCAAAACCGGGCCCATGGCCATCGAGACTGTTCTGACCCATAGCAACCCTACAGGACAGAATAGAACTACCCCTGTGGGTTCCTGAGACTGTAAATCTTCATGGGAACAGACAGCCTCATCCACTCCCCATCCCCGCCAGAGAACCTAATGGGTTCAAACCATTGACCTTGGAGTTAGCATCTCAGTACTTACGCCAGGGCTTCTGAGGTTGTGGGGTGAAGATCAGCATGGGGAGCAGCAATAGCAGGTCACTCTGGTAGCGACAGTAAGTGGAGCTCACCCTTGGTGTCCTTTATCCATAGAGAACACACTGAGGCTGGTCTTGGTCTTATTTTTTTATGACCCAAACCTAGGTTTAGTTTACAGAGATGCAAGCCTCTCTCTAAAAGCCACTAGGGTTTACTCAGCATAGATTTTTAAAAGCTCGTACTTAACAACAACAAAAGCAAGCAACAGCATCAAAAGGTCTTTCTTCTGCTACTTCAGTTATTGGCTGCCCAATAAAATGAAGCCAGTTCCATGGATTGACTGCCTACTGCAGCTGACGCAACAGGCTCACCGTGCAGAGGTGGGTTGAGGTGGGCCGGGTTATCGTTGTTCTACAGGTGGGGAAACAAGCTTATTTGTGCTTTGTAGTGCTTGTGCTAAGGGGCACTGAGTCAGCCAAGGGAAGAACAAAGATTCAAGTTCTCGTTGGTTAGTCTCTAAAATCAATGAGCTTTTCATAGGGTTATCAAAGCCATAGTTATTTGTAAGGGTATTTAATACCTGAAAGCGGAAAATTAAGGCGCGCGCGTATGTGTGTGTGTGTACATGACAGAATTTTCTGATGTGCTCATTTCTTTTACCTATCTTTCTTATTTGACACAGATGCTGATTTTCGTAGGCATAGAGAGAGAAAATTACACTTAAAGAGATTAAGAGTTATGTATACTGACAGCAACAAGCAATGTCGCTACATCAGCACAGAACTTGTATTGGAAGTCAATAGGGGAATATGATTTCATTTACAAATAGCTAGAAATCAACCTACAGCGAGAAATCCATTCTAGAAAGCAACGTGCTTGGGTATGTATTTGCACACACGTGTCCCCATCTGAAGTTGTGTGAGTCTTTTACTTGTCCGAAATTATTTTACAAGTATAGAACACCATTGATACCATTAAAATAATTTCAGTAGAAATAAAACCTTCCATTTCTAACAGATTTTAGAAACAGGTTTTTTTTAAGCCTGCCAGTCTTAAAAAGGTGCTGCATTTGAAAAGTAATAGAATGAAAGATTTAGAAGCAAGACATATCGGTTACAGTTGCTGTTCAGTGCCTTTTACATGTGATTAATCAATATTGCAAGCTTGTCTCCATTCTGTTAAAAATGATTCCTGTTCTTTAAGCACTCTTTTACAAATTTTCTAGTCCCCTTTGACCCTACTGGGTGGATGCCCAAGACCTATTTTAGGAATTAGAAGTGTTTAATGTATTTTCTAAGGAACAACAGGTTTTCTAAATGGTTGAGCATGAACATCCAGTGTGATAACAATGTCATCAGTCTCTGGGATACTGTCTAGAGGATTCATTCCGCAAGATAGCTGTGTAGGGGAGAATGTCTGATGAGTTCATACAGGTCAGACTCTGCATTGTGTGAGTGATGAAATTGAGGTGCAGGCCCCAAAACTCCCTGTCATGGAGTCGGTTTTGACCTCACAGTGACAGCAGAGGGTGAGGGAGAACTGTCGTGGCGGGATTTCAAGATGATGTGTTGGTCTGGGTACTCTGAAGAAACAAATCCACAGAAACTCGTGTATAGGAGAGAGTTTTATATAAAGGTTAAGTGTGCATCAAGAAAACATCCCAACCCAGTGCTGCCAAAGCCCACAAGTCCAACATTAACCCATATGTCCACCACCAGTCCACAGTGTCTTCCTCCCTCTCACAAAACAGACGCAATGATGCCAACTGCAGGAGGAAAGCTGGTCCAGTGAGCATGTAAGCATCTGAGCGCTGGCAGGGTGCTCTAGCACCCAGGGCTGCATCGGGGTAGGTCCATGTGGCTTCTCCTCAGGGATGTCTTGCAGAAAGTGAGCCTTGCCAGCTAAACCAGGGAACTGACTAAGGCAGCTGCACCCTGATTCGACCATCAGAAAGCAAGAGACCCGAGAACTAGAAAGGTGAGGCTGACTGAGCCATTTATCCCTCCGCCCTGCAACTAACCCCACGTGTGTTTATCGGTCAGGTTGGCATAATAAACGAACTACCTCAATGATCAATCTTTATGATAGCAGAAAGCCTCGTCTTTCTCCCACCAAGCAGACTGGTGATTTCGAACTGCTGACCTTTCCAATGTATAACCACTCTGCCACCAACGCTAGACTGTTGTTGTTAGATGCCGTGGAGTCACTTTCCACCCACAGTGACCTTATACCCGACAGAGCGGAGCACGGCTTCGCCCTGGCCCAACCTCACAGTTGTTCCTAGGCTTGAGTCCATTGTTGTAAGGCTGGAGACGTCAGCCAAAAGCAAATCACCATTTAGTATCCAAGCTGCTGGCCACTAAAGCCTATCTGGACCAGGGGAGCCTTGTTGAGTAGTGGTGCTGAGCCAGAGCCGGGAAGCTCACTGCCTCCCCCCCGCCACCACCACCAATAATGGTTTGTCCACTCGCAGGCTACATTACTTGAGAATATTATAGTATTATTAACACATAGAGCTGTGAGACTTAAATGAGATAATTGGTATAAAGCACTTAGCATGGTGCCTAGCGAAAGAAAGTGCTTGAGAAATATTAGCTGTGATTACTATCATTTGTATCCTTACTGCCAAGTTCAATTTTGTCTTGTACCCCCTCCCCCCTTCCCCCTTCTCCTGCTGTACCACACCACTTTGCCTCTTTTGTAATTAAACGTTCTTGGATTGGATCCAAGATGAAAGGGCAAACAGCCTACTCTATATTTAGCAGTTAAAACATACATTTCTAATAAGGCCCGTGACGGGACACTGAGGGGAAACCGTGTTCACATTGCCCGTGCTGTCAAGACACCATCCTTGCTTTAAAGGTAAAATAAGCACTCCCAGGGTTTTCTAGGTAAAAGGACCACTCCTTGTATCCACTTTTAGAGTGACGGCCTATACTGGGCTTGGCTGAGTAAGCCACAGAAGAGTCAAGGTGAAATATCTACTTGTCTCCGAGGGAGACGGAGAAAGGGTGATTTGCAGAAAGGAATGTGTTCTAGAGAATTCTGCAGCAGGCATGAATGCTCAGTGCATGGTCAGAGGCAAAGGACCCAACCGAGGAGTTAGGTCTGAACCAAGAGGGTAGATGCTGGGAAACTGAGAGGGATCTTCCTCCTCAATGCCAGCAGACCCAAGACAAAAGTTCTACCATGAGCAGGGCGTAGAGGGCATGTGCTGTGTGCCTTCAAGCCAATCCCAACTTATAATGACACCGTGTGCCAAGGTCAGTCTGCCCCAGGGGGGCTGTGCTCTTTACGGGGAGCAGATCACCAGATCTTTTCTCCCCACCTTGGTGACCTTGTTGGGTAAGCGTTGAACTGCTCATCTCAAGGTTGGTAGTTCAAACCCACTAGCAGCTCCACTGGAGAAAGTGAGGCTGTCCGTAAATATTTACAGTCTTGGAAACCCTGTACACAGTTGCAATGAGGCAGAATCCACTCAATGGCAGTGGGCTTAGCTTTGGGTTTGGGGAGTGGCTGCTGGCTTTGAACCCCTCCTTTTGGTTGACAGACCCTGCTCCTACAACCACTTTGCCACCTTGGCTCATTAGCGGTGGTAGAGAGCCAGGCAGACAGGGGGAGACATAGTTCCTCAAGCTGCAAGGAAGAGAACTGATGAAGGACTGGTAAGAAGTCAGAAAATAGCACATAGTGTGGAGCATTCTAAGTCAGAGGGAATCTCTCCTTTCTTTTTTCCCCCAAACTATTTTATTACAGATACCATCTCATTCCATACTTCAGTCACATCAAGAAGAATTGTGCAATTGCTACCCCAATCAGTTTCAAAGCATTCTTTTCCTTCTGGAACTCCTGGGCGTCTGCTCCCCCCACTGAGAGGGACACTTGCCATGCTAGGCATTTTGCCCTCAAACACTTGAGCTTTTGCTGCTTTGTGAGACCCGCAGCTTGTCCATGGGGTGCCCTGCTTAGGGTGCCCAAGGAGGGGCATGAACCAGGTGGGACTTTCTCCCTCACTGCCATCGAGCTGACTCTGACTCACAGTGACCCTATAGGGCAGGGCAGACTGCCCCTGTGGGTTTCTGAAACTGTAACTCTTTATGGGAGTAGAAGCCTCATCTTTCACCCTTAGTGCAGCTAGTGGTTTCAAACTGCTGACCCTGGGGTTGGCAGCCCAGGGAGTAACCACGATGACACCAGAACAGGGAGGCAAAGTGCTCAGTTATTGGAAGAAGCTGTTAGCAGTGTGCTGACGGCAGGAGCCCTTCTTAGAGAAGGTGGCATTTGAACGAGGGTTGAGAGCAGTTTTCTGAGGACAGTAAGGAAAGGCATTTTTGATACGGGACCACACCACAAAAAGCTCAAACTCAATACAGTTGAGTCACGCTGACCCATAGCCAGCCTATAGGAGCGGGTTCAACTGCCCCTGTGGGTTCCGCAACCCTGACTGTTTCCAGGTGGGGAAAGCTTACCTTGCTCACTTGTGAGAGAGCATGCTTGGTGTGTTCTGGGAAGAAATGTAGCTCCGAAGGGGGACTACGTGGAAGTGGCCGGAAAAAACAGCAAGATTTAGTTTGGAAACATGCTGGGGCTGTTGGTCATTCTATTTTTCTACCCAGTCTGTTTGTGCAGCACTTTCTAGGGCCATGTTAAGCATTGGAAATATAAAAATCAATAAGATAGTATGCTCCTTGCCCTCAAAGACCTTACAGTGGAGCGATGGAGCCAGACAAGCCAAGAAATGCATGCGCAGACACCTTTTAAAGGTTGAGACCGAAGGTGTGGTTCTGCAGGCTGCCTGCAGAGAGTGTGGGCCCCACCTTGGACAAGGAGGAGGGGAGGAAACACTTTATGAAGGGGTTCAGGTTTCACTCCGTGAGCAACACAAAGAGTAGGGGGCCGCCATGATCAGGGTACCTTTTTCCTTTTTTGGACTCTTATTATAAAAAATTATGAACATATACAAGAGTAGCCCACGAACCCTCCCATCCTCGTCACTCGGCTCCTCCCCCTCCGGTACTTTCCCCTTTTATTTTCTGGAAACAGGTCTTAGTGGGTTCTCAGCAGGTTTTGCCCAGTGCCTAGGCAGGTAAGAGAAAGGGTCTGGCCAGCATGACCACTGTCAGCTCATAAAAAAGCATGTTCCAGCACCTTGAGCCGTTAAGTGTTAAGTGATGGAGAGTCAGCTATTTTGTGATAGACTCTCAAAAAAAACCCAGTGATATCTTTAAATATTCAGCATTCCAAATCAATATGCATGCTTTTTAGCATAACTCTGAGCGCATGTGCATTTACTCGTAATTCCCCGTTCAGCTCTGATAGAGGTGTCCAACCTGTCATACTCACAGCCATCAAGTCAGTGCTGACCCACAGCCACCTCCCTGTGGTGCCGAGACTGTAACTGTTAAGAACTAGGAATCCCAGTCTTTCTCCCACAGACCTGCTGGGGGTTTCAAACTGCCAACCATGCAGATCACAGCCCAACTCATAGCCACTCTCAGGGCTCCTTCCTACCCTTTATAGGTATCTGTAAACATTGCCTTCGTTAGAAGAGGACATTTTCTTTATGTGAAGTCTATAGCTTATACTCTGCCCATATATCTCAAAGAAAGAAAAAGAGTCAAACTGAAAATATTTATTAGATAAACAAGCAGCCATCAAGCCCAGAAGCAACAAAGCCCACATGAAAGACGCACACCAGCCTATGCGATCACAAGGTGTCGAAGGGATCAGGTGTAAGGCATCATCAGAACAAAAAAATCTTACCGTAGTGAATGATGGGGGGAGTGCAGAGTGGAGACCCAAAGCCCATTTGTCGGCCACTGGAGATCCCCTTGCAGAGGGGTCTCGGGGAGGAGATGAGCCAGTCAGGGTGTGATGTAGCAATGATGAAAATACAACTTTCCTCTAGTTCCTAAATGCTTCCTCCCCACCCGCACTATCATGATCCGAATTCTGCCTTGCAATTCAGGCTAGACCAGAGGATTTACACTGGTACAGATAGGAACTGGAAACACAGGGAACCCAGGGCGGATGATCCTTTCAGGACCAGTGGTGTGAGTGGTGATTCTGGGAGGGTAGAGGGAGAGTGGGTTGGAAAGAGGGAACCTATTACAAGGAACTATATGTGACCTCCTCCCTGGGGGACGGACAACCGAAAAGTGGGTGAAGGGAGATGTCAGACAGGGCAAGATATGACAAACTAATAATTTATAAATTATCAAGGGCTCATAAGGGAGAGGGGAGCGGGGAGGGAGGGGAAACGTGAGGACCCAATGCCGGGGGTTTAAGTGGAGAGGAAATGTTTTCAGAATGATGAGGGCAGTTAATGTACAAATGTGCTTTATGCAATTGATGTATGTATGGATTGTGATAAGAGTTGTATGAGCCCTTAATAAAATGATTAGAAAAAAAAGAAGTTAAAAAAACAAACAAAACAGCTTTACATGTAAGGGAGAGATCAATACTTGTTTCCGTACAACATTTCTGTAGTTTCCTAACTAAGCAGAAGGTAAGAGAGATTTGGATTTAACAAAGTGTTTGGAAGTTCAAGAGCTGTCTGAAGTCTGATGGGAGGGGGCAGGCTAAGCCCATTAGAGGGGCTGCTATTGCTGGTGTCTCTGTGGGATAAGCAATCAAGTTCAGCAGTTCAAAACCACTAGCTACCCCTGGGGAGAAAAGTGAGGCTGCTTGTAGAAAGACTTACAGTCTTGGAAACCTATATAGGGTTGTTCTGAGTCAGAATTGGCATGGCTTGTGCCAAATATAGGCAATTCTCATTATTCAAGGTAGTTTTATCAAGTTGCCATGGACACTGCATTAGCTCATAGTGAACCATGGCTCCTAGATGCAGTTCGGGTCAGGCTTCTGCAAGCCTCTGGTCACAGCATTAACATCAACAGATCGATACGTTAACCCGGTTTCTGTTTAAAGAGACTGCATCTAATATCCATGGTTGATTCATTAGCATGCCACTCCTGGCCAGTAGCACTGCAACTCATGCCTGGGTGAAGCTTCATCTACCATACAGATTTTCTCGGGAAGGCACATCCAGCCTTCTTGAAGATTAGACAGCCCTTCAGCAGTACACCTGGGGAGCATTTTACAAAGCAAAATCCCCAACCAAAGAAACCCACAAACAAAGGTGAAAAAGGAAAAATGGGGGGTGGCCATTAAATAACTCACAACAAGGACAGTTGTTTATAGCATTCGCGCTTAGACAAGGAGGCAGGGTGTCTGCCTTGTTCCACATCAGCTGGAAATGAGTGCGCTGGGCAGCTCAGGCTTTTGCCACCTGGAAATGATGTCATGGGCACCTCAGGTATGGGTTTGGGGGCTACAAGCGTACTTTGTACCAAATTTGCAAGGGATGGAAGGCATGAATAAGAAGAATCAACTGTCAGTGACTGTGTTGGATGTACTGAGATGAAGGGGAGGGTGCTGAAGGTCAGTGGCCAAGGGCAGGGGAAGAGATGTCTGCTTTCAGCCTCAAGGTCCATCAGGAAGCAAAAAGCAAGCCAAGGCGGGGCGAGAATGGGGAGCTTTTCTGCCGGAAACAGAAGAAATGACTAGCAGAGGTTTCCTGCTGGCAAGCGAGCCCACCGAGGATCAGCAGGAGACCACATGAGAGAAGTAGCCCGGTGATTCCTTTACAGCTGTACATGTTGTTTCTAGGTCCAGGGTCAAGTACAACCATCTGCCAGAGGAAGGGTATAAGATGGGCATTCATTCACTCCCACACCCGCATCCATGCCTCACAGTGGACTTGATGTAGGCATAGGCAGAGGGGGATGAGGTCCTGCCCTAGGATAGACCCTGCTAGCAAGAGATGTCAGCATAACGGAGGTAGACCCAGGATGCCTGAGACACAACAGATGGGGACCCAGACTCCTGGCTGGGCAAAGGAGACCAGTGACATCCTGGGCAGGAGCTGGCCCTTGTGCGACATTGTGAGGATGAGTAGGATTGACCTGGCAAAGATGTCTAAGGGAAGGAGCAACTCGGGGTGAGAGGGAGCGCACGAGCAGACACACATGGGTGGCTTGAACACCCATGCCAGTGCAGGAAAGCCCCCAGGAAGGCCTGAGGCAGGAGGTTGCTGGAGGTGTTGTCCAGTATGGGTGGGACCAGGGAGATGTAGGGAGAGGTGCATGGCCCTGACTTTGGACTTTCTGCAAGAACAGCTGGAGGGTACTGAAGCTACCTGAGCATTGGACTCGTGGTGATGAGTCATCCCTTAGAGCAGAGCCTTGGGAGAAGGTAAGCACATTAGGAAAGGGCTTCCGCAGGCATCCAGATGAGAGGTGCGAGCCTGGACCAGACTGGTGGTGTGAGGATGGGCAGGGTGGGCCCACCAGAGGAGTGTAGGAGACAGCTGGGCAGGGTTTGGTAACAGTAGGCATCACAGACAATGCTTGGGCTGGGATGGGTCATGGTCACCAACTGTGAAAACCCAGAGGAAGGTTCAAATGTGAATGTCTTGTGGTGAGGATCGTCTCTCTCCACTTCCGGCTGCACTCACAGCCAGAGTGGGCACCCACACACACACCGAAGCCTTAGTCGAGCCCATTCAGTCCCTGTCTTGATACAGTCACCATTGGCGTGCTCAGTAAATACATTTCTGTTCATTAAAGTGCCTGCAGGGACTGTGGGCTGCTGGAGGAGTGGGCTGATGCCCAGCGTGCAGGGCCCTTCTGAGGAGTAGGCTGTGTGAAAGATACCCTAGAAGATGTTTTTCAACACTTGTGTGGATAATTTCTTAGCCTCTAATGTATCTACCGACAGAGTGTGCAGTTGGCTGGCTTTCAGTATATTGACGACGTGGTGTAGTCGTCTCACCAATCCGTACTGCTCTTTCATCACCCTATTAAGATTCGCTGCTCCTCTTAGCTGTCACCTCCCGGCTTCTCCCCACCCCACCTCCAGCCTAGGTTCCGCTGATCTCCTTTCTCTGTATGCCTATTTGCCTATTCCGGACAGTTCATAGGGATAGAATCAAAGTATATGGTCCTTGGTTTCATGTAATGCTCTCAAGGCTGATCCACGTTGTGGCAATATACCAGTACTTTATTCCTTTCCAGGTTGTTTAAACACCCCTGACAGATACAACACATTTTTCAGTTACCCACGCAGCAGTTGATGGCTATCTGGGTTGTTTCCACTCTTGTTGTTGTTGTTCGTGTGAGTAATGCTGTGTAGGGATGTTATGGACATTCCTGTACAGATTTTTGTATGATCAGATGTTTTTATTTCTCTGGAATCTGTAGCTGGGAGTGGCCTGGCTCACCTCGTGGTAACTGTGCTTATTCACTGATTGAAGAACTCATGGGCGACCTCCCATAATGGCTGCGCCACTGGACACCTCTCCCAGCAGTGCGTGTACCAGGGTTCCGTTTCCCCACAACCGCACCAGCCCCTCTCAGATGAGTCACTCCAGAGAGGACATGAAGAGAGATCGTGGGAGGGCCTGCCTAAGAGCGAAGTGCATTCATTCCCTCAAAGAAGAGCTTTTAGTTTAGACAGCGTGTTCATCTTATATATATATGTATGTATGTATGTTGACATTACACTTTATAGTTCACATACCACCACCACCATCCTCTCCGCCCCCCCCCCTTAAAAAGCCCGTTAGTGACCCTTTAGGACAGAGTCGAACTGCTCCTTAGGGTTTATGAGACTAAGTCTTTACAGGAGCAGGTGGGTTTGCAGTTAGCAGTTCAGTGCCTGGAAGCCACAGGGCCAACAGGGTTCCTTACAGACAAGTGGCCTAAGAGTTCCTTCGACCTGTAAACTGACTTCTGATTCTTGAAGACATTCCTGGGGTGCCCAATACCCATCTATGTCAGAAGTTCATCAACTATAACCCATGGGCTATTGGCATACTTTTAAAATTTTTTGATAAATCATTTTATTGGGGGCTCTTACAGCTCTTAAAACAATTCATACATCCATTCTATCAAGCACCTTGTATATATGTTGCCATCATCATTTTGAAAACTTTTTCTTTTTACTTGAGCCCTTGGTACCAGCTCCTCTTTTTTCCCTCCCTCTCCCACCCTCTCACCCTCGTGAACCCTTGATACATTATAAAGTATTATTGTTTTCATATCCTACATCATCCACTGTTTCCCTCTGTTCGTGTTTCTCTTGTTTGTCCCCCAGGGGGAGGGGAGGGGGTTATACATCAATCCTTGTGATCGGTTTCCCCTTTTCCCCCGTTACCCCCACCTTCCCCCTACCCTCATGGCATCACTACTCCCATTATTGTTCCTGAGAGGCTTTTCTGTCCTGAATTCTATGTGTTGAGAGCTCTTATCTGCACCATTGTACAGTGAACCCTCGTTTATCACGGTTAATCGGTTCTAGACCCTACCGTGATAAATGAAATTCCGCGAAGTAGGATTCCTTATTTGTAAATCAAATATTTTCGTAGTTAGAGCATAGAGGACATGAAAAAACACCCGTTAGTCACCATTACACTCGTATTACCCAATTTATTAAACGAAAAAGGGAAAATACAGTAAAACATTTTGAACGTTACAATTATCATTTATTATTTATTATATTACTTATGGCATCAAGCGTGTACAGTATGAGCCAATCAGTGGCAGTAATGACAGAGCATGCGCTGTTACGCAAAAACCGCGATAGAGTGAAGCCGCGGAAGTCGAAGCGCGAAGTGGCGAGGGTTCACTGTACACGCTCCGGTCTAGCCAGATTTGTAAGGTAGCAATGGGGTAATGATTGTGGGGGAGAGGAAGCATTAAAGAACTATAGGAATGTGTGTTTCGTCGCTGCTATAGTGCACATTAGCTGGCTCATCCCTTCCTTGTAGTCCTTCTCTGAAGGGATGGCCAATTGTCTACAGATGAGCTTTGGGTCTCCACTCTAAACCCCCTTGTTCACATTGACATGATTGTTTGTTTTGGGTCTCTTGATGCCTGATATCTGAACCCCGTCGACACCTCACAATCACACAGGCTGGTGTGCTTCTTCCATGTGGGCTTTGTTGGTTCCATGATAGATGGCCACTTGTTTATCTTCAAGTCTTTATGACCCCAGAGCCATTTCTTTTAATAGCTGGGCACCATCATCTTTCTTCACCACATTTGCTTATGCACCCATTTTGTCTTCAGCAATTGTGTGGGGAAGGTGAGCATCACAGAAGGCCAGATTGTTAAGAGAAAGTGCTCTTGAATTGAGGGAGGACTTGAGTAGAGGCCCAATATCCACCTGCTTCCTCAATACTTGACATATAAATGTATGTACATAGACCTATATCCCTTTCATTATATATTAATATATTTACATATGTGCATGCCTATATTTATACCTCTAAATGTCTTTTGACTCCTAGTTCTTTCCTCTACTTCCTTTTACTGTCCTCCTTTCCCACTATCATGTTCGACCTTCATTGGGCCCTCTTTCATATGCTGAGAATGGTTGTTTGTTTGAGGAGGGCAGGGTGGGCAGAAGATTAAAATTCAAAATGTTAGTGGGGAAAAGTATATTTTGAAATGATTAACAATTCTATGATATTCAAATTTCATTGTCTGCAAGTAAAGTTTTATCGGGACACATCCTTGTGTGATTGATCTGGTATCATCTCTGGTTGGTTGCTTCATGCTATAACCGACTGGAGTAGTTGCAATTCAGACTGGTTCTCAGATAAAGGTTCTGAAACCCTTATCACATTTACCGTCTGAGTCTGGCCACTAATCCCCATGTCTAGAAGATGATGCCCTTGTTAACTGCTGCCACGGCATCCCCATCCACAGGGACCCTGCCCAGCCCAGTACACTCTCACTAATAGTGGGAGATCAGACATCACGACCCACAAGGTTTACACGGGCTGGCTTTCGAATAGATAGCCAGGCCTTTCTTTCTAGTCTGCCTTATTCTGGAAGCACCACCGACACCCGTTCAACAGCACAACAGTGCGGAAACCTCTGCTAACGCATGGGTGGTGAGTGCACCTGAGGTCCATTGGCGGGGACTCGAACCTATGTCTCCTGGGTGAAAAGCGCCATTTCTGCCACTCAACCACCAATGCCTCCTACTTTGTAAGCATCTTAGAGCCTTCTTAGAGCATATCTTAGGGCTGGCAAGGACCCTGGAGACCGCTCGGTACCATCTGTGTGAGGCTGTTTAATGCCCTCATGGACTGCGAGCGACTCAGGCTCACTACGAGAGCCAGCCTGCAAAGGGGGAATGCATCTCCGTGCTGCTGGTGGCGCATCCGCCTGGCTCACTCCCACCCTGACTATGTGGGCCCCAGGCTGGCACGCTGCACAAAGGACTAGCTGTGTCTCATCCCCACCGCAGACCTGCCCATCGGGGGCCTGCTACTGTTCCAGAGTGAACTTTAGAACAATCCCCTCTGCTATTTTGGCGCATGGAGACTTGCCTCCACAGTAATTATTTTGTAACCCACAAAAGTAATTATAAAATCAAATAATTATCTTCTAAACAAGCTGGAACCCCAGCAGTGGCTCTTGGGAAAATTTAAAAAAAGAAGAAAGAGAGAGAGTTCCCAATCTTTGATTCTCATTTTGAAGCCTGTCATGTTCTTCTTCGCCTGGCTCCTTACCTCAGTTCTGACGTTGTTTCAATGGCACTCTTAAAAAATCATAGAGCGTCTCCACTGATTCCCTACTCCGTGCCGGCATGTTGTCTTCACACCTTGGAGCACTGGGAATCAGTGGAGAGGTCTAGGGGGCTGGTCCCAGCCCAAAATACGAAGTGGATGCCTGCCCCTCCCCTGAGAAGAATGTA
>NW_022111339.1:350235-352103 GCF_000313985.2 Echinops telfairi
AAATGGAGAGAAAATGTTTTGAGAAACGATGTACAAATGCGCTTTACACAATTGATGTGTGTATGGATTGGGATAACAGTTGTATGAGCCCTAATAAAATGTTAAAAAAGAAAAAAAAATCATAGAGCGCTGGGAAACACATGTAACAAAACATGTCGTGTCTACCATTTTCAACATACTGTCGACTACATTCACTTTCTGCAACTGCCCATATCCCTGTTTTCTTAACACCCTTGACGTCATCCCTGTGCCCCTTAAGCAGTCCTTGCAGGCATCCCCCTCCTGCCAGCCTGCGATAACAGCGGAGTACTTTGATCTGCATGCAGGACCCCTTTCGTATGGTTTCAGATCATTGCCCTCTCATCTCTTTGGGTCCGAAAACCCTGACTGGCTGCCATCGAGTCAGTGCCGACCCATAACGCCCCTAGAGAGCCGCCCCTGTGAGTTTTGGAGACAGTCACTGTTTACAGGGGAAGAGGTGCACCTTTCTCCCGAGCAGCGGCTGATGGTTTCGAACTGGGACCTTGTAGTTAGCAGCTCGGCTCGTATCCCTCCACGCCACTAGAGCTCCCTGTGCTCCAGCCTGTTCCAAACAGTCACCAGGTGACGGTCCCCATGCACCCAAGCAAACCCACTGCCACTGGGGCCATTCTAACTCACAGCGACCCTCTGCAGCAGCGGTTCTCAACCTGTGGGTCGCGACCCCACAGGGGTCGCCCGATTCCTGACAGTAGCAAAATGACAGTTATGAAGTAGCAACGAAAATCATTTTATTTCTAACCCATGAAAGGTTGAGAACTGCTGCTCTGGAGGGTTTGGGAGACTATTGACCTGTACAGGAGCGAATAGCCTTCCCTTTCTGTGGCGGGGTTCCTGCTGGTTCCGCAGCCCCCGCCCCCCCGGGGGGGGGGCACTCAGCGGCTCCCCTCTCCAGGAGCCCTGGAGGCGCCGTGGTGACAGGCTCAGCTGCTGACCCAGAGGGCGGTGGTGAAACTGGGGAGCTGCTCTCGGGAGGGAAGGACCCGGTGATGTGCCTCATTCAGGTGACACCGTGAAGCAGCTCTCCCGGTGCCATCGGGTCGCGAAGGCTAGCCATCACCTTGGCATACAGCAACGCTCACCTGAACGCTGGTGGTTTGAATCCCCCCATCGGCACCCCTGAAGCAAGACCTGGCGATCTGCTTCCAGAAAGCCACAACCAAGAGACCCCTCGGGGTGGGGTGGGGGTAGGTGGGCAGTTCTACGCTGCAATACGCAGAGGCACCATGCGTCCGAACAGACTGGAGGGCAGTGAGTTTGTTTGTCTGTGGTGGTTCTTTGGGTCTCCCCCCATGCATGCCCTGTTCTGGAAGAGAAGCCGTGCTGCCCGCGGGCGGATGAGCTGGACGGCAGAGGAGCCAGCAGGGCAGGGCAAAGCTCAGCCTGGGGGATTCTCGAGGAAACAGGAGACAAATAGCAAGAACAGAGGCCTCTCTGGGCGGGGTGAATGGCCGCTCTACAGTCTTGTGAGATGCTTCCGATGGTGGGCTCGGCTTGGAAGGGGCTTGGTACCAGTGGATACCAGACTTTCCCGGCACGAGTCAAGGAGTGATGCCTGCCATGCAGTGAGCTCCCGTCCCTCTGACAGACCGGGAAGGGACCTGAATTAGGTTACTTCTTGACTTAAAAGCCTGTGTCTAGGCAGGTACTGTTAAAAACAAAACAACACACGCGTGCTGCCGTGGAGCGGGTGGTGCCGGCTCGTGGCGACCCGGGAGGGCGGGGTAGAACTGCCCTGTTGGGTGTCTGAGACTGTAGTTCTTTACAGGAGTAGAAAGCCTCCTCTTTCTCCCCGAGAGGGGCTGGTGGTTTCCAACCGCTAACCTTGT
>NW_022111339.1:352351-377389 GCF_000313985.2 Echinops telfairi
AGGAGAAGCCACATGGACCTACCCTGATGCAGCCTTGTGTGCTGGAGCACCTGTGTGGAGCCCCAGCCAGCGCTGAGATGTTTACACGTTCACTGACTCGGCTTTCCTCTTGCAGTCAGCATCATTGCGTGTGCTTTGTGAGATGGAGGAGGACTTTGTGGACTGGTGTTGGACATATGGGTTAATGAGTTAATGTTGGACTTGTGGGCTTGGGCAGCACTGGGTTGGGGTGTTTTCTTGATGCACACTTAATCTTTATATAAAACTCTCTCTTCTACATGAGTTTCTGTGGATTTGTTTCTCTAAAGCACCCAGACTAACACAGAATGCGTAACCACCATGCTACCAAAGGTCCTCCCGCAGGCCCTGTAGATAACATTTATGTAGCTGTTTGGTCTGATCGCGGGCTAGAAGAATGCATGGAGGAACAGAGCCTGGTGACAGGGCCATCATGCGTCCAAATGTCAGGCGCTCACTGATGCACACGTCTCTGCACCAGCTCAATCAAAAGTCAAACAAGAACCAAGTCGGTAGCTGCTCCTTCCGTGACGAACACAGAGTACACTGCCCGCCAGCCCACGGTCCTCGCATTTTCATGTCCAGAGTGACTAATAGGCTGCAGTGTTTGCCATATTGTGAATTATTCATGCACGATTAACCTGTGGCCAGAATATTTGCTACCCAGAGCCCCACTGAATACAAAAGAAGATATTTTAGGATTTGCATCTAGAAGAGCCCATAGGGGCTGGGGGTGGGGTACAGATCAATGGTGGGCTGCTAGGCTCCTCACATTCTTTCCCTGGGGTCACGGGGTTGAGTCCTTGAACATAAATGCATATTTCTTGTAACTGGACCGTAGAATAAGGCCTGGAGTAGCTTTGAAATGCAGTAGTCACTGGCCCCACAGGTCTAGGTTATTTTCTCATGTTTCTCTGGAAGACAGGAGAATATGTATACATAAAGGGCTATCTGTACTCGAGATAAGAATAAAGCCAAGAAATATCATTCACAAGATTTCCTCTTTGGAAGAATGGAACTTTATCAGCATCTTAGTGACCAAACTCACTGCTATCAAGTGTGTGCCAACTCCTGGCGACCCTACAGGAGGGGGTAGGACTGGCCCTGTGGGTTTTCCAGGCTGGCACTCTTTATGGGACTAGAAAGCCGGCCATTTGTCCTCATAGAAGCTGGTCCTTTCAATCTGATGCCCTTGCGGGTCACAGCCCAACTCGTCACGCCACCAGCGCTCCCTTAGAAAGCTAACATCCAAACCAAGTCCACTGCCATTGGGTCAGTTCCAACTCGTAGCAATGCTGTGGTGGAGGAACAGAGCCCACTGCCGCTCTGTGTTTCTGAAGCTTCACATCGTTATTGGAGCAGAAAGCCTCGTGGTCTGTGCCCCATGGAGTTTTCATTGGCTGATCTGTCAGGTGGAGCTCCGCAGACCTTTGTTCTGAAGTGCGTCTGCATGGACTGGAGACCCCAACCTTTCGGTTTGTAGCTGAGGGTGATGACTGTGCTTGCACCTCCCGGCGACTGCCTATTCTATCCGGATCAGAATTAATGTACTGTAGGGTGATTGGACCAATAGGTAACGCTCCATTCAGGAGAAGTGGAGAAAAGATTGAAGTTGTCAAGGATGTCGTCTTGCTCGGATCCATGATCAGTACTCATGGGAGCATCAGTTACAGACACTTGGGTAGAAGAGCCTTGCAAGAAATTTCGTTCCACGCCAGGGTTGTTTTGGGCGAGTCTATTAAATATATTTGAACTCGGGGTTTCTCCCCTAGAACATAACCATATCAGTGATGCGTGTGTGTGCGTGTGCGCACGCGCACATGTTGAGGCTTCCACAGCTCATAGAACAGCCCCATGAAGAACAGAAGAAGACGCTTCCCCACTCTGCGCCATCTTCACCGTCAGCCTCATGGCTGAGCCCACTGTAGTCCATCCCGTGCAATTCAGTTTGAAGACATGTGTGCACTGGCTGAAGAATTCTATCGCCCCATATATGAATGCTACGCACATGTAACATTTCTAGATTCATCTTAAAAAGGCAACTCCTGAGAACAAAACCTGGGCAAGTTTTGCTTCCCTCTGAAAACGGTTTGTCGCTCTGAACTTCACCGCTGGACACAGAAGCAAGTGTTGCGGACCAAAGAGGAGTGGCATTTGGCATTCCGGTGAAAAACAGGGCAGCCGGCCCGAATGCACTACTAGCTCACAATGCATTAACTCCCCATGAATGAAACGCCTCCTTCCCCAAGGTCATAGCCTAAACCACAGAAGGATTTTACTGGAAGGCTCACCACCACGAATGTAGAAAGCAAACACGACTTATTTTTGCTGAAAAACCCTCAGAGTGCAGTTCCTGGCAGGGTTTCGCAGAGAGTGGCAATTCGCAGCCTCTTGGGGGAGGGTTTGGTAAACACAGCCCCTCTGGGACTCAGGTTCCTAAGTTTCCATTCCAAACTGCCTCCGCATAGGCTGGCTGGAGACAAACCATTCAATCCAGCTGCCACTGCTGACAGACAGGGGCGAAGGATCCGAGGGGCATCTGGTGGCCCGAGGGTCTTGGGACTCATCACGAGGCATCTGGGGAGAAACCTTGAAGATAAGGAGCACAGGTGACTTTGGACCCTTGGACCCCAGGTGCTCATTGGATTAGGAGGGGGGGCGCTTCTGGAGCTTCTCCCTGCACCCGGATGATGGCAGTGCAAGAGGGGAGGACCACAGACTGCGCTATGGCCCATGTGCTGCAGAGGAAGCTGTGTGCCAGAGGCATGTCCCCAAGACCTTTCCCCTGAGGCCCCTCTGGGTGGACTTGAACTGCCCGCCCTTCTGTTAGCAGCCCAGTGCTGCACAGGGGTTCCACGGGACTCTTAGGGCTTGGACACGGGTGACAACTTTGGCCTCAGGGTAGAAGATGTGGGGCAGGAGGGTCCCCGGGGTGGCAGCACAGATGGCAAAATCGTGGCTGCTGCCCTGGTTCTGGCGGCGTGAGGTGTGTCCCCTCCGCCCTGACCCAGGCTCTTCCCGCCCTGCAGGCCCATAGGCTCTGCAAACTTTTCTAGAGACCACCGTGCTGTGCTGCAAGCTGTTCTCTGCAGCAAGAGTGGATGGGCCGAGGGCTTCCAGAATTCACCCTCATAGCTGCCAGCTAAATCCATAGACATGGCAGCTGTTTAAGAATGAGCGGCTCTGGGTGTGGCTTGGAGATAAGAGATGTCAGCTAGGATTAGGGACTCGACAGGAAGTGATGAGAAAGGGGTGTCATTTATGTCCCTGCAAGCCCCCCCCCCCCCCCCCACACACACACACACTACCTTTCTTTGGTCATTCCCAAATGCTCACTTTCTATCCCTGGGGACATTCAGGGTCTTTATCTGTTGTTATTTTGGGTTTGCTTCATTAAATGGGGCTCATTGCTCACAGGGAAACAATCGCTTTGTGCCTTCGTGTGGAAGGAGGTGAAGTCACTCCAGCTCTCTTTGGTCCTAGATCATGTGGTGAGAGAAACTGTGTTAGGAGCTTCCACTGTGTCAGCCCCCAACACGGCCACCCACACGCACAACAGAGTACACCGCTGCCTCAGTGAGCCACCCCAGGACTGGGTGCAGATAGGACCCGTTGGATCCATAGGGTTTTACCTGGCTAATTTTTGGAACTTGATCACCAGGCTTTTCTTCCTAGGCCCTCCGTCTGGATGCTGCACCGAACCACATTCCCCGTCATAGCAACCAACAAGCCTCCATCGGCAGATGGGCGGTAGCTGGGCCTGAGGTGAACCGGCACCAAACCCAACGAGAAAGGGAGGGTTCTCCTCAATTCTGTGTGGAGGTCCGTTGCTACAGAGCCTAACAAGACCTTTGCTCTTCCAGCCAAAGCCGTCTGCAGCTCAGCGGCTGTGTTGTGCACCTTGGCACCCAGTGCCCGGAGTGGCTCTGGTTCCAGTGTGAGCACCTCCACCCTTTAGTTCTGGAATGTCACGGTGGGTTTTTGGTCAGCTTTGTGGGGATGCTCACCTATAACTAACGTTCCCAGAGGGTGGGTGAACATTTTCAAGGTCGAATAAGCTTATGAAGCATTAGGTGAAACAAAGTAAGATTGTCTTGAATCCTACGACAGGTGCTAGGAATCCCAAATACCGAGTCTGTGTGCTTCAGTACCTCTGTTTAGCTTATCGCACAGCACCCACTTTTTGTTTATATGCTTTTTTTAAATCACAATACCAAGAGTAACCAGCACCCAGTGGGAAACCTCCATGTGTGGATTCAGAATCCTGCCAGAGAAAGTCCGATCTGGGTTGGCTCCAGCTCCTACTTGCAGGAGTTGCGGGATCTCGAAGGACAATGGGACTCTTGTAAGAATATCTTGTTCCCACCAGAAGGTATTAGCAGAGAGTTATGCATAATAACTGAGAAGAAACGGTGTCACTTCTACTCAGTGATATTATCTTGTTCCAACAGCTATGCGTGCAAATTAAAATATTGTATCGATTATACATCTGTTTACATCAGTCTCTGTTTCCCTGTCGGGATCTTGGGTTCTCAATACCGGGAACAGTTTAGGTCAGGGTCTCCCAGCCTCGGGACTGTGGGCGTTTTGTGCTGAGTCATTTGTGGGGTGAAGGCAGAGCATTGCGTGGTCCTGCGCCATCGTCACGAACAGTCATTGTGTGTTTGAGGGCTTTTAGAGTGCCTTCCAACTGGAGAGCCCCTCTCCCAGTCCTCTGGGGGAGATTATTCTGTTATGATCCGTAGCTTCTCACTCGGCTCTTTTTTCTCTAGTAGGTTGCCAGGTCTTTATACTTAGTCTGTCTGAGTCTTCAAGTTCCTGAACCCTGCCACCCTGGGTGACCCTGCTAGTAGGACTTGGAATACCGGCGGCATAGCTTCCAGCATCATGACACTACAGAGCCACCCCAGTCCAAGAAGGTGGCAGGTGAGTGGCAGGGAAGGGTTTTTAGCAGCTGGCTCGGTGAGCGGCACTTATAAAATGATGACCCTAACAATCTCCTCACCTGGGCTTGGATTAAACGATATCGTCTAAAGTGCTTGATTGTAGAGGGCTCCTTAGCGGCAAGGATGGGGAGACTTTGAAGGTCTTACATACTTCAGACGTATTCTCAGGCGAGACCAGTCCCTGGCGAAGGATGCCGTGCTTGGTAAAGTAGAGGCAGCGAAAAAGAGGAAGACCCTCAACGAGATGGATGGACTGGCTGCGTGATGGGCGTAGGAAGAATTGTGAAGGCGCAGCAGGTCTGGGCACTTGTTCCGTTCTGTTGTGCATGTGGCTGCTGCACTGACGACAACAACAACGTGCTTCATTAGGCATAGTAAACACTCAGTAAGTGTGTCGATGATTATTATGCTCCTGCTGTGTGCCGTTGAGTTGATTTCCACCCAGGGCAGCTCTATAGCCCAGAGCCAACCAGCCCCGTGGGGTTTCTTAGGGTGTAATCTTTACAAGAGCATATGTACAGGTCTTCTCTCTCCTGGAGTTATTAGTGGGTGAGGTAGTTAGTTTATTGTGCCAACCTGGCCGATAAACGCATGTGGGGGTAATTGAAGGGTGGAGGGATAAATGGCTTGGTGAGCCTTGCCTTTCTAGTTCTCGGGTCTCTTGCTTTGTGATGGTCGGACCAGGGTGCAGCTGCCTTAGCCAGTTCCCTGCTTCAGCTGGCAAGGCTCACTTCCTGCAAGACATCCCTGAGGAGAAGCCACATGGACCTACCCCGATGCAGCCCTGGGTGCTGGAGCAGCCATGTGGAGACCCCTGCCAGCGCTGAGATGCTTACATATTCACTGACTCGGCTTTCCTCCTGTAGTCGGCATCATAGTGTGTGTTCTGTGAGATGGAGGAGGACTTTGTGGACTGGTGTTGGACATACGGGTTAATGAGTTAATGGACTTGTGGGCTTGGGCAGCACTGGGTTGGGGTGTTTTCTTGATGCGCACTTACCCTTTATATAAAACTCTCTTATACATGAGTGTCTGTGGACTTGTTTCTCTAAAGTACCCAGAGTAACCCAGTGCATTTGAACCCCTGACCTTTTCGTGACTAGTCAAGTACATAGCCACTGTGTCATAAGCACTCCTTTGTCCTTGTAAGTATACAAATAGAAATGCTCTTGTCTCCTTTGCCTTCTCACTTTTCATTGTTTGAAATGAACTCATATCGAGAAAGAGGGGGCTGTGTCCTTCTGTGTGTGAGGGCGAGCGTCACGTGTTTTTTACTGATTTAGCATCTTCTTTTTCTACCTCCTCACGGGGGCAGTTCTACCCTGCCCTACAGGGTCATTATGAGTCCACATCGACTTCGAAGGCAGTGAGGGGTTTTTCCCTACCTCCAAGAAGCCCTGATGATGCAGTGACTTAAGTGTTGGGCTGCTTAACGCCAAGGTTAATGGTTCAAAGCCAACAGCCAAAGCGGGAAATCCCAAGGAGCAGTTCTACTCTATCCCAAAGGGTTGCTCGGAGGTGAAATTGATACGGTGGGAGTGGGTTTTTCTACCTTGAGACATTTTGAGATTGTAGAACAATAAGCAAAGTAGTACCTGCAGTTGTGACCAACCAGAGCGACTGCATTCATTCACACAAAGCCCAGTAAGAAGTATTCTATATGTCGTAGCTCATCATCCAAAAATGTCAGGTTTTAAAGTGAAGAATGTGGAGAAAGAACAGGAGTTACTTAGAAATATGTGGAATGCCAATTAAATAAGTATTCTGGTGGGGGGCAGTTTTAGCCTTCACTGGGCAGTAATGGCTCAGCTCTTTTACTAGTGGCCGAGATGTTGAATCAGTGAATTGTGTGGCTCAAGGGATCCCCTTGTTCATACGTAGAAGCTTCAAAAACAGTCCAGGCATTTGCTCTACAAAATGACCTCTCTGTCTTACGTTGAAACAAGGTAACCACACGTGCGGAACCACCGTCTCTTGGTGGTGGTGCAGAATCTCCGGTGTTCACAGTGAGGACTCTCACTGTGGTCGGTCTTGTAGGTGCAGGGATTAGTGGTCAGTGCTAATATGTAGGAGAGGTCAAAGCATAAAAGAAACGATGATTCGACAGGGTCTGCTTGCTTCGTGTTTGAAGCCACAAAGCTGCTCCTCCACTGGGGCGCTGTCCACGTTTGGGGCCAGACCGTTCTTTGTGACGGAGGCTGTCTTGCACATTGCAGGAAGTTTAGCAGCCACTGTGGTCTCTACACACTAGATACCAGTAGCATTCCTCTCCTGGCTGTAGCAACTAAAAATGTCTGTAAACATTACCACGATTTGCACAGGAAGCAAAATGGCATCCAATTAAGCACTGCTTGTGTCAACTGATGATTAAACAGTGCCTGGAAACACTTTGTTCCAAAATACTCCATTTTATTCCTATAGAAACACGCATGCCAGATTTGTCAGGGTCATTTTAGTCCCAGACACTCGGACGCTCATGCCTCGTGCTACCCCTCACCACCCCCTGCCATCGAGTTGATCCCCCCTTACCGGGACCCTGTGGGACAGGGTTGAACTGCCTCTGTGAGGTTTGTGGACTAACTCTTTATGGAATCAGAAAGCTCCGTCTTTCCCCTCACTTAGCAACCTGGGTTTAGGGTCCACCGATCAGGGCGTTCTGTGAAAATCAGCATTACGGGAACTTGGAGGATGACCACATCAAATGACAAAACAGAGGCTGGTTACATCATCGCACAACTACCCAAATTGCATCATTCCATAAGGGCCCAAACCACAGAGAATCGTAGCCCAGCCACGTGGCCACATACTTCTAACCATCACAGTGACCCTTACGGCACCTCCCGCTCCAGTTACGTGTATTAGCACTGCATGCTATGCCGTTCATGTCCAAAGCAGTCAGAGAATAGATTTTCTTTGATTGTCCTGAATTCACAGTGTAAGCCAGCAAGACAGTCCATAGGGAGGAATAGGTGCTTCTTCAACTTGGAAAATATGGAGAACTTCCGTATGCTCTATTGATCGTGTTACGCCTTGATGTTTGAATAGATTTGTTGCGCCGTGGTTCATTGTTAACCTTCACAGACTTGGTTTAGGCAGATTGTTCAGGCAGTTCATATGGTTAATGTACTCGGTCTAACTGTATCCTAAGAGTGGTATCAGCCCCACTATCAATTTCATTGAAACCAATTTCTTTCACAGCCTTTAATCAGCAAAGCAGTGGAGTTGGGGGGCCTGGTCCCCTCCAGTTGACTGCAGAGCTCGAATTTTTGGGTGGTTTTCGAGTGTAGCATGCCCATCGATGGTCTTCCGAATGTATCATGCTACCCCTGCTGGGGATATTTTGGAGCAGCCTTTTGGCGTGCATGACAATCCGAGCTGTGGAAACCTGTCGAGGCTCAGGTTTCTAGCAAAGTCCAAGCATGTGCCTCTAGACCGCCTTTGAACTGTCAATACTATGTAGTTTACTTATGTCTTTCCTAAGTATCAGAGGCTACCACCCCGCCCCCCACTCTTAACTCAGGTTTGTCTCGGGAATACAGAGGTAGTAAGATTAATGGCATCAGAGTGCGTTTCTTCCTAAAGCTCATTACATGAAGTGCGCCGTGAACGTGTGGCCGTTTCATCTGTAGGGAAAGGACACGTCCTAGGGATACTGCGACCGCTGTTAGTCTTTTCACTGTTGTCTTCACAGTGTGCATGGTGACGCTTGTGTGTCGCTTCCCATCGCAGGATGCTGAGACTTAAAGGATTTGCTCTTCTAATGAAATGGCAGATTCTCAACATCGGGAAGAGGGCTTCAGGAACACACTGTTTTATCTACTGCTGTAGCTGGATAACGTGTGGTTCTAATCCTCTGCTTTTGTATACAGTCTCCCCAACAGCACGGTTTATTAGCGATACCTCAGTCTCGAGTTATGTCTTTTTAATGCTGGCTTTCCAAAAGCATGCTTGTGTTCGGCTCAAGCTATTTCATCTTGAATCTGTATCGCCTCCCCGCCCTCCCCCCCAAAAAAAGAAAAGAATTTTATTGCTAGTTTTATGTACAGGTTGTCTTGTCTGGGCACCTTGTGAAAACACAGCATTATATCATTGATTCTTTGGACAAACAGCCAAAATCACTAACATAGAGTCAATTCTGACTGATAATGACCCTATAGGTCTCTGTCTCTGTGAGTGTCTGAGATTGTAGATCTTTACAGGAGTCGAAAGCCTCATCTTTATCCTGCGTGCCAGCTGGTGTTTTCACACCGCAGACCTTGTGATTAGCAGCACAATGCATAATGCATTGCCCTACCCAGGCTACTTAGAAATTAGCCCGACCCACTGCCATTGAGCGGATTCCAACAAGTCGTGACCCTGTAAAGAGTTTCCGAGATGGAACGTCTATTCAGGAGCAGACAGCCTCATTGTCCTCCCACAGAGGGACTGGTGGGTTTGAACCACCGACCTTGCAGTTAGCAGCCCAATGCTACTTGACTGGCCCATTGGGGCTCTTTAGTTAACAATTAGAAAAAGGAAAACCTCGTGTTCTCAGCTTGTCTGTCTTCCTTGTTTCACCTGAGAAACAGGGGAAATGCTGTATACCATATTGATTCAAAGGCTGTCAAAATTTAAAGTTTAATTCATGCAAGCCTGGCATAAAAGGTGTTTCAAGTTTTACAGAATGAATTGTTCTGGAAATAACTTCCTTGGTGCTGTAAAGACAGAGTCTACTTGTCTTCTAGTTCTGCAGAGTGCCATAAACAATATGCTAGTTTATGGTTTTAATAAAATCGGCCTTACCTTCTAAAGAATATAATAGAGCAGAAATGGTCTCCAGAAATATTCCTTCTCTTTGTGCACCGTCTTATCTTCCAAAAAATCCGAAGAATTCTTTCCCCATATTCTGTCTAAGCCATTAGGCGACCACGTGCACTCACATGTGCATGCGCATGCGTGCGTGCCCTCGGCCATGCGCCCTTCACAGTATTCGAAGTATTTGTGACCAGATTGTGGTGTTTAACTGCTTGTTGAAGTGAAACCATCAGGCTTTGTTAAAATACTTAATACAGATTTCCCTCTCCTCCAAGCCATTTCTCCATTTATTGTCTTTTGGAAGTTCAGCGATTGCTCTCCAGTCAATCTGAGGAAGAGTTCCTGATGCACACTCCTACTGACACATGACTTTCGGCGAATACATACAACCATGGCACAGCATTAAGAGAAAAAAAGTTGCTGTCATCAGAGACTTTGGAGTTGCGGTTGGAAATATCTGGCAGTTATAAAGAAAAGACCTTCTTGTTAGTTAACCCAAACTCTCTGTGCCCTCCCCATTTGTACGTTGGAAGGTCCTCAACTGATTTATCCCCTAAGTGGAATGTTTCTCTAATCTGCTCAAATATTGAAAAGGCATCACCTAATTTTTATAACCATTAAATTTTTATAAAAATGTAAGGGAGCAATTATATTTGTATTCTAGTTCATAAATCATGGACATTTTCTTTCTCTGCATAACAAAAAACCAAGGAATAGATTCATCGACAATAGCAAAAAGACAAAGGAAGTGGGTAAAGGACTTGAATAGACTGTACAGATGACCTCCAAACACATGGAAAGATGTTCAGCATCATTAGCCACCAGACAGGTGCACAGCAGAACCACAGTGAGAGACTGTTTTGCTCCCACAAGATGACTGGGATCAAGACAAACAAAATCAGAATAGCAAATGCTGGCGATGATGGGGAAATTGGGACCCTTGTCCATTATTGGCAGGAATGCAAAATGGAAAATCATCGTGGAAATGAGTGTCATGGGTCATGAGAAAAGTAAAAATCTATCAACCAGATGATTCGGCAATTCCACTCCTAGGAGTATACCTAAAAACACGTGAAAACGGACACCCAAAAGAAGACATTTGTTCGTTGTAACACTATTCACAATAGCAAAAAGGTAAACACGACAGAAATGCCCATGAACAGGTGAATGGACCGACAAAATGCGCTACATACATACACACAATGGAGTAATAGTCAGTCAGTAGGAGAAGTGAGGTCCTGGTCCCTGCTATAAGCTGGATGGAGCTTCCACACATTGTGTTCAGTGAAATCAACTCATCATCATCTACCCACTACCATTGAGTCAATTCCTACTCCTAGCCACCTCCTATTCTGGCCACAAATCTGTGTGTTGGGGTGCCATCAAGTTGGCTCCAACCCAGCGTGACCCTGTGCGCAACAGAGCGAAGCACTGCCCAGCCCTGCATCATCCTCACACTGGATCCTATGCGTGCGCCATTGTTGTAGTCACTGTGTCAGTCCCTCTTGAGAGCTTTCCTCTCTTTCGTTGGCCTTCCACTTGACCAAACACGATGTTCTTCTCCAGGGATTGGTCTCTCCTGACAACATGTCCAAAGTGTGTAAGATGAAGTTGCCTTTTTCTTGCCTCTAAGGAGCACTTGGGCCGTACTTCTTCCAAGACCGATTAGTTTGGCGTTTGAGCCACCCATGATACTTTCAATGTTCTTCCCCAGCACCATAATTCAAATGCATCCGTATGTGTTCAGTCTTCCTTATTAAATGTCCAACTTACACATGCATATGAGGCCATTGAAAATACCATGGTTTGAGTCAGGAGCACCTTATACCTCAAGACAGCATCTTTGCTTTTCAATACTCTCGATTTCTTGTGCAGTAGATTTACCGAATGCAACATGTCTGCTATCTCTTGACTGTTGCTTCCATGAACATTGATTGCGGATCCAAGCATGACAAAATCTTAACCATTTTAATCTTTTTTCCATTTATCGTGATGTTACGTCTGGGTTGAATTGTGAGGATTTGGGTCTTCCCAAATCCAATGTAAGGATTTGGGTCTTCCTTACATTGAGTTGTAATCCACACTGCAGGCTACACTCCTTGATTTTCATCAGCAAATGCTTCAAGTCCTCCTCACTTTCAGCAAAAAAGGTTGGGTCAGCTGCATATAGCTGGTTGTTGATAAGCGTTTTTCCAATCTTGATGCACATTCCTCATATCATCTAGCTTCTCTGATGATTTTCTCACTATATAGATTGAATACGTATGTTAAGAGGGTGCAACCCTGATGTACATCTTGTTTTATTTTTGTGTTGACACAACTACCTCTTAATCTATGTATAAGTTCTGAATAAGCACAATGGGGGGTTCTGGCATTCCCATTCTTCTCAAGGCTATCCATAATTTATCCTGATCCACACAGTTGAATGCCTTTGTTTCCTCATCTTTCTCCCTCAGCGTGGCTGGCTGGTGGTTTTGAACAGTCTACTTCCTGGTTAGCAGTTACCTGACATCATCACCACAGACCATCATAAAAAGGACCTCACTTGTCTAAAAAGACAAGAAAGCACAACTGCATAGAGAACAAAATTTATTACCGGGGATAGGAGGGAGAGGTGTTAATGGGGATGGAAATGCCACATTAATTAAGGGTCGGGCTACACAGCTGTTTAATGAAATTGATGTCAATAAATTGTACACCTGTACAAAGTTGAATTGGAAAAAATGTGAGATATATAATATGTATATTATATATACACACACACACAGAGATATTTATAACAAAGACAAAAATATAAAAAGAGTAGCTGCTGACTTTGCACAATCTAACACCTCTTGGGAGTGGGTTAGTTGGTTTGGAGGTTTAAGATCGTTAGTTGGTTTAGAGGTTTAAGGTCATGGTTCATGGGACATCATCCCAGTTAATTGGCCTAATAATGTATTTAGAGCTTCTGTTTTACCTCCTAATTCGTTTGCATAGTACCTGGGGTCATAAAAGCTTGCAAGGAGCCATCCAGGTTACAACAATTGGTCTCTATTTGTGTGGAGCAGCAAAGGAAGACGGGAGAGTCAGGAATTGGAAGAGGATATGGAATGTGCTGCTAATTGCCTTCACACATAACTGCCTCCTTTACCAAGAAAGTGCTTGATGCCTGGCTACCCTTACTAAACATTTTAATCAAAGATTTCATAGAAAAATCCTGACCAAAAGGGGTGAGTTGCACAGCAGAATTTCTCATTTTCATACACTCTAGACATTCTGGAGCCAAGAAATTTGGATGTACCCCTGAAATGATTGCCAATCTTTAAACTTTAAATCTAAAACGTCCCCTGAGGTCTTCTTAAAACCAAACAACAGTTTAGCTTAACTAGTGAAAATGGTTTGCCTTGCGCATTATGCTCTGTTAACCGTTATCAAATTGGCAGCAGCAATTTGAAAGACTAAATAGGAACCTGAAGGGGCAACGAATTAATGTTAATGGGAAAGGAAAACTCTGAGAAGGGAGGTGTGGAAAGCTGCGCTACTCAGATACTGCAATCACTGTCGTTAAATGGTAAGGGTAGAAATGGTTGAATTGATATATGCTTTATTCTGTCTGTTCTCAACAACAACAAGAATAAAAGTATAGATATTAAAATGAGAATTTTAAAAATGATTTTCAATGTTTGCTGGAGGATTGTTCAGCAAATATCAAATGCCGTGAGAAAACCTAAGAAACTAATGATTTCTTAGTGTATACGTTTTTTCCTGCTTGGTAGAGCTATACTGGATCTCAGACAACTTCTGTTTAAATAAATCCCCTCCGAGCTAGAGCTTCCAAAGCATATTCATAGAGTGTTTGCTTTGTACATGATATCATTTTGAATACATTTGAATTTACTCTTTGATTTTCTAGTCAATTTAGATGAAATGACTAAAATCCAAAGTACTTGATTTTCCCCAAGATGAAAATTAATTGCAAATACATCTTATTAGACCAGTGAATACACTGTTGTTTTTATAGTTCTATTAAGTTACTACACTTCCATTTTTGTTGAGGTGTTTCATTTTCATGTAAATTAAACCCTAAATAAAGGATAAAGATGAATTTAGTATTCACTAAGCTTCAATTATATTATTGTGTGTCCTCCATAGAAGAAGATTCCCATCCCTTCTTTTACCCTGATCTTTATTCTACGTTCTAGACAGGGGTCTGTTTCACTGTCGAAATACAAATGTTCTGGAAGAATTGCATGTGAATGATTTTTTTTAGCTCAGCAAACCACATTAAAGCAACTGCTCTACTTTGTGTTTGAATAATGCATACAGCTCCATTTTATGTAAGGAATTTTCTAGGAAAATATTATAACTAGTAGAATGCCAGGCTGAAATTTAAAATATAATTTTATGATGAATTTAAGAGAATAATATTTACTGAGCTCTGGTCAGGAATTGTATTAGGCTTTGAAGTACATTACCATATGCAGTACAAGCTATAGATAAATAAACTCCTAGAAAAATAGATTTATATTACACATACAATTTTGTAGCTTGATTTTCACTAGATAACAACATTATGACACTTTATCATGTTAAGAATTAGAGCTACCCATCATTTTTAAAGGCCACCTATTTATATGCTATATGGTTGACTTATAATTTAGTTAATTATGCCTCGTGGTTGGACATTTGCCTTGTTGTCATTTCAAGGTCTTAAATGCAAATGGAGTTTAGTTTGTGATGTTGTCCTTCAACAGTATATTAAGGTTGATCAAAATTAACAAGTCCTTTGTAAACTTTGGAATAAGCATTTGTGAAAAACCAGTGAATGCAAAACTTTAATTCGGTAAAACTTGGGTTAGCGTTCACAGTCAAGATATATTTGGCGGCAGACATAGTATTCTAATAATTCCCTTGCATGCAAGAAAATATTCTTTGGGTCATTCTTTAGCTTTGGCTTGGAGGTAGATAGACACTGTCTCTCATTCTGTAGTTCCATCTCTGAGCTTGTGGTTGTTGTTGTTGTTAGGTGCCATCAGATTTGTTTCCACTCATAGCAACCCAATGCACAGCAGAAGAAGCACTGCCCGGTCCTGCGCCATCCTCACAATTGTTACTATTCTTGAGCCCGTTGTTGCAGCCACTGCGTCAATCCGTCTTATGGAGGGTCTTCCTCTCTCTCCCTGCCCCTCTGCTTAGCTAAGCTTGATGTCCTTCTCCAGGGACTGGGGTGTCCTGACAACATTCCAGAGTATTTAAGATGAAGTCTCACCATCCTTGCCTCTAGGGAGCACTCTGACTGGACTTCGTCAAAGACAGATTTGTTTCATTCTTTTGGCAGTTAGTGGTACTTTCAACATTCTTCCCCAGCACCACAATTCAAAAGCATCAGTTCTTCTTCGGTCTTCCTTATTCAATGTCTAACTTTCATATGCATGTGAAGCAATTGAAAATACCATGGTGTGGGTCAGAAGCATTGTGTTAGTCAGGGTTCTTTAGAGAAACAAAATGATTATTTATATATATATATATATATAGGTTTATGCAGTGAGAAAGAATATAACAGCTAATTAATCTACATAACAGTACAGAGGTTTCAGTTCATCTCACTTCCGTGGAACAGTTAATATACTGGAAGTCCTTCAACTCGTGGGCTGCTGGGTCCAAGGTCAAGGAAGCAGACAGCAGAGTGGTCCCTCAGGCAAGGCAAGCAGTGTCTGCCCACAGGCAGCAAACAGCAAGGTAGGTCACCAACCCTCTGTAGTTCAGGAGCTTAGCAAAGCAGGCCTGGATAGGATATCAAATGCAAGCAATGCAAGGTGACAGAATCCACCAGCCTCAAGCTCAAGCAATGTACACACCAGCAGCTTGGTGAAGCTTGTCTCGAAGGAGCCTCAAGCTTTGGCAACATGATCCACAGGTTGGCTTGGCCCACAGGTAGTGTAGCTCAAAGGTTTGGGCAGAGAACTAGCTAAAGCAGCAGCATGCTCCAGCACACTCATATCATGAGAGCAAGAGAGAGGGGGGCATCCCTTGCAGAGCCATTTATCTCTTTGCCCACCCATTAAACTGCAACCTGATGAATCCCACATGTTCCTCTGGGCCAGGTTGGCACAATAAACCTACCTATCACAAGCAGCTTAGTCCTCAAAGTAACATCCTTGCTTTTCAATACTTTAAACTGGTCTTATGCAACAAACTTACCCATTACAAGACTATCTTTTGATCTTTTGACTGCTGCTTTTGTGAGCATTGATTGTGAATCCAAGCAAGATAAAGTCCTTGATAATTTCGATCTTTTTTCCGTTTATGATGATGTTACCTATTGGTCCAGTTGTGAGGATTGGTCTTCTTGACACTGACTTGTAATCCACACTGAAGGCTGTAATCCTTGATCTCTGTCAGCATCTGTCCTCACTTACAGCAAACAAGGCTGTGTCATCTGCATATTGCAAGTTGTTAATAAGCCTTCCTCCAGCCCTGATGCCACGCTCTTGTGCAGCATACAGATGAGTAAGTCTATTAAGAAGCTAGAGCCCTGACGCACAACCTTCCTGATTTTAAACCATGCAACATTCCATTTTTCTATTGGCACAACGGCCTCTTGATCCCAGCACAAGTTCCACACGAGCACAATGAAATGTTCTCCATTTCCTATTCTTCTCAAGGCTATCCAAAGTTTGTTATTCCCCACACAGCTGAATGCCTTGGTCTAGTCAATACAACATACATAACATCTCCCAGGTATTCTCTGCTTTCAGCCGAGATCCATCCAACATCAGCAATACTATCCCTTGTTCCACTTCCTCTTCTGAGTCTGTCCAGCTCCTCTGGCAGCTTCTTGTCAATGGACTGCTACAACCATTACTGGATGGCCTTCGGCAACATTTTATTTGCATATCAGTGATATTGTTCTAGAATTTGAGCATTCAGTTGGGTCACCTTTCTTGGGAATGGGCATGTATATGTCTCTTCCAGTCAATTTGCCAAGTAGCTGTCTTCCATATTTTCTGGCATAGACAAGTAAGAGCTTCATCAGCTTGTTGAAACATTTTAATTGGCTTTCCATCAATTCGTGGAACCTTGATTTTGGCTAATGCTTTCAGTACAGCTTGAACTTCTTCCTTCAGTAACGCTGGTTTTTGCTAATTTCACCTCCTGAAATGGTGGCACGTTGATTAGTTCCTTTTGGTGCAGTGACTCGTATCTTCTTTCCATCTTTCTTTGTTGCGTCCTGCCTCATTCAATATTTTGCCTATAAACTCTTTCAATATTACAACTTGAGACTTGAATTTTTCTTGAGTTCTTTCACTTTACGTATGCAGAGTGTATTCTTTATAGTTTCCTAGCTCTACATCTTTGCACATTATTAACAATATTTTACTTTGTCTTCTCGGTCGTTGAAATTTTCTGTTCAACTTTTTAATGTCGCCGTTATTTCATTTGCTGTAGACACTCTGTGATTCAAAGCATGTTTCAGTGAATCGTTTGGCATCCACTTTCATCCTTTCTTTCTTTCCTTCTTTATTTTTTTAATGATCATTTCCTTTCCTCATGAATGATGTTCCTGGTCCTCCCACAGCTCTTTAGGTCTTCTGTAATTAGTGTTCAAGGCATCAAATCTGCTCTTGAGATGTTCTTGAAAGTCAGGTGGGATAGACTCAAGGTCGTATTTTGGCTCTCATGGACTCGTTTTCTTATTTTTTAAGCTTCAACCTGAACTTACATATGAACAGTTGATGGTCTGCTCCAGTCAGTTCCTGGCCTGGTTTTAGCTGTTTATTTTTAGTTTCTCCATCATCCCTTCCCAAGATGTAGACGATTTGATTTCTTTGCATTCCATCTGGAGAAGTCCATGTGTACAAACATTGTTTGTGTTGCTGCGAAAGGTGTTTACCATGAGCAAGTTGTTGGTCTTGGAGAATGCTATCACGCGATCTCCAGCTTCGATTTCTGCCACCAAGACCACATTTTCCAAGGACTGTTCCTTCCTTGTTTCCAGCTTCAGCAGTCATACCAATCATTGACCTGGCAGGCTGAAGAGCTAGCAGTGGACAGTCCTGGAGGCAGCAATGGGCTCAGTGCGCTTGAAGAGAAGAAAGATTTGCAGGATACATGCCACTCAGTGAGTGGTGGGAGATAGGGCGGTGCACCCCTCTAAATGAAAGGATGTGTGGGCTCTAGGACCTTGTGCTCAGAGCAAGGAGACCCCCACAGGGTATTTATGGTGTGTGCCCATTTGTGAAGGAGTTACCTGAGTGCTGTTTGTTGGTGTGGTGAGTGTCTGAAGTCCTAGCACAGAAATGAGCGATGCAGGTCTTTCTGAAGAGGGATGTGGAGAGATAGGAGAAACTTTTCTCAGAGTTAGCTTTGAGCAGTCTTGGTGGTGAACTGGGTATCTGGGGAAGATGAGAGGAAAATTGGGTTCAGGGCTGACTGGCAGGTATCTCCCCGAACAATCAGATCACTGGCATTGTTGTCCGATTAAGCGTATTAGAAAAATCCAGAGAAAATGAATTGGACGTATTGTAAAATCCTATTCAAGGAATTCTGGTGGTGCTGCCGGAGAAGCATTGGGTGGCTATCCTCAAGATCAGCGGTTCAAAACCACCAGGCGCTCGTCGGGAGAAAGATGCAGCTGTCTGCGCCCATAAAAATGTACAGTAATATAGAGGCTTGCTGTAAGTCTGAATCCACTTGACAGTGGTGGGTTTGGGTATTTTGGTGAAACATTGTGTGAAAATGAATAACAATAATAATAGTAGTTTCAAGAGTAACAATGACTAACACACTATTGTAGTATTTCTTCTAAGCAGTGTTCCAAAACTTTTCTGTGTATGAAATAATTGAAGCTTCCAGTTAACTCGGTGAGATTGAGGCTCTTGTTGCCTCCACTTTATGGGTGAGGACACTGAGACCCAAAGAAGTTAGTGACCTGGCCACCATTGTGTCAGTTAGAAATGAATTTAGACTAGATGTCTAAATTTAGAAATATTCAGATTATCAGTGCTAAATGAAGTCATGGAATGAAAAGCAATTTCCTTAGAACTGAGCTCTAGAAATGTTTTATGATTCAAATCAAGATTTAAGAGGCACCAAAGCAGTGCAGAGGAGAGGAAAAAAGGGGGGAGGAGGGGGGCAGCCTTCCTATGGGTCAGTTTCCTTTCACTGAATTTTAAAAGCGTGAACACACACACACACAAATGTATGAAAAGATTGGGCTCCACTGGAAGAAATAGGCTATGAAGAGTTCTGAAATTCTGTCTGAGATTGTGGAATATGGATGTGTAGACCAACACCCCATGCTGTGCCACTTACACGCTTATTTGTGTAAATGTAGGCAAGTTGCTTCTTCGCATGAGGGATAAGGTCAGCTCCATAAAATGATTAAGCTTAAACTAGTAATAACTTACTAGAAAATAGGGATTTCTTTATTTCTCATATAAAAGAAGCCCAGAACCACCAGTGCAAACTTGATGTGTCTGCTGACTCCACACTCCGTAAGGACCGAGTGAGCCTGAGCCGTATTGTGGACTCCAAATGGCCAAGGCCCGTACCTTCCAGCTCACTCGTGCCCAGGGTGTGTGTGTGTGTGTGTGTTTGTGTGTGCGCATATGCGCGCGCCATCCCACTCATGGCAGATTCATATCTCGTGCATTCTGCTTGCCACTTATTCATGGGTGTTTGTAGTTGTTACTTCTCCTTTTGACTCCTGCCCATCAGCAAAGGCAGGTGCTGAGAGCTTTGCTCCGTGCATGTCTGCAAGGGCCTTTCTACTTTAAGGAGGCAACTCTTCCCCAGTCGTATTTTGAGGCCCTTCTGACCCGAGGGCTCGTCTTCTGGCATGATAGCAGATGATGTTCTTGTGCTGTGCATGAAGGTTTCGGTGGCTAATCACTCAGAAATGGCCTTCCTGCTCTGTTCTTAGTATGGTAGCTACACTAAAACGGGTCCACCATGGACGACCCTGCTGATCATTTGAAACACCACTGGCCCGGTTTCTGGCCTCACAGCAACACACCAACCACCACAGTTTGACAGCCTGACAGAGGAGAGGTGGTAGAACAGTAGTAACTTTAAAAAGGAGACCTGGTGACCAAACTCATTGCTTCCAAGTCGGTGCTGATCCATAGTGGCCCTCTGTGGGTCTCCGAAGCTATAATTGTTTGTGGGAGTAGAAAACCCAGTCTTTCTCCCGAGGAGCTGAAGGTGGTTTTGAACTGCCGACCATGCGGATCGTAGCCCAACTCGTAACCACTCCACCCTGTTGGACCCAGTAAACCATTAACAGATGTTTGCTGACTGAGTTGAAGCGATTTCAGTGGAGTAGCTATCAGATGCCTATTGGTGGTGGTGGTGGTGGTGGCCCAGCTGGGTCTGACTCACGGCGACCCCAGGTGAGCGGAGCAGAACTTCATCAAAGTGGCGACCTCTTGTAAGAGGACCATCAGGGCTGACTTCCAGGGTTTAAACCACCACCCAACCTTTGGGTGGTTTAAGTTTCATGCTTAGCTCTTTGTCCCACCCAGAGAACTCCTTAGTAGATGTTGTAAATGAGCAAATCTTGGGGGGTGAGGGGGGAAGCTTAGTTAAAGCATTTCACTAATTCATCAGGAAGTACGAATTGGGGAGAGAGAATGCTTTTCTGCTCCACTTTGCATTTCCACGGCTAAGCTTTCCTGTGCTTTCAGAGGACATTTCAGAATGGCCCGACTGAGAAGTCACTATCTCTGCAGTTCATGAAACTTCCCATCACGTTGCCTGCTGTGTGCTGTAACCAGGCACTGTCCAAGGACAGCTTTCTGGGAGATGAGCTGGAAGCATTATGTGTGGGGACAGCAGCCCCTGTCATGAATCCACCTGGTCGTCAGGGCCCTGACTCGCTGGGAAACGTAATGAAGGGGTTGAGACCAGCTCCCCGTGGTGACTGCATTTCAGGGACCAGCTCCCTCGGTCAGAAATTCGTGGCAGGGATTATTCAGAAATGGAATGCAAAGGTATCAGGGCGTGGTAGACACGCAGTGTGGTACCCAGCAACTCCCAGGAATGGGGAAAAGCAAATGAATTCTTGGTGAAATCAATCTGAGGACGTATCAGCCGCAAATTGGTATCCTTTCCACACTTTGACTTGGGCTTCAGAAATAAGATGGCGCTTTTCCACCAACTCATGGCCTTCACCCTTATTCTGACCCACAGAATAGAGTAGCTCACCCTCAGTCGTGACCACGAATCCCCTGGCGGCGGGGGGCCAGTGGTGACGGTGCTCGGTAGCTCATTGAAAAGTTGGAGGTCCTAGCCCACAAGAGGTGCCTTGAAAGAAAGAGCTGGCAGTCGTCCTCTGAAACCCCAGCGGGGAGAAGCCAGGTCTACCCTGGCCCCAGCAGGGTTGCCGGAGCTGGAGCAGACTCCGCCACAGCAGTTTTAGATGTCTGCGTTCATTTAACGCTCCTCTTGAAATGAAACGGGTTTTACACGGCACTTTCCAACTTAGAATTTTACTTTTTGAAGGGTAGGAGCTTCGTCTGCGGTTTCCTCAACCCCCTCCCCCATCTCATGAGTCCCATTCTGCCGTCAATACTGAACCAGCATTTCTCCCCCCATGACCTCAGGAAGCCTGGCCTTTCCCCCAGAGTCCATGAAGGGACGGATTGGAGGACAGAGGTTCTGACATCAGCCTCCAACCTGTGACCCCATGGTCTCCTTCCCCTGACCTGCTGCCTCGCCATGGAATGCCTGGGCACTTTGGAAAGGGAAAAGCCATTAGCACAATTTGAGCGGGTCGTCCTGTGACAGCTTTTATTATATAACCTGATAGGAAAACTGGAAAGAGGCTACAGGGATGGAAGCACTGTGTGTAAAGAAAAGCAGGAAAAATCATGGCCGCTGGTAAGCCAAAATCCCCACAATTGAGCCTTAGCAACTCGCAGCTGGGTGTGTCTCCGTTAGCTCCTCCGATGCTCCGGAACCTGCCTCCTGTTTGGTCGTCAGGAACTGTCCTCTCCACGTCCTCCAGCTGAAACAGAGCAGCCCCTGCCCATCCACGCCTTCTGCAAAGGCTGCTACCAAGAGCAAATACAGACAGAGAGCATGAGTAAAATCAGTACCCTCCATTAAGGCGCGGGCCTGTTTCATGAGCACACGGTCATTAACCCGAGTTTTCCTGTGTTCACATAGTAACCACACAAGGGAGGAGGTAGACATACATCATCCCCGTTTTGCAGTCGAGGAAATACAACTCTGAGACGCTACTTAAACTGAGGATGGCCACAGCGCTTCTTAGTGCATGGCACTGAGACCTTGGTGTTCAGAGACCAAGTTCTAGGCTCTGAGGTCAGCACACTGAGTCAAGGACAGAAAGAAGTAATCGTCTAAACAGAACTCACAGCATCATAGGAATTCAAAACTTCTTAGGGGCCACATTTCCCAGTGGTGTTCACTGGGAAGATCTGTTTACCACAAGAACTAGATGGTGCCCCACCAGCACTAGACCGGGATCAAGACCGAGTGGGAGGAAAATGTAGACCAAAAGATAAAGTCCACAATTAAAGCTAAACTTAACGGTCCCCAAGAGACTGGAGGAGCCCCCAAGGCTTCGACCCTTCGGCCCCGGAACTGAGCCATTCCTGAAGGCGCCTTTTCAGCAGAACAGTAGATGGGCCATAAAGCACCAGGGCACTTGAGAGGACCGGGTTCCTCATCACCGTCAAGTACATGAAACCAAAGGGCGGCTTTGCCAGAAAGCAGAAATGAGAAGGCAGGAAGGAGAGAGTCCAGAGGGTGGAATGGGGAGAGCGCGGACACATGGTGGGGCGTGCAGCCAGCATCACGGAACACTGGATGTTCACCCTGCGGAACGGGAAACTCAATTGCTTTGTAGACTCTCACCGAAATCGCAAGCCAAAGTAAAAGATCCATTTAAAAAGTGAAAATCTTTCATGCATAAGAACAAGACCCCAAACCGCATTGCCATTGAGTGGGTTCTGAGTCACAGCAACCAGGTAGGACAGTGGGGAACCACCCCTGTGGGTTTCCTAGACCGTCACTCTTTCTGGGAGTAGAAAGTTTCATCTTTCTCCCAGGAGCAGCTGGTGCGTTAGAACTGCTGGCCTTGTGTTTAGCAGACGGAGCAGACCCACTCCACCACAAGCACAATGAAAGAAGCGTCTACGGGTCCCGGGGGAATCCTTGACAAGTCCAAAGGACTAGGACAGTTTGTTTTTGGTTTTGGTTTTTAAAATGTTGAATGGAACATAATGCTTACTTTCTGCACCCAGGGAAAGAATTTCCTATAAATCATCCTTCCTTTATGTTCCATGCAGGCTGAAGGTAGAGCTACTGATGGTACAGTAATTGGAATATATTCACATGCAAAGGGAGAGACAACAAGGATGTTTTAGCTGGCATCAATATGCATGCTAGCACAATCTTAACAGGAGTGCTAATTGGATCTCACACCCACACTACACAAATAACAGAAGCAATGACAATTTAGTCAGGGTGCTGAAACCAGAAGCCGTTACCATCAAATTGATTCTGACTCGTAGCAACCAGTGGATAGAGTAGAGCTGTCCCGTAGCCCCCGTGGTGTGGTGGTCATGCGATCCTCATGGTTGGCAGTTGGAGACCACCAGCAGCTCCGAGAGAGAAAGTCTGGGCTTGCCGCTCTCGGGAACAGTCACAGGCTCAGCAACTCACAGAGGGTCGCTCTGGGTCAGCAGTGCCTCGATGGCAGTGAGACCGGGTTTCTACGGCCATCATCAGTAGGCTGGCATCACTGCCTGCCACACATTTCCCATTCAGAGTGGCTGGTGGGTTTGACCTTCTGACCTTTCAGTTAGCAGCGAAACACTTCACCCACCACTGCACCACCAAGGCTTCTTGCCTGGGTGCCAATGAAAGGTAAATAAGGAAACTTGGAAATGTCATCAGAGAAAGAAAATGAGACATCTGAGCATAAAAAGGAGCAACCCTGGTGGCCCAGTGGGTTCCACACGGAGGGGCTGCCAGCCACCGCGCCAGCGACTGGAAGCCACTAGCTGCCCCCTGCGTGAGAAATGAGGCTTCCTGCACCCGTCAAGATGGACAGTCTCCGACACCCACAGAGGCCGATCTGCCAATCTGTCCTGTAGGGTTGATGGCCGCAAGCTTAGTTTCTGGAGTGTTAAACATAAAGGGAACTTAACTCGAGGAAAGATGCTTTGTCTTCTTCTTTTTGTCTTTGTTTTGTCTATTTTTCTGTGTAAGAAGATCAGGACGGATGGATCTAGGAAGGAAAGCTTCTTAAATAGAATGTAAGCTGTCATAGGGCTCTCCATCACAGGGCGGTGAGCAGCTATTATTATCCCTCGGCATGAGCCCAAGGGAGAAAAACTGTCTAGAAGCCTGTTCATCTGATCAGAATTCGTGGAGGGCTGGACCTTCAAGCCCATCCCGCTGCGTCATTCCCTGCAACCGTATAGTGGGACAAAAGAGACCCTGGACCCAGCAGTCCCCCCAGGTCCCGTAGAAGGCTAGCAGTGAGAAGTCTCCATGGTGGCTTACAGGGAACTCCAGCCAGCTGTGTGTGTGTGTGTGTGTGTGTGTGTGTGTGTGTGTGTGTGTGTGGTGTTTGCTGACCGAAAGGTTAAACAGTGCTTCCTACAGTGTTTCCCAGGTTGGTTTGGGGCCTTCTTAGAGCCTGTAAAGGTGAAACTGAAGTGGGATTAAAGGTTGTAAAGGTTAAACTGCATTTCTTCTTCGACAAGGAATGATTGTATATGAATCATAATTGTAGGGAGAAGAAAGGGAATTAGCCACCCTGACTGTAGAAGGAGTTACAACACCTTGGAATTACCTGGGCTGGTTGTGAGTGCAGCCCAGGCGTCAAACTTGTCATCAGTTTGTACTTCCTGTGTTCACTAGGGTTTGGGACCCACTAGTTTCCGGAGTTTCTCCACTGCCTCAAAAGCTTAAAGACTTGAGGTAGCTGCATGAGGGACACCCTACTGAAGCGGTGCGGCATCTCCCTGGTCAAAAGATACTTCCTGACCACATGTTATGCCTGGAAGTAGAGGACGTTTCATTTCTAGGTCACTCTGTGGAGGACAACTCACACTTCACAGGTCAGCGTAGGACTTGTTTCATTCATGAGTCCCTCGGGCAGGTCCCCAGGGTTGCTTTTGGCTCATAACTGTGAACTCTCACAGAGAGTACCGCATTTTACAGAGGAGCACATAGATGGAAGCTTTGTTAAGGCCACAGGGTAAATGGATTCGTTCCCCATTGGCTGCAGATCCACCTCAACCCGGCTTACGTGCACAGG
>NW_022111339.1:378392-382319 GCF_000313985.2 Echinops telfairi
CGTTGGTTTGAATCTGAAGCCCGTACTACTTGTTGATTGCGTGGCGGCTGCCAAGCCCGCCAGCCTGTGGTGTTAAGATGAACAAAGGACTGACGTCCCTTAAAGAGGGTCAATGTGGATTAACACAAGACTTGGGAGTTCATTTCCAATTCGCATACACAAGTTCCGTTGCCAGCACAAAGATACCCTGTAGGTTAAACGAGCACTGGACCGTCACACGTGTTTGTGTAAGCATCACATGCGGTTGTGGCCGGAGGTGAGCATCCTGGGAGATGAGTCAAAAATGTTGTACTGAATATCTCAGTAAGAACTTTGATGATAGCATCTCATCTCTCAATAAATACATGCAGAGACAGAACTTGCATGGATTTAAATTTAAATGAGACCTTTCCCCACACCTCTCTGGTCCGTTCCCAATGCTCTTTATTCATTGACTGCCTGTGGGCCTGGAACACCAACAGCTCATCCTTTCAGCACAGGACTGGATCACAGGACAGGGCTGGGTCCTCTCAGTGCTTATGGACGATGTAGTTACCTGCAGATCCTTTCCCACTCTAACTGAGGAATGAACCGAGGCTGAATGAAGCTGCTTCGGTTTATGATGCTTAGTGTGAACAGTGGGCTAGTGTGTGACACACAATCAGCAGTTCTAAACCACCAGATGCTCTTTGGGAGAAAGATGAGGCTTTCTACTCCCATAAAGAGTTACAGTCACGGAGGCAGTCCTACTCTGTCCTGTAGGGTTATTATCAGTACCAACTCAATGGCAGGGCCTTGAGTGTGTGTCCCCAGATTTGGAGCCAGGCTCCTTTGTGATCCCAGTTGGAAGGACAGCATCCAGAATTATATCTCATGGCCTGGTTGGCTCAGCTGCTGATCTCTGAGTGAATGACTGACTGGCTGACTGGCAGGGGAGGCTGGAGACGGCAGTGCTCAGACTTGTCAGCACTGGGTCACACATCCACCTCCGGAGTCAGGGGTAGAATCAGCACTTCAGAACCACTCCCTGAGCTGACTGCGAGCAGAGGTGGGACTTCTTGTGTGGACTCTTGGTGAGCCCCTGTGTGCAGCGCAGAACGGGCTTCCACAGGGCTGTCAAGACTGTGTGCTCTGACGCACGTGGCCATTCCTGTCTTCGGAAGAGGAATCCCTTTGGGGGATTTGAACTGCTGCACTATGTATAAGCCAGTCTGATCCTACGCCATGCCGGCCTGCTCCTGGCAGAGTTCCTAATTGTACCCTGTGGTATGGGTACTTCGTGGGTCCTGTCCCATTGGTCCCTCCATGTCCTTGGGGAATTCCTGCTGGACATCTGCACACAGGCATGCAAGTGACACTTCAGAGTAAGGCAGAGCATACCGCCTCTTGTACATGAAAGAAAATCTGTTTAAATTGGCATCTGTTTTGTAGTAGTTCTTCCCTCCCTCAGCCCTGAAGCCCTCCCATTGCTTTTGGTGGTTATAAAACACTTGCAGCCATTGAGCCGGTTCAAACTCATAGTGATTCCATAGAGTAGCACGGCTCCTTTGAGTTTCCAAGGCGGACAGTCTTTATGGGGGAGAAAGCCTCACCTTTTATCCCTCAGGAAGGCTGGTGAGTTTGAACTGCTGACTTCTTCATTAGCAGCCCAATGCATGACCCACTGTGCCTAGTCAGTTACATGGAGATACGAAAATCTAAATTGCCCCCGTGTTGGAACCGTGGTCTTGAAAGTGGGTTAGTCTTAGTTACAAGCATGCCCCCACCCCCAAGGTGGAAAGGTAGCAATGAGCCCTGGCATCCTGGCTGGCAATCATGAGGCTGACCCGGATCACACACCCTTTTGTTCGGTGCCACACGGGCTCACTGGGAGTCAACACCCACCCGATAGCAATGAATGATGATGATGATTAAAGCTCATGTTTCTTTCTTCTAAGAATTACTTCTCCCTGTTTCTTAGCTTCTCCTCAATCTTCTCAACTCTGCAGTGGAAACAGTAGCAATGACCCATTTCATAGGACTGACGCGAGCACTGCAGTCTAAGCACTTAGGCCAGTGACTGGCACCAACTGAAGTACGGTGGGGTCCATTGTGGCTCCTAGTGACCCCACGCGACACAGAAGAACTTCCCTCGGCTGTGAGGGAGGGGATTCTTGGCCGTCATCTTTCCAGAAGCACATGGCTAAGTTCTTCCCTGACAAAACCTCTGTGTCTCTGGTAATAGCTCCACCCAGGCTCCTTGAAGCAAGCAGTGAACGGTAGCCATTGTAATAGTGTTGCCATCACCATCGTCTTTGCCTAAGGAGGCGCTGCCCTGATGGCAGCCTCCAGCCTGTTAGGAAGAAAGCCCTCCCCATCGTAGCAGAGTGCTATGCATCACGTTAGCCATAGAGCTCCTTGCCGCTATAGCTTCGAATCATTCTAGAGCCAGTGTTTACCCTTTCAAATCAGTCCGTCTTCTTGTGCCAGGACTTAGGGGCATTCTCATCGCCCTCTTGGATGCCAGCCTGACTTCAAGAGCAGATTGCCAGAAACATGGCAGTGTTTGGTTTTATGGCCCCCCCACCTTGCTCCACCCCTTCTGTAGCATGCTGGGGGTGAAGTTAGAAACAGAGTCAGTATCCCACTCGCTCCCCTGGTGCTGAGGGAACCAATCAAGGATGCTCAGCCTGTTCCCACTGCTGGAGGTAGCGACCCCCGCGGGGCCTGCTCCCGGGAGTGGGTGGGATGGAGCAGCCATCCCGGGCCGAAAGCTCTGGAGCCAGAAAGAAAGGAGGGCATCGGCCCAATGCCTGAGCGTTGGGAAACATACTCTGAGAAACAGTGTACCCCAAGAAACTGAGTGCTGAGCAATATGGCACAGGCATGCGCGACCTCCATTTCTCCCTTCTCCGTCACTCCCGCCATCACGCAGACACGCACCACAGACCCCATGTCATTCCCTGAGCGGCGCCCTTTTTGTAGCCACCCGATTTGTCAGCTCTCTTCCTGCCTGTCCCTCCAGAAGTGCCTGGGACGAGACTGTGACACAGCTTGATGATGTGGGACGATGGTGTTGGGAGTGTGGGTGTCATTTTGTGTGGGATGTGATTGGTGTTTCCCTTGGGGGCTCCTGGTCCGCAAACCTCAGTGTATCTGGCTTTGGGCTGATGATAGTCACCCACCACTAACGGCTGCCCATGGCCCCTGGATTCTGACCCATGGCCACTTTCTATTCGTCAGGGTCGAACTTCTCTCCACAGGGTTGTCAGGGGCCAGTAGTGCCCCAGGCTTTTCTCCTCTTGGTGAACTCAACCTGCCAAGCTCTGTGTTCATGGCCAAGTGCTTACCCACTTGCACCCCCTGCGGGCCCTTGAAGCTGCTCACTCCATGACAGTATGCGAAGCTAATAACAGTAGTTCTGTGTTCATGTTTATAATCTAGAGCTTGGCTCCATCTTCGGCATCAGAGGATAGGGAGGTTCTTGCAGGTGGAGGAGCAACCTGAGAGCACTGGGAACAGTGTGCAGATCAAGGAAAGGGCAGAAGGTGATGGTGGGGTGGAAGGCCACCACAGATTCAGACACCCAGCAACCCTGGCGCATTTTCAGGAGATGTGTCTGTGTCTGTGTTGAACTGCCGTGATGCCATGTGAGCCCTTTGATAGCTCAGCCTTAGTGGGGGTGATTATTAGGTGCCACGCCAAGTCAGACCCCGACTCCTGGGGACCCTGTGTATGGAGGGACGGCACCTTTGTGATCCATCGGGTTTTAGTGGACTGGTTTTGGGAAATAGATCTCCAAGCTATTCTTCCTCTTCTGTCTTAGCCTGGACGCTCTGCTGACCTCCTGGAGGAGGACATTGTGGGTGATGACGGGTCAGATAGGATGTGGGGAGTGGGGGACCCTCCATGAGAGGAATTGACACAGTAGCCAACACAGTGGGCCTGAGCATGCTGCTGATCTCAGGA
>NW_022111339.1:383540-385217 GCF_000313985.2 Echinops telfairi
TGATCTCGGGACGACCTACAACAGCACTACCCAAAATGGGCCCCCTGGGGGTGCTGGAATGAGGGGGGACTGGGGAGGGCTACAAACGCAGATTCCTACACTCGATCCTGGATTCTGGGCCGTAGTACAAAACATTGCCAGGGGTGACTGGGTAATTTTTTTTTCCTTCCCTGGAAAGGCAACAGTAGGCCAAATATGTCTGAGACTCTGTCACCCAGATCTGGCAGATGTTTGTGCATCATGCTTTGGAGTCAGGTCCAGGGCAACTGGCAACAGCAGCACTAGGAAGACCCCCCCACCCCATCCTCTGGCCCAGCCCCTCCCTACCTGGGGATTCTCCTTCATGCTGATGGCAGTGGGTGTCTGAGCCAATTCCTGTCTGAGTGAGCATTTCCTCCTGGGAGGACCACCACTTTTGAGGACTGCAGTCACATAATAAAATGTCGATGAAAAACAGCAAAACAGCTCACTGCCATCGAGTCAGTGCGGACTCATAGCACCCCCCTGTTACAATGAAACAGACTGTATAGCTGTTTACCAGAGTAGGAGCCCCGTCTTTCCCCTGAGGAGCTGCTGGTGGTTTTGAACTGCCGGCCAGTGCATACCTACTCCACCCCCAGGCTCCTCCTCAAACAAATCACAACGTATAAACACCACAAGCAGTGTTTTTATGAGATGCTTCAAGACAAGGCACACGAACACTCCTGCTGGGGCCCATGTCTCCACACTCAGCCTCACTCTCTTCTCTCTGGTCTCGCAGGGAGAGGCCATTGTGGTCCCAGGCCTCTTTGGTTGGAGCTTCTTCCTCTTCACGCCATTGACCTCCATCCTCACCCCTCAGCCTTACACTTACTTCATTAGCTGATGACAGCACTGTCCGGTTGAGAACTAGCCCTTAGCAGCTAATGAATGGGGGGTGAGGGTGGGTGGGGGGTGGAAAGGAAGTAATTAGGGTGATTAAAATATAAATCAATTAAGCCGAATGTGATGTAGCCTGCTCAGTAATCTCCTGTATCACTTAAGGGTGAAACATCTTGAATTTAATAACATAATTTATTAAGGATACATTTAATTCTGGAGTTCTAATTATGCCTTTATTATGCTCAGAAAGTTCCATGTCACTCTAGGCTCCCTCCCCCCCAAGGCACTCCTAATTTCTGTTAATTATTATGTATGGTAATTTCAGAATAATTTTTACCCATTTCTTAAGATCGGCATTGTGAAGCAGCTGTTCGGGCCTCATGGTGCATTTTCTTTGAAGCAAATTGTAATACTAATTTTCCTAACGTAAGATATATGAGAATGAAGAGAATCATTTGGAATCATTTACTGATTTAATAAATATTTATTAGATGCCAGGGAAGAGCCGTGGTAGCATAGGAGTTCAAACCACAAGGTCAACAGTTTGAAACCACCAGTGGCTCCCCAAGGAGTGGCGGGCGGGGGGAGAGAGGTGGCTTTCTAATCCTGTAAAGACCTAGAGTCTTGGAAACCCAGGGGCAGTTCCACCCTGTCTTACAGGGTCTCTGTTGAGTTGGAATCAACTCAGTGGCAGCGGGTTTGGTGTGGTTTGGGTGGGGCAAAGAGGAAGAAACCCAAGACCAATCCAGAACAGTTTGTATCTTGATGTTTGTTATTGTTGTTTTGTTTTGTCTTTTAAAGGATTCCATTAGTTAG
>NW_022111339.1:386301-388412 GCF_000313985.2 Echinops telfairi
GGGAACCCAAGAGGAAAGCAAATTTTGGGAATGATGAGGGCAACAAATGTATAGGTGTGCTTTACACAATCGAGCTATGTATTGTGATGAATTGTATAAGCCCCAATAAAATGATTTTTTAAAAAAAAAGAGCTACCATCTCAGAAGCCCACAAAAGCAGTTCTACTCTGTCCTGTAGGGTCACTAAGGGTCTGAATGAACTCGAGGGCAGTGAGCTTTATTTGGGTTACCCCTGAAGACCACTGGGATCCGTGGGTCCTAGGGTAAGGTCGCTGCCACAGGGAGAATTGCTCTTTGCTTTCATTGTGTGTTTGAGCAGTTGTTGTGTCCAGTTGAGTCGGCTCTGACTCATAGCACCCTTATGTGGCAGTTGTCTCGGCTGTCATCTCACAGCAGCAGACACATTGCCAAGTCATTTCTCCCACGACCTTCAAACCTAAGCAGCCAAATGCTTAGCCATTGTGCCACCTGTTTAGAGTAGTGCTAGAAGGTCTTTCTGGGCAGGTCAGTTGGGAGAGCATCCTGAAGGACAGTACTAACCCAACTCCAACTCAGCGTGACCTCATAGAACAGGGCAGAACTGCCCCTATGAGTTTCTAAGACTATAAGTCTGGCAGGAGTAGAAGCTTTGTCTTCCTCCCGTGCGCAACTGCCGGTTTCAAACTGCTGTTTGTGCTTAGCAGCCGCGCAGGAAACCCCAGTGCCACCAGGGCTCCACGGCCAGTACAGGATAGAACGTTTCATTTCAAGCTGAGCGATGTCTCCGGAAGGCTCTACAAAGAAACAGGCTTCTGGAAGATTCATCTAACAACAGCATGGAAAGAGTGTGCAGGAATGAGAATGGGGTTGGGAATGTCAGAATAGAGCCCTGCAAGATCAAGAAAAGTGTGAAGAATCTAAACTAAGTACCAAAAAAATAGAACCCAACTTTGCTGCCGTCAAGTCAATTCTGACTCATAGCAATCGTGTAGGTCAGGGTAGAACTGCCCCTGTGGATTTCCAAGACAGCAGCTCTTTACAGGAGTGGTTGGTGGTTTCAAACTGCTGACCTTGTGGTTAGCAGCCCAAAGTGCCACCACTATGCCACCTGGGTTCTAAATTAAGTAAGAAGTGAGGAAATGAGATAGATACGGAAGAGAACGAGAGATTGTGGGGGTTAGGTCATTAGACTAGCTTGACTTTCTCTTGTATCCAGTCGCCAACGGTTGCCACTACCTCCGTGACAGTCCAGCTGTGAGCACTATTGAAGGGGCACCAAAGCAAGCAGCCCCTAGGATCAAGAACAGCGTGTTCTGGTGACTCAGCCTGCTGAGCAGATCCAGGCATCCCAGTCTCATCATCCTCGCATGCCTGCCCTCCCTGGCTCTCCCACTGCCCCTGTGGAGACTGCAGCAAAGACTGCGCTCCAGACTCCTTTCCCTGCGCCAAGCTGCTCTTCCTCTCTCGCTTCTAAGTTCTTCAAAGCAAACAAACTAACCAAAAGAGTGAAGTCATCATCCTCTATGAAGACCCCAAACAGCAGGCAGTCTTGCTTCCATGCCTTTCCTCGTAAATAACCAGACAGTTAGCAGGCTCGGGTCATTCACCAAGTGAGCTCATCAGATCTCTGCCCCATGCGTCACGAGCTATATTCGTTTCCAATGGCTGCTATAACAAGAGTTCCCCCCAGATGACTGACTTGAAGCAGAAATTAGTTCTCACTCCGTTCTGAAGCTAGAAATCCAAAATGGTGCTGCCCAAAGGGCTGGGCCCTGAAGGCTCTAGAGAGGACCCTTCCTCACCCCTCCAGCTTCTAGGGCGGCTGACGTTCTTTGGTGTCCTGCAGTTGCAGTCACGTGAGAAGACTTCCTGCCTCTGTCCTCACATGGCCACCTTCTGTGATTTTGTTTATTTTCCTTACGTTTATAAGGACACCAGTCACACCGGATTAAGCCTATCCTATTCAGGTTGAAACCACCAGCCATTCGTGGGAAGAAAGATGTAGCAGTCTGCTCCTGTAAAGATGTGCCGTCTCAGAAACCCTGTGGAGCTGTTCTAGCCTCTCCTATGGGCTCGATAATAAGTCACAAAGGCAGCGGGTCTGGTCTGGGATTCCCAAATGAGGGCGTGAA
>NW_022111339.1:389000-392920 GCF_000313985.2 Echinops telfairi
ATTGACTGTCTTCCCCACCCTCCCCTTGAGTTGGTATTTCCACCTGCTTTGTTGGCTGCTGTAGATAAGCATCGAAAACCACTGTTGGGATTTAGATTTAGGGAGAGGCCTTCAGTCCACATTGGTTGGATATAAGCAATAAATGGCCGTTGCCCATTCTAAAAAAAAGTCTCTGGTTTCCTAGTGCTCACAGGATAAAATTCAACTACCGATGAAAACATTTGAAAAGATCGTCCAGTCTGACTCCAGGCTCCTCCAATCTTCTCTCTGCTTGCTCTGCATTGCATGTCGTGCGTTGCTAGTTGTTGAGACAGAAAGCAGCATTGTGCGGTTCTGCGGCACCCTCTCGACTATCAGCTTGTGCCCGAGCTCTGACAGACTATTCCTTATTCTGACCCAAAGAGTGTTCTTCGGCTGATTTTAGGAAGTAGATCACCTGGCCTTTCTTGTTGTTGTTGTTAGGTTCTATTGAGTTAGTTCCAACTCACAGTGACCCTGTGTACAACAGGGGAAACACTGACCAGCCCTGTGCCATCCACACAATCATGTTTAAGCCCAATTTTGCAACCACGGTGTCAATTGAGAGTCTTCCTCTTTTTTGCCGACCCTCTACTTTAAACCAAACTCCTTGCCATTGAGTTGATTCTGATTCATAGTGATCCTATAGGGTAGAGTAGAACTGTCCCTATGGATTTCCAAGGCTGTAATTCTTAACCAGAATAGAAAGCCTCGTCTGTCTCCCATGGAGCTGCTAGTGGTTTCGAACTGCTGACCTTGAAGACAACTACTCCACTAGTAAGTAACCCGTGATGACAGCAGCACTCTACTTTAGGCTGTCTTAATTGAAGCTCTGTTGGAACCTGTCCACCACAGGTGACCCAGCTGGTATGTGAAATACTGGTGGCATAGCTTCCAGTATCACAGCAACACAGAAGTCCCACAAACTGACAGACCGGTGGTGGTCACTTGATGTAATTAACTCTGCTGTTGCTTGAATTCTTAAACACACCATCTCCTTTCAGCCTTCTCTGATCCTGCTGGATCTCCTCCAGACATGCCTCATCCCATCTCTTGTCTTCCTCATACAGGAAGAGCAATGTCTTCTCTTTCAAAACTTAGCCCAAAAGTACTTCCCCGGGGTCTTCTCTAACTCTATGAAGTAGAATTAGTTACTTTTTATGTTCACTGAATTTTATTTCATTTTCTTTGCAGCACTTAGTAACACATTGATTCCTTGGTCTCCTCCTGTACGCGATATCGTGAAACCTATGTCCAGTTTTGCTGGTCAGAAATAATCACGGCATCTGGCTCAGAAGTTACTGGTCACTTAAGTGTCTGGAAAGAGGAGCAACCTGTCCATTGAGCTGTGTAGTCAGGTGTTGGAATACCATCTCCATGACAGCATTTCCAAATCATGGCTGCCTTGACTCTTGAGGCCTGGAGCTTCCCCCAGCATCCTCAGTCCCTGTCTTGGAGAATGAATGGTGCCACTGCACTGACAGCAGTGCGAGAATTGGGAGTGATCTGATCGGTGACCTGCCTCCTTTCGCTCAGGCCACCCAATCAATCACTAATCCCATTGGCCTGTCGTCTTACAGAGCCTTCAGATTCATCACTGTCTTAGTTTCCTGGACACGTGCAACACAGTACCACCCAACCAAGTGGCTTTAAAGCACAAGGCATTTATTTTCTCACAGATCTGGAGGCTAAATTCCAAATCAGGGTCTCAGCTGTGTTTATTCCATCTCTGGGCCTCTCTTCTCGTCTCTGGCTCCCACTAGTTAGGCCTTGTTGTTCCTTTATGTGTAGATGCGCTTCATGAGGCATCCGTCTCCTCTCTGTGTGTAGCCTGCGCTTGCTCTGAGACACCGCTCAGAGGGTGTCGACCCACCCCACTTCACTGTCGTCACTGAGACTGGAGTCAGATACAGAAAAGGAAGCCCCTTTCCCAACAAGACCAAGTTCACTGTGTGGTTGAGCATATACGCAACAAAACATGCACCAGTCCGCTCATTTCTGCATGTGCTGCACAGTGACATCGATGCCATTCTGCAGATTGTGCCCACTCACCCGCCTCCTCTAAGTTGTGTCTCCCCCCTGACCCACACTTACTGCCCCCTAAGTTCCCTATCAAGTCTCTCTTGTTTCTCCATCACTTGATCCCTTACAGCTGCTTCTTAATAGACTGTGATGCTCAAGGCATGCAGGTGTTTTTTTTAACATTTTATTAGAGGCACATACAACTGTTATCCCAATCCATATGCACATCAATTGTGTAAAGCGCATTTGTACATCATTCTCAAAACATTTTCTCTCCACTTAAACCCCCAACATTAGGTCCTCATTTTTCCCCTCCCTCCCTGCTTCCCCCTCCCTCATGAGCCCTTGATAGTTTATAAATTGGTATTTTGTCATATCTTGCCCTGTCCGACGTCTCCCTTCACCCACTTTTCGGTTGTCTGTCCCCCAGGGAGGAGGTCACACACAGTTCCATGTAATCGGTTCCCTCTTGCCTACCCACTCTCCCTTTACCCTCCCTGTTTTGCCACTCACACCACTGGTCCTATAGGGCTCATCCGTCCTGGATTCCCTTTATTTTCAGTTCCTATCTGTACCAGTCTACATCCTCTGGTCTAGGGGCATGCAGTTTTTATAGTTCAGCTCACAGCTGATTGGTTTCAGACAACGTCAGGAGGTGTTTCTGGTTTCGGGTTTCAAGGCAGTCGTTTTAGGGGTTCACCCGCTCTCCCTGACTCCAGCAAGTCTGAAGTCCATCCGTCTCACTTTTTGAAGGACACGATTCGACCCATAGCAACCCCCTCTCTTTCATGCCTGCTGCCGAGCGCCATTACAAACTCCTCACCATCTCTCACCAACATGCAGCTGCCAGCGGTACATTGCCTGGGCGCGGCCAAGGTTCCAGTATATCTGTGTTGAGGGGAAAACCGTTTTCAGCAACAGTGGGCACAGGATCGGGCTGCAAGATTGAACATCTAAGGACAGCCTGTGCAGGGGGGGGCTCACAAAGTTCATGGGCATTTTTCATGGTCTCTTAATTCCAACTGTTCCCACTAACTTTCTGAAGCCCTTTCATATGCCCGAAGCCGATGTGCTTTCTCTGAAGGGTTTGGTTTTAGAGGCCGGCGCGGTCTGAATCGACCACAGCAGTGCATGTGGTTCTCCTGCTTGGGAAGGTGTGTGCCTCTGTCTCAGTGACTTTGCCAAAGTCTGCATGTCTTTTCTCTAAGTATTCTCTTCTTAAAGATTCCTCCTGGGAAAAATATAAAAACATTTTTAAACGATTGCTGTTGTGGTCCGTTTACCTCACTGGGATATATTTAAATACTGAGCCAACTTGGAAAAGTGTTTGTTGTATTCCAAGAGGTTAGAAGAGGTTGGGACATGTCCCTTTAAGGAAATGCCCCACTCACCATCGTTAGTTTGAAAGTTTTCCTCTCCTCACAAGTAAACTTATTAGGTTTAGTCTAGACTTTTCTCAAGGTCAGTTCTAGCTCTCAGCTTCTAAAGAACTGGGTTTATTTGTGTGTGTGTGTGTGTGTGTGTGTGTGTGTGTGTATGTGTTTTCCCCAGTTACCATGCTCTCTCTCACTTATTGGAAATATTTTTCCAAAGACTTCGCCTCTCTGAAAGGAGTGGAAAAGGCCTTCGGGGAGCTGTGTTTGTTAGCAAGCACTTCCGGCCCTCGCTCAGAACTGTCTCACTCTTTGTTTTCACAACAGGCCAGCAAAACATCAAAGAATCATTTTTGTTTGGTTTTAAAGCAAAACTACAGGGAAATTTAGAGAGAGGGAGAGAGAAGAGACTAAGGCAATTGTAAGATGTCATGATTCTAGACTCAGTGACTCTCGGGTAGTTTTCTCAGACCCACTTTTCAACAGACTAGTGCTTTGTGAAGGGCT
>NW_022111339.1:393477-395183 GCF_000313985.2 Echinops telfairi
GCTCCTCCAGCGCCCTCTTGTCGTCTCATGCTGGAGTGGACTTTCCTTCTCCAGTGTCCAGCCACGTTGGGACATTTGGTTCGGAGGGTTCTCAGTCTCCAGGGTTTGGCCGACTGTCCCCAGCCTTCAGCACATGCTGGATGGCTTCCATTCCAAAAGGCAAAAAGAGACACAGAGCTAGTCATGTGGTTTCTGTTATCTGTAACCATGGAAAACGCTGGCCATCTGTGAGGTTCCCATATTAACACTTTTCCCTCTCTCTTTCTCTCTCTCTCCATCTCCGTCGTGGGGAAAACAAGCCGAGGAAGTGGAGAGGCTGGCAGCAATGCGCTCCGACTCCCTCGTCCCAGGCACCCACACCCCACCCATCCGCAGGAGAAGTAAGTTCGCCAACCTGGGGAGGATTTTCAAGCCCTGGAAATGGAGGAAGAAGAAAAGCGAAAAGTTCAAGCACACATCTGCAGGTACAGCTGGGTTTCTCCACTTCTCGCCGGTGCTGTGTTGCCTTCCACTCTGTGTCTTGATTACTAGGATTACTGAATTATTACAAACAAATATGGAAGAGGGGACCCACCCTTTGAAATGCTCCTGGCTTCAATGATGACTGATTATGATTTAGAATCACATTTATAGCTCGTGTGTTTTCTCCGGCTTTGGGAGGATTTTCTTTTTTTGTGGGGGCGGGGTGTGGGGTGTGGGGGGGTTGAAATCATTGTGTGGGTGGTAGACATATAAAAAGAGGAATTTAGAATGCCACCTTTTCGGTCACTGAGCGCATCCACTCTGTCATTGGCAATCGACTTCTTCTCGTTCATCTGTATTTTAGCTGCTCCCAGGAGAGTCAAAACGCAAGCAGAAAATAAGCAATTTGTGGCGTTTGGGAAGATAAGAACAGGTTCTTTCATGGGAGGCAGGAAAAGAACGGGCGGGTAGAAGGTAAGACACCACGGTAGCTACAGCAACATCTACACACCCCAGAGCCTGGAGAACAGCAGAGCAGAATCGGGAGTCAGACTCCTGGGGTTCAAATCCCAGCCTTGATACTTTCGAGTTAGTTACTTCCCAGTTAGTTACTTGCCCATTGGGCAAGTCACTGTTCTCGCCTCTGCGCCCTGGTCTATTCAGTAGGCGTAAGACTGATAACACCCATGAGTCCATCATTTGTGAAGAGTTTGGAACCTAGGCCGGGACACCTTTGGAGAGAGTTTCCAATAAGGAAGGGTGGGCAGAGAGCACAAGAGATCGGCAGAGAAGCACAGGAGCGAGTTGTGATTTCAGCCTGTGCGTCAGCCTGGAGATGTGGGAGAAGTACGCAGATTCTCGCCTCTGCTTTGTGCTGTTTGGTTAGCTGTGTGCTCAGGGTCATCCCCACAGAACTACCTCAGGGCTTTTATTTCCTCCTTCTTCCTGAACCTCAAACCCTCAACCTGCTTTCTCCTCCAAATCACCACCTCCAGTACCATAATCATGTCCCCATCTCCTCACCACCTCGCGAGCCAAAAGAGGAGCCATCTGCGGCTTGCCCCTGAGTACCGGTCTACAGAGAGTCTGGGTGCCGGCCTCTGTGGCCAATGAGAGAGACAGCAAGGGAAAGGACAGTGCATCTGGAGCTCTTTAAAAGTTCTCAGGGGGACCACTCCCGGTTTCTATTGTCTGATTCTGTGTCTTACCTGGAGGCAGCAGTGTCCTATGTGGGATAACTTGCC
>NW_022111339.1:395971-397416 GCF_000313985.2 Echinops telfairi
TAGGCAGTGTTGCTACTTTGTCATTAACTCTTTGTAATGTTCTTGAATAGAAGACTATTCCTAAATGCTCATAGCCAAACGGAAACGGATTGATTGGCACCAAAGTGTGGTATTTGTATGTTGTGGTTGAACACTCACTTTGTTTGTGTGCATGTGTGTGTGCATGTGATAGATAGATAGGTATATAGATATATAGATATAGATAGGAAGATAGATCGGTCCTGAATTAGAAAGGGTAGAGGAAATACAAAGAAGATCATGTTATCATATTGGGTGGATGGGGGCATCTCAGAATTACAGCTATTCTAGTGGGGGGGGGGATGTTTTTGAAGCCAGTGTTTTACACTGTAGTAGTTTTTGGTTCTAAATTGAGTTCAGTAATGTTAATCCTTATTTGTTGAAAGAAGAGACTCTATACTGGTTCTATGCCTGAGGAATACTGACAGCATAAGCATTTTCTCTATAAGAAATCGTCTAAATGTTCAGATACAACGTTGATGTGCTCACTATTCCAAATGTGGATACCAATTTTAAACTAATATGCAAATGGATTGATTGTGTAAAGGTTCCATTATTGGCCAGTTTTAAGTTACATGCATGTAGGTGGTTCACATGTATGCATGTATAATATCCTTTTGTATGTACAGCAATGTCTGTCATTTTAAATGCAAAGACTATGTCCATATGTTAAATTTCATTTGTACTTAAAGATTATGTACATTTATTAGCAAACTGAAGGATATTATCACAATACATATTTGGCCTAGCACTAGTTCCATATTGAGTCTCATTTACAGTTTTCCATCATTATGCTGCAACTGCGCAGTGGTTTCACCGTTACGTTGCCGGGGCGTACCTGTGTACACAACACCTGCCAAGGTACATTTGCTATCTTAGTTGCCTGGTGCCACTGTGGGAAACCAGACCCTAAGTGAGCAGCTTTAGGGTGCTGGAGTTCATTGATGAATTTTGGAAATGAGAATTCCAAATCAGGATATCAACTCTAGGAAAGGGTCCATCCGTGTCAGTGACCCTGGTTGTTCCTTGGCATTCCTTCTCCTGTGTCTTCTCTTTATGTATAGAGACCTGGTGGTGTCCTGGTTGCTTGTTGGGCTGCGAACTGTATGGTCAGCAGTTTGAAACCAGGAGCAGCTCTGCAGGAGAAAGACTGCTTTCTACTCCCATAAACAATTAGGCTCCTGGAAACCTCAGGGGGTTGCAATGAGTCAGCATGGGCTCAATGGCAGTGGGTTCTCTTTATGTAAATGTCTCTTTGTTCAGCTCTTCTTTTAAGATACCTCTCAAAAGTGATTAGAATTAGGACCCACCCTACTCTGGCATGGCATCATTAACACAACAAAGGAAAGCCCAATTTCCAAGAACATGGAAGAAGGGGAGATAGAATTCAGTCTATAATCCCCAGAAGTGTTTTCCAGTCCAGTCTT
>NW_022111339.1:398774-403968 GCF_000313985.2 Echinops telfairi
TCCATTCGGTGTTGCCAGTGGCACACATCCTCCCAAGACAAATCTCCCTGCCTGCTGCAACTCACACCGCCTCCTTGCACACAGTGGAGGGCCTTGTCCTGAAAGACCTTCAGCTGGGGTCAAGACCTGGAGGCCGAGCGCTGGCTGGCAGTGAGAGAGCCACACCGGAGAGCTCTTCTCCAGAGCCTGCCTGAGTCACATGGCAGTATGAATAGAAAGTGACGTAATGGGTCCCAGGGGAGATGATCCCTACATTGCATTTCAGCCCCGCCTGGGAGGCGCTGCCCAGCCCCCCACGCCCAGCTCCTGTGGACGCAATGGTGGGTGCCAGCACTACTCGTCCACCCCTGTCAGGGCATGGCAACTGATGAGCACTTCCCTCTGAAATAGAACAGGCACTGTCACCCCAGAATGCTTCAGTGCAATGCTCTGATCCAGATTCCTAGAAAATGAGGCCTGCGTTTAGAGAGACGTCAAATGGTCCGGGATCAAGGGAAGACACCCTCGGGTTAGGCTTTTATGTCCTCGTGCCAGAGAATCGCGGACTGCGGGGGTGGCCCTGGACACCTTCGATGTGTCAGCAGCATCGTCTGGGTGCCTGCACACCCAGTAACTTTTAATGAGCCGCCTGCAGGGGGCTTTCCAACACCTATGGAGAAATGGAGTTGAACCAAAGCAGACCTTCTCTGGGGCCCCATGGAAAGTTGGGCCGCTGTGACCAGGGCAGTGAAGGGAAGCTAGTTGGGAAGGTGGAAGAGGAAGGTTGGGGCGGCGGGGGCACACAGAGAGGGTGATCTGGGCTCTGCAGGAGGAGCAGAAACAGCAGGCGCGAAGGCCCTCTGCCTGGAGACGCAGGGATGGTGCAGTTTGGGAAAGCAAATGCGACCAGCGGGCTGGAGAGTGGAGCGCTAGAGTGGGGGTGTGTACTGAGGTTAGACGTGCATGAGTGTCTGCCCGGCAGACCAGTTAGGAAGCCATCGCAGATAGTTTGTAGCTTGGACTAATAGTTGGTGGTGGAAATGAATGAGTTTGAGAGAGATTTGGGGACTGAATGACGGGAATTAGGGATGGTAGGAGTGAAAGAAAAAATGTCTCTTTGGACACTCTAGTCTGGGTTTCGGTTTTCTTTGGTGGCCTTACCTGAGGTGGATACTTTGAACAAGTAGTAGAACTTTTTCTTCTTGGGGTTTAATGATCAACAGATTGCCAAGCGGATATCTTAGGGGGAGAGTGGGGGATTGCGTTGAGTTGAGGTAGCTCAGTTCATCATACTTTTAGGTCAAGAAAGCATTACAATTTGAATTGATTCCTAGAAAATTGAAGTTTGTTTTTTAAACGTTCACCCCGGCTGTTGACAAACCTACCTGATGTAAGTGAAGGGGTCTTATGATAAAGGTAGCAGCTCTCAGTAGAAATAGATTGTTCCCTGCCACACTCATCAGAACTTGTGAATCACGGCACCAGTCCCTGCTTCCACCAGCCCCACCCACCTGCCAGCGATCCTGAAGGCTGTCTGCAGGCCAGGCCTGAGATGCGCTGGAACTTCCTATCGTGGTAGGGTCTCAAGACGATCATGAGCACTCCTTTTGCCCCAATACTTTCTGGGAAACAGCAGTGTTTGTAGGCAGGAGAACCCTAAGCTCACAGCAACATGGAGATACAGCTTCCTCATCCTGATTCACGTGTAACTCTGCTGATCCTGAAATCCCCCATGGGAAAAGAGTCGTTCCTTAGCTGCTGTGTTTACCAACTGCTTCATCTGTGTCCTTGCCTAAAGGCCAACTGCTGCTGCCCCCTTGCCTAAAGGCCAGACCCTCTTTCCTCAGAGTTGCTGAAGACTTCAGCAACCACAGGCCCCAGGAATCCCTTGCCCAACACCTCTCTTGCTAGGATTGTTCCTCTTCAAATGATACTTTGGATGCTGAAGATAGTCTAAATTGGATTTTACCTCAGGACCTGGTGGAAGGGTTGCCGGGTCCTTTGAGAATTGTCAGGCCCTGGTGCTCAGGCTAATCGGCCCCATGCTAGCCCCAGAATGCCAATTTCCCTTTGATGTGGTTGGTTATGCATTGGCCTGCTAATCTGAAAGTCAGCAGTTCGAAACCGCTAGCTGCTTTTTGGAGAAAAGAGGCTTTCTACTCCAAGTTACAGTCTGGGAAATCTGAAAAGACTCTGGTTACTGGGTTACTGTGAGTTATTAAAAACACAAACATATAGGTCTTACTGTATTATAAGCTTGGAAACAACGCTTTGTACCCACGCTAAATATTTTCTGTGCTCCACAAAATGATCTTTCTAACAATGCACATCCCTTGATAATTTCCTATTGTGTTGGGGTTAAGTCCAGACTCTTAAATGCTCTTATAAGACCTTTTGGATTACTGTGAGTCAAAATTGACTCTGTGGCAGTAAGGAATTCCTTTTCCCCACAAAGTTTGCGGGTATGCATTGCAGTTCTTGGAAGAGGTAAATAAACCCAAATTTGTCTACTAATGCTTATAATGACATCCTGTCTTAGTGTAAGCTCGTGTGGTGTAGTGGTTATGCATTGGGCTACTAATCCTAAGGCCAGCAGTTCGAAACCACTAACCATTTCTTGGGAAAAAGATGAGACTTGGTTTTCCCATGAAGACTTAGTCTCGGAAACCCACAGGGGAAGTTCTGCTTGCCCTATGGGGTTGCTTTGTGTGGGCATCGACTCAATGGCAGTGAGTTTGAATTTGGATCCTAGAGTAGAATTAAAGACTGCCTCTAACAAATGCAAAGTATAGCATCTTAACCAGTACGATACCAACCATTGCCCATCAAGGATGCTCTATGGGACGGCCCTCTCGCGTCATTTACATTCATTCTTCCTGCTCCGACACCAGGCTGGAACTGAAAGGTTGACCACAGTGATGATGATAAATAGGTACTTTTAGTCTATGTTTGTGCCAGAAAGACAGATGGTTGTAGGCCTTTGTACCCTAACTATAACCCCCAAACCAAACTCACAGCTATCAAGTCAATTCTGACTCATGGAGACCCTACAGGGCAGGCAGGCTGGAAGTGCCCTTGTGGGTTTCCGAGACCGTAACTCTTTATGGGTGTAAAAAGCCCAGTTCTCCCCCCTCAGAGTGCCTAGCAGCTTTAAACTTCTGACCTTGTGGATCGTAGCCCAAGGCATATTAGGACTGTTAGTTTGAGTTGACTAGAGAAACAAATTCATAAACACCCATATGTGTATAAGAAAGAGCTTTATATAAAGAGTAACTGTACATAAAAAAAATCCCAGCCCAGTCTAGATTAAGCCCATAAGTCAATGACTAGCCCATATGTCTGATACTAGTCTGTAAATTCCTCTTCAGACTCATGAAAAACATGCAATGATGGTGAATGCAGGAAGATCACAGGCCAGTGGGTGGAAAGTCTTGTGGATCCAGTGGTGGTAGAAGCATCTCAGCACTGGTGTGGGTCTCCACGTGGCTCCTCCAGCTCTAGGGCTCCGGCTGCCATCAGCATAGTTCCATGTGTCTTGTCAACAGGAATGTCTCATAGGGAGACAAGCAGAGAGAGTATCTGACTTCCAGTGAGCTATTTACCTCCTTCGTGCTGCCACTCCTTAGCAAGTTGACAGGAGATGATGTAACTGCTGCAGGCGCCTACCCCAACAAGCTCCCAGGGTCATGTTCTTTTCTTGGCTAGAGCTTGGAGGTTACATTTCTATAAACAGTAGTAAGTTCAGTATACCAGGTTCGTATGTGGCATTTATTTGTGTGTCAGGCATTGTTACGGTCTCTGAAGATGCAACGCTGAGGGCAGGCATGCCTTCTGATTCATAAAGGTGATGGTCTACTGGGAAAGACGGCGTAATAAGCAAGGTGAGAGGTGGTGTACCCGGGGCTCTTGAGAGCTGTGAGGAGTTGAACCCAGCTAAGCTCTAAGTGGCCAGGAAAGGTTCTCTAGGCCAAGTAGATGTTTGCTCAAGGAGTTTAGGCAATGAATGTGAGGGGTCTTCTCCCCAGGTGGCAGGGAGAGAGTGGAGGGGAGCCTGCAGGGGAGAGAAAGAGAGGTAGACAGTTTGTAGCTTAACTCTTTCATGACTGAGTCAGTTCCTGTTTTGAAGGCTTGGTTGCTACCATGTGTTTTCAGTAGGGAAGGCATGCTGAAATCTAGGGAGGAAAGTGGAGGCATTTGATATAATTCTGTAAGACATACGTGTTACAAGTGGACTTTGGGGGTAGAATTGGTGGGGCGAGGTGCCGGTTTTCAGGTTTAAACAGTTACACATGCCCCTGATAGGTGGTAGCATGTGCTACAGCTGGGATAGCAACTTCCCAAGGAATCCGAGTGGCTGAGAATGTTGGAGCGCCATCTGGGAGTCACAAAGGGGTCAGAAGAGGTGAAGAGCTCAAAGGCAGATGTGGGGCTCGGGGTGGAATTGGAAAGAGATCCAGAGACCAGTGCAAGATGAGGACGGGGAGGCAGACAAGGCTCTGCTCTCAAGGGGTCTTAGGAGAGCGTGAGAGAGTGTGGACCTGATCGCAACGACGTGCGTGCGTTGTTAGAAAGATCATTTTGTAGAATACAGACAATGTCTAGCTAGAGTGGTACAAAGTGTTGTTTGCAGGCTTATAATATAACAAGACCTTTATATTTGTGTTTGTAATAAGAGGAGATATACTTGGTATAGAGTAAATACTTGATCAATAACCCACATACGGTTGGTTGTTGGGAGTCAAGGATCTTAAGTCAGCCTCTGGTTTCATTTTGAGGGAATTAAACTTTGTCTGGCACCTGCGCCAACAGGTGCCCCCGTTTCGGTGGCAGAATTTGTTCCGCTCTTATTAGCACACACTGAGGCCAGGAAAGAGGGAGGGAAGTGTCCCACAGCCTCTCCCTCCTCTTTGTCAACCCTCATTTTGCAGAAAAATTCACAACGTTATCTTTCCAGGCAGGCTGTGAGCTGCGAGACCAGTCAGGAGATATTTTTCTCCCGCTTGTATCATCTGCAAGTTGCAGGCTTCCAGTGGGGGCTGCCTGACTTCTAGCTGAGAGCATTTTAGAGCTCAAGGTCATATGCCAAGGACTCTTTCTGCGTGCTCACTCCCTGCCTCTGGCTTGGAAAACAAAATACGGCATGCCAAGCCAGATCCAAGGACGGGCAATCAGATGAATACAGTTAAGAACTGTATCTCTTTCAGTGTAAATGAGA
>NW_022111339.1:404653-406230 GCF_000313985.2 Echinops telfairi
GTTCAGTACAGCGCCGATAAAACATACAACTTTCCTCTACTTCTTTAATGGTCCCCCCTCCCACTATCATGATCCCAATTCTACCTTACAAATCCAACTGGATCAGAGCATGTACACTGGTACAGATAGGAACTTGAAACCCAGAAAATCTAGAACAGATAAACCCCTCAGGACCAATAATGAGAGTAGAGATACCAGAAGGGGAAGGGGAAGGTGAGGGAGAAAGGGGGAACAGATCACAATGATCTACTTATAACCCCCTCCCTGGGGGACAGATAACAGAAAAGTGGATGAAGGGAGATGTCCGACAGTATAAGGCCTGACAAAATAATAATAATATAGAAGTTATCAAGGGTGCATGAGGGAGGGAGGGAGAAAGGGAGGGGAGGGGAGGAGCTGACCCCAAGGGCTCAAGTAAAAAAAAATGTTTTGAGAATGATGATGGCAACAAATGTACAAATGTGCTTGACACAATGGATGGATGTATCGATTCTGATAAGAGTTGTACGGGCCCCCAATAAAATTACTTTTTTCAAAAAGACGATAAAAACATGACACCTAGAATAGTCTAAAATAATTGCAAGCCATGTATTTGAGATGGAATTTGTGCCCAGACTGTATGAAAAATCCCTGTTGTTAGGTGCCATTGAATCGGCTCCAACCCTTAGCTACCTTATGTGAAATACAAAGAAATACTACCTGGTCTTGTGTCAGCCTAATAAATGAACCTATGTTTTGATTCCAAATAAAAGGGAAAGAGCTGTACCTCTTTAGGAAGGATGTCATGGGAACAAGTTAAGGTTTGGTGAGCGATGCCATCGCAGGAAGAGCAGGGCAGAATGCGTGCCTTTGCGTGCGTGGGGAAGGTGCGGAAGACCGAATACACCGCGACTGCCAGAGGACAAGCAAAGAGGAGTGCAGCCAGCGTGCTCCAAGGGAGGGACCGTATCCTGGCGCACATGGACGCTGGACACCTCACCAGTCCTTGGAGTAGGGCATGCTCCTTGATGAAGTCGATCGATCGAGGGCCTGTGAAAAGGAGGACAGCCCTCAACAAGGTGGATTGTCACAGTGTCCCCCGCAGGGAGTGTTTCTGAAGAGAGCCGGGGACTGGGGTGCGTGGGGTCCCGCTGCGTGGGAACTCACCCAATAGCATCTCACAGCAACAACACCTTCAAGGGAATGTCTTTCTTGTTCCCCGCTGCCTAGGCCACTTCATGGCCGATGGCTCAGCACGCTGCCCAACCGTTGTTTGCTCAGATTCCTCCTGCAAGTTCCAGTGTTGGGCAAACACACACCCAAGATCTCCTAAATGCCAGGCACAGAAAATGTAGAGCCCAATCTGACAGTGTGTCCTGCCCACACTGAGCGCACACCAGCGGAACAGAGAACTGGCAGCCAGTGATTACTAGGCTGAGAGAAGTGATGGCAGCCCAGGGCTCTGGGAGCACAAAGGCAGCGTTTCCCATGCTGGTTTCCCTTTAGATCCAGCTGGCAGTGACCGCTGAGAAAATGGCCTGCAGGCATTGGGAAGGGCCAGTAGCTCAGGTCATTGGAGCCATTGGCCTGTTTGTGCC
>NW_022111339.1:407292-409208 GCF_000313985.2 Echinops telfairi
ACTCATGGCACCCCCACTCAATGGAACAGCCCGCACCATCCCCAGGCTCGGCTGTGGACCAAGACTGTTGTGATCTAGCTATACGATTTGCACTGGGTGATTGTAGGAAACTGGTCCCTCGTAATCTGCAAGCTCCACGGAAACTGGCTCCTCATCAGAGCAGCACACACACCTTCGCTGACCGACAAGCGGTGACTGCACAGGGCGAGCATTGGCCGGGAATCGAACCTGAGTCTCCTGCATGGAGGGCAAGAATTCTGCCACTGAACGTCCATCAATTTCCTCCCAACAGAATCAGAAGAGGAGATATTCCAAACAGGGCAGATGAGATAAAGGGAGGTGCCTACACACTGTCACGGAGTCCATTCTGATGTCTAGCGACCCTCTAGAGCAGTGGTTCTCAACCTTCTTAATGCCACGACCCTTTAATACAGTTGCTCATATTGTGGTGACCCTGTATCTGGGCATATCTGCATGTGGGCGGACCCACCTGGAAGACCGGTGTCTCAGTTCCTAAGACCATTGGCAACCCCTGTGAAAGAGTCGTTTGACCCCTCAAAGGGGTCGCGACCCACAGGTTGAGAACCGCTGTGCTATAGGGACTCTGAAGCTGTGCATCTTCATGGGGCAGAGAACCTCATCTTTCTCCCTTGGAGCACCTGTGCCTTTGCCCCACCGACCTTCTAGTTAGCAGTGCAGCACTTATGTGACCGCGCCACAGGGCTCCTTAGATGCAGGTAAGGAGGTGGGAAATTGGAAGTGTGCTTTGGAGGTTAGGCTGAGTTGGGGCGTGGATTAACAGTAGGTGGGTGATAGGAGCTAGAAGGTGGAGTTAGATCATGGGAAGGAGTAAAGACCGCAGCACTGAGATTTTGTTCCTTTGCAGGGGGCATCATTATGGCTGGCCTTCGGAATGACTCACCGGCGGGGAGAGGTAGAACTGAGTGTAACTGTCTGGAGCCTGGCAGGGGGAGACCCGTCAGAGTGAGAAGTAATTGGAACCTGGGGTGGGGGGGCGGTGGCCCCCGGAATGGAAGGAGGAGAGGGATAGGAGACACTGAGGAGAGCGAGTGACGGGTCGGAGATGAGATGTGGGGGTGGTGGAGGCAGAGAGGTCAAAGACTCAGGTTTTCACCCTGGGCAACTACTGTGGTGGCTGTGCTTTCTAACAGGAATGGGAAAGGATTGAATTGAGGAGCTGAGAAGGCACACTTCTTTTGACAGAGGGGTTTAATTAGGGATTGAATTGTGTCCTCTCCACGCCATATACCCACTTGCTTTAAAAAAAATTTTTTTCTTTTAAAAGGTATTAGACTCCTACCCTTTATACCTGTGGATGTGATCCTGTTTGGAAATAGAGCCTTATTTATCATGTTGTTTAGAACATAGCCAAGGATTCTGGGTTCTAAATCTAATCACTCCTGACCTATGGTAAGAGCAGATTAGATGCAAGGGCACACACGCACAGGGAGAGACAGCCGTCCTCCTGGGATTGATCACAAGCCAAGGAGCCAAGGAAGGCCCAGGGGAGCTGACTGGGAAGGAGCCAGCACAGCTGGGATTTTGGCCTTCCAGCTCCAGAGTGGTGAGAAAGTACATGTCTGTTCTTTAAAAGCACCCTGTTGTGGTAGTGTGGTAGGTGACTGACAAAAGCTCTCATGGCCAGAGAAGACCCAGGCGGTCCCTGTCACCTAATGAAGGTGAGACTTTCTACTGAGAGTGCAGGGTGCAAGGCTGAACCCCCTTGTGCATCAAAAGGAGAGAGAACGGCCTCACCCCTATGAGTCAGCGGATGGGGGCTTGTTGGCCGCAAAAGACATCCAGGTTTCCATTTTCCTAGGCAGATGTCCTGGAAGTTTGTGAATAACTCATTCTCAATTTTAAGACTATTGGCAACTCGCGACAAGCTGAGATCT
>NW_022111339.1:409816-410912 GCF_000313985.2 Echinops telfairi
AGAACTGCCCCTGTGGGTTTCTGAGGCTGTAACTTTTCCCAGGAGCTGAAAGCCTCCTCTTTCTCCTGAGAGCAGCTGGTGGGCTCAAACTACTGGCCTGGTGATTAGCAGTTCAATGTGCTACCCACTGTGCCACCCTGATCCTCCTCTGTCCCCAGAAGGCTTTTAAACTGTTGTACCCCAGGAGGATCAGAAGAAAAGACAATTGGTTCAAGATAGATGACCCTGTTAGGAGAGGGGATGCCAGCTCCGGGAAAGTCGGCCAGAGCCCTGGGCAGCCTGGAGGCAGACCCCGGTCGTGAAGGAATCCCACCCAGCTGGCCCTGGGTCTCTACCATTCAGATTGAGTCCTTCCCTCAAGAACGCTTGGACGGTTTTCCGTTTCCGCGTGGATATATCCGTCCTATGTCTGTGATTTATCAGAGCTGGAGGCATAAGGGTTTCAAACCTTTCTCTGCACGCCGCCTGCCCCACCCCTGGAGCCTGAGGATGAGTTCTGTCTAGCTGCTCGTTATCTTTCCACTGTCCTTGCTGCAGATGACTCTGCCCGCACACAGATCCGCAGGCTGGGGAAGGCTGGGCAGCCCCTGCTGTGTCCACCGGGAGGCTTCAGAAATAGACCCAGCTCTAACATCTGGGGTCTTAAAAGCTTGAAGTTAAACAGGCGGCCATCCAGCAGTGAAGTAACAAGCCCACATGGAAGAAGCACACCAGCGGGCGCGGTCATGAGGGGTCATGGGGACCGGGTAACGGGCATCAGAAGACCCTAACAAGCCAGCCAACTGGCAAAACCATATTGGTGAGAACCAGGGCGGTCGGAGCAGAGACCCAAAGCCCAGCTGTAGACAATGGAACATTCCCCCACAGAGGGGTCGCAGGGAGGGGATGAGTCAACCAGGGTGCAGCAAAGCATTGATGGAACACACAATAGTCCTCTGGTTCCTTGAGGCTTCCTCACCCCCTGCTACCATGGTCCCAGTGTGCCTCATTCTGGACTAGACCGGTGCTTTTGCACAGATATGGACAAGAGATCAACCTCACAGCACACGAAATCCAGGAACAGGAACAGGAATAGTGATACCAGAAAGGTAGGGGG
>NW_022111339.1:411876-427278 GCF_000313985.2 Echinops telfairi
ACGGGCACATTGGAATGCAACAAAATCCATCTACCGCCATCTGGACTTCAGAGTTCTGGACCATGTAGTAATCTTCAGTTAGTCAGGTGCCTCTGGCTCTGTGTCTGTTACATGGAGTGCTCCTCCTTCCCACACCACTCTGCATCCCAGGCAACCATGGCTCCTTAGTTAGGCGATGGCATGCATTTCTTTGGAAGCATTGGCGGTGTAGTGGCAGAATCCTTACCTTTCCTGTGGAAGACCTTGGTTGGAATCCCTGCCAGCACACCTCGTGCAAAGCCTTCACCCAACTGCCAGTGGTGGAATGCATGTTGCCATGGTGCTGACCACGTTTCAGTAGAGCAGCCTTACTAAGATGGGCTAGAAAGAAAGCTTTGGGGACCGACTTCCTCTATTTATCCAATGAAAATCCTTTGGAGCACAATGAGTCAGGGACCGGCTTGACAGCATCTAACAGCAATAAACAAATTAATTTCTTTAGGGACCTTTTAAAGAGTTTGTTTTTTTTTCCGTATGAAAATTTTTGCCCAGTGGCTTCCCTGAGTTGAGGGTGCATCAGGGTCAAGGTGGTTGGGACTTTCAGGATGGCAAATGAATTCAATTAAAACGTGCTTGCTTTCTTCTTCCACAAGTTCTCTAAAGGGAGCTGGCCTCGTTATCATAGAGGTGGGCTTCCAAGAACGAACCATTCCCATGCTCAGTCTACAAAAGAGGATCAAAGCTGATTTTCATCACCCTGGGCTGCCTGCATCTGATGTCTCCAAGTGATTATTATCTTAGGAATGATCACTTTTCATCTGGAGCCAGCGATGCTTGTCTGTGAAAAGTGAATTCCCATGCCCTGTCCTTCAGGGCTGTAAACAATGTCAGATGAAGAGAACTGGGAAAACAAAAGCGAAACACACTCAGAGAGAGAGAACCTGGGTGGGGGGAGTGGGTGTAAGGGATTGTGTTGTACACACTTACCTTGCCCACAGTTATTCCTTCTACTGACTCTGAATCGCCCCGATGGCAGTGAGTTTGGGTTGAGATGAGACTCTTTGGAAACACAAAATAAACGTGTTTAATGGTTTGTTTCCATGGCTAATAGCGAACCAGAAGAATTGTTAGGCTGAGCTGAAAATGAGAATATTTTTAGAAAAAGACAGCCAGCACATGGAGTACAGACGGTTGGCGGCATCAACAGTAAATCAGAATGTGTCGAATAACCAGCAGATTCTCCTCTCTCTAAGCAGCAGCTTAGATGCAGCGCTTGAAGTTCTGGGTATAAAACCCTGAGAGTGTCACTCACTTCACATACACACAACGTGGTGGAGAGGAGAACGGGGCTTTCAGCAATAGGTGCCATGCATGAAGTCCTGCCGGTTTTTAAAGTCCTTGTTGTGACCCCATTCACTTCCCAAGCTGGCGCCTACTGCTGGATTGACTAACTCCTTGGAGCCCGGTTTCTGCATGCATGCTTTCACTGGCCCCTGACGTCCTGGACCACCCAAATAGCCCTTGGTTTAACTCAACACACTGGGGGAAAACAAGTCAAAGTTTATGCCATCGTTTCAGTTGCATGCCAACATAATAAAAGCAGAAAGGCTACATGCAACATTTATCCCTGCTTGTGAACATGATACTCCTCTTTGCAAAACACCCTGTGCCTGGTTACTGCTGTCTGAAAACACTGTTACCTAAAACGCTGTGTAAATAGTAAGCCACAGGGAAGTGTGGCCCCCCTCATAGGTCCTATAGTGATATGCTTTCTTTAGACCAGGGCTAGGGAACATGTGGCCCTCCGGGCCCTAGAAACTAAAACCAAACTCACTGCCCTTAAGTGGATGCCAACTCACAGAGACCCTAAAGGACAGGGCAGAACTGCCCCTGTGGGTTTTCCAGACTGTAACTCTTTATGGGAGTAGAAAGCCCCATCTTTCACCCAAGAAGCAGCGGGTGGTTTCAAACTGCTGATCTTCTGATTAGCATCCCAGCATGAAAGCACTTCATCAGTTCGAGCCAGCCTCACATGCCTTCCCCAAAAGAAGCAGTTCCAGCCATCGCATTCAGGGTCAGTTCATGAACCATTTGACCAGCATGGCCCTTGAATGATTCTAAATATCCCAATGGCCCTTGGCAGAAAAAGCTCACCACCACTGCCTGAGAGGGAACAGAGAACACACTAACAAGTGATGCCCTTGTTACTACTAGCTTGGTTCCTAGTTCAGGGAAAAATGCTCAATGAAGTATAGGTAAGCTAAGTGTTGCCAGTCCTCTTAATGCATTAAGTGTAGGCTAAAACTTAAAGAGAAAAACCTTACGGATCGGGGAGGGAGACTACCATGACTGGCCCTCCCTCCACCATGTGCTCTACCTTATTCTGTCTTCAACCTCTTGACTCCCTGAGGTCGGCACATGCCACGACCTTGATCACTGACATTGAAGAGGATTTGAAGCACTTACCAACAGAGATCCAAGAATGTAGTGTTCAGGATGGATCACAATTCACCGTAAAGAAAACAGAATGTTTACTTGGCTCCACCGTCACCACTCATGGTAGCAGCCGTCAGAAAATCCGATGTCTTTCCATTGGGCAAGTCAGCTGCACAATACTTCCTGAAAGGGTTAAAGAGGAAAGCTACCTTTTTTGAGAACAAAAGTGGGCCCAACTCAAGTCATGGTATTTCACCCACCTGATGTTCACGTGTGAGCTGGCTGGTGATGAAGGAGGACCGGAGCAGAAGCGGTGCTTTTGAATGGCCGTGCTGGAGAAGAATCTAGAAAGTGCATGACTGCCCCAAGAACACTCAACCCTGTCTTCTGCTGTTTCTCTGTTGTGGTGCCAAAAACCGGGATTGAACCAAGCAAAGCTGTCTCAAAAGAGGTACAACCCGATACTCCTTAGATGCAAGACTGGTAAGACTTCAGAACTCATGTGCTGTGCACAAGGACACTGTGCTTGGTAAAGCGGGTCTGTGACAAAGGAAGGTGACCTTGGGCCCAAGCATAACCAGAGTGGGGAGGCTGGTGCAGAATTGGGCCGTGTTTCCTCTGTGCTACCAAGGGTGGCCAAGAGCCAGAAGTGAGGTTAACGACGGCACCAAGCAATACTAGCAGCAACCTCTGTTTCGCACAGGGACTTTAGCACACTCCTCCATTGGGTCACCAGCAACTCTCAGGCCTGCCTTTGCTGAGCATCAGCATTTTGAACACAGGCCTTGGTCATGGCTAGCCACGTACATTGTGCCTTTGTAGTGCTGAGAACAGAAACGCTTAGCCAGCATGTTTACCCAGGTCAGCCCCCATTCAGGTGAAGGGCCTAGCCCCCACAAGGAAGGAGGAAGCAAGAGAGCAGGCATGAAATTGTATAAATGCCAACGGGGGATACTTTGTTTAAAAGTAATAACATTGAGCCATTTGAGGCTTGTTTGTAAAGGATGTTCTCCTAGTTGACAACAGGTAAGACAGAAGAGGCTGTCCTGAGCTCGCCTTACTGTTCTGGAGTGTGCTGGGGATAGGGACTGACCTTCTTAAGCCACAGAAGCATATTAGACCTTCAAGAATCATCATGAGAAAGAAAACCCAAGTAGAATGCATCCGTTGAGCCAGGGGAGGAAGAGGGAGGATAAAGAAAATCCACGCATTGTTTAGCCCTGCCGGCTCCTGCTCCTGGCTACCGTACGTGCAGCAGAAAGAAGGGCTGCCCAGCCTGTACCACCTTCATCCCGGGCAGCATGCCAAAGTCCGCCCCTGCTGCCAGTTTGTAGTTTTAGTGCCATCCAACCTAGGAGACTCATCTTCAGCATTACAAGGGGTGGTGGCTACATAAAGTAGGGGGAAATTAAATTAAAATAAAATTTCCCATGAACTTTTTAAAGCTCCATTCCTATATTGACTAGTCGTATCCCGTTTGGGCTTATGGGTGAGTGGTGGAAATATCATAATAGAAGCATTAAAGAAGAAAAAGGAGGATTAAAAAAAATCTCGCGGGAATGTTGAGCTGATAGCAATGATGATTGTGTAACCTCACTCGATGGGATTGAAAAACAGAATTGAATGTGAATGGATATATTGGATTGTGTAAGAAATGTTAATAACACTATTATACATATTTTTGAAAACAATTTTTCTGTTATGTCTCAAAGATGATTGGCTTGAAACATACCCTACACTGATAGGACTACTTGACATAATCAAGAAGCGAAAAACCAAACTCAGCTGCCATCAAGTTGATGCTGACTCAGAGCAAACCTACACGGCCAGGTAGAGCTGCCCCGTGGGTTTCTGAGACTGTCACTCTCTATGGAAGTGAAAACCCCCGTCTTTCTTCTGCTGAGTGGCTGAAGGTTTCAAACTGCTGACCATGCGGTAAGCAACTAGCAAGCCACCAGGACTCTTCCCCAAGTGGGATTACATCTGCAGTATAGAGGTCAGGATTACAACACACACTTTTTTAGGGACATGATGCAATTCATAATAAGCATCATGTCTTAAGATACCTCAAAGATAAAAGGATTCACTCTTACCTCCTCTATGGAAGCATAGGGCTAGATACTCTACCTGGAAAAATGAGGCGATTCCTAGGTACAGGATGGGATGTAGGGGCAAATGTAAATGGCTGAGTACAAGATCAATATACTTTTTAAAGTGTAATTCCTATACAACAGCTAAATATCGTAACGTGAGCATCACAGTTCACTCTGAGCTGTAATTGTGCTCTCAGGCTTGGCTCTATCATCGCCACCTGAGAGACGTGATTTTCTCTCCACCTTCTTGGCATCTGCATAGCTAGCTGTATTTCGGTGGCTCTGCCCTCCATGTAGGAGCTGTGGTGGAAGTAGTGGATTACGAGTTAGGCTGCAAACCTCCAGGTCAGCAGTTCAAAACCACCAGTCGTTCTACAGGAGAAAGATGAGACTCTCTACTCCTATAAAGAGTTACAGTCTCGGGAGCTCACGGGAGCTTGCTCTACCCTATCCAGTGGGGTCGCTGTGAACCAGAAACAACTCAATGGCTCGGAGTTTAAGACCTGGAGTCCTCGTGGGTACATATTGTTCCATTGACTTTTTCCCCACACGCATTTGTATTAAGTCACTATATATTTCTACACTCTCTTTTGCCCAGCACCCATTCAGCAATTTTCTTTTTTTAGACCTAGAAACATTCCTCTTTGGGGCCGCTCTCTCAGCCTTCCAAACACAGGTCAGATCGTCTTTGTGTGGACCCCACTTTCTCTTTAAATCATTCTTCCTTACCTGCCTTTGCCCACCTTGAATTCCCAACCCTTCAGATGCGATAAATTGTCCCCATCCTAATCCTGAAAAGAGCCCTTCTAAAGTCACCTCTAGGATGTGCATTGCTTTCCCATCTGCAGGTGATGGGGGGACACCTGCACAATCAAGTATTTCCTCCTTGGCTTTCTGGAGTGGGGACCACACGCCGTGCATCGTGGCATTCATTCATCAGAGCCTCACAGCAAGTATCACAAAATGAGGGTGGCAATTATATCTTTAAATGGGTGCTACAGAGCCCCACAAGTCCAGAAAGCAGGGCCATTTATTTTAGAGTTTCCAAGGAACACATAAGAAATTCTTCCCCCAGCATTTGCCATGACGGTGTGATAGTGATGTTACCCCCAACACTTCCACTGCCAACACCTATTGGTCCTGGACAAGAATCCCAATGCAGTCTCCACCCCTCAGCTCTTGGCTTATCTTACCCTTCTCATTTCCCGCCCGCCCATCCATCTGAGGATGGATAGCCACCAGCTGGTGTGCGCAACCACTTTCCCTTTGAAGAGGCTGTTGTCCATTTTGGGCGGGGGAACTTCGGGACCCTGAGTATACCCAGATGGAATCCTTAACAGATTGTTAGGGACTCAGCTACTAGCTGAAAGAAAGGCCTAGAAGTCTACTTCCAAGAAATTCATCTTTGAAATCCCCATGCACTACAGTTCTACTGTGACATAACGTGGGGTCCCCATGAAGCAGAATCTACCCTACTATGGCACCAGGGAGCCACCAGGCAGGATTTAAAGGGGAGCATGAGCTCCAGGTGGGCACAACCCCATGCCCCAGGTGTCTCACCTGTGTGATGTGGCAGATTCCCAGGGAAGACTTCTCAGGGACCAGTCCCAGGGCAGGCTTGAGTGGAGAACCACTTTCGGAGCAATCGGAATGTGTCTGCTTGTTTCTTGAAGAATTCTGACTGTATGCACTAGTCTTTTCCAAGTAGAACCCTAATTTGTGAGGCTTGACAAGTGTATTAGACCAGGTTGTCTAGAGAAACGAATCCAGTGACAGGCATCTATGCATAAGAAAGAGCTTTCTATCAAGAAAGCATCCAAGCCCAGTCCAACTCAAGCCCACAAGTCAGGTGGTAGTATATAAGTCCCTCATCAGACTCACAAAACTACATGCCGGTGACCAGAAAGTTGAACTCAGAAGCAGAAAGAGCATGGGCTAGTGGGTGCAGAAAATCGTGGACCCAAGGTCGGTGGAAGCAGTCAGGATGAGACAGCTCTTTGAGTTGGGCAGCCCGCATGTGGTCATCTGAGTTCCAGCAGGCAGGCAGGCAGAGAGGTGGAGCAAGAGCAATTCCCAGAGTCCCTCTCACTGTCATACAAAAGGCCACATCCCCAAGGAGGTGTCGAGTTCCCACTTGATTGACAGCTTTGGCTCCACCACTAGCCACGAGTGTGTAGTTCACATAAAATCACCCAACCACCACAACCACAAAGGACCTTCGCCACCCACGTATCCACACTTTCAAGGTAGAATGAAGGTCAGAGAAATGATCTGACTCACTGAAGTTCATGTGAGGAGGTGAGCTCAAAGGGCATTATTCAAAGCCAAGTTGTAGACCCTTGCTCCTCTTATTCTAGCTATGTAGTCACAATACCTGCCAATGTAGTTCAAGGAGGACTAGTGATGCTATGGGCTAGGTGTTGGATGACAACCACAAGGTCAATGGTTCAAACCCACTAGCCACTCCTCAAAAGGAACATGAGGCCATTTGCTCCAGTAAGGATTTACAGTCTCAGAAACTCTCTGAGTCAGCAGGAACTTGAAGGCAGTGGATTTCCTTTTGGGAGCAGAGTGGGGGCGTTGTGGGGGGCATTGCTATAGTCAGGAAAGTTTTGGCAAACGTTATTGGAGTGCATAAAACTGACAAACGTGGAAGGAGTGAGAGGAAAGCGCGGGCCCCTGCCCTGTAGCATCTGAATCACTTGGTTTTCTCCTAAGTGCGACGATAGACTCCTTATGACGAAGAGGAAACGTCATTTAGGCCGTGGACACCAGTGGGCTATCAGATACGTTGAATGCCAGAAGCCAGGAAACACGCGGGAGGGAGAGGCAGGCTCCTACTCAGGTTGCCCACTCCCTTCAGAGCAGGAGGTCCGACCAGGCACTGCAGACCAGCCTGGAGAACGACTTCTGTAACTCACTCCCGTGCAGAGTGGGAAGGAGAAAAGAGCTTAGTGCACGCTCATGCATTTAGGTACCATTTTTTCCCTCCTAATGACAATGTTGTGTTAGCTGCCGTTGCGTCAACGCTGAGTCAGAAGGACTGTATGTCCAACAGAATAAAGTAGCGCCTGATCCTGCATCACGCTCGCCATCGCCAGTGCGTTCTGTGGGTTCTGTTGTTGCCACTGCTGTGCTAAGTCTTCCCCACTGGTCTTCTATCCCCTTGTCGTCCCTCTACTCAACTAACCCTGATCAACGTCACCGTGAGGCCCTCGCTCAGCAACTGGTTCCTCCTGAAGACACCTCTAAAACAAGCGATGTTCTATCATGACCCGTAGGTTTGCACTGGCTAATGTTTGAAACTAAATCATTGTTTCCCTGGACTTGCTTAGACTGGAAGTGCTCCTGAAACCTGCCCACCACGGATGCGCCTGGTAGAATTTGAAATACTAGTGGCATGGCTTCCAGCATCACAATGACACAGAAGGCAACACAGGAGTCTTACAAACTGCAGATGGGCGGTGAATCTATCGATTCCTTGCCATATGCTAAGGAGCCTTGGTGGCATTGTGGCCATGGTCAATTGTCTGGTACACAACAACAAAGGCCGTGTGATTCAACACATCCCACGGCCACTGAGCGGATGCCAACTCATAGAAACTCTATGGGACGCGGCAGAACTGCCCCTGTGGGTTTCCCAGACACTACCTCTTTACAGGAGCAGATAACCTCATCTGTCTCCCTGGGAGCAGTTGGTGGGTTCGAATGGTTGATCTTGATCATGGCTCACAGTGGCCCTATGACCGGTAGGAGAGAGCCGGGCTTCCGAGGCCATCATCTCTGAGGAAGCAGACTGCCTGGTCTGTTCCTTCAGAGCAATGGGTGGGTTTGAACCGCTGAGCTTTTCATTCACAACAAACTGCTTTTTCATAGCACTATGAAAGCAACTCAGATAGGAACAAATGCAGTGTCCAAAATCCCGAAGTCGGCAGTGAGGGCTGTTGATGTTTGTGCCATTTATCGTACCAGTGTGCTTTGTGGTGGGTGCCTGCAGTCTCGGGGCCTCACACGTTTTATGGACCCTGTCGCTGCAAATGATGCCAACGTGTGAGTTTTCATGCCAGCGCACTTGGGCAGCCTTTGCACGTTAACCTGAGAAGCTGTCCAACCTGCTTTTATTTTATTTTATTTTTTTCGGGGACAGATCGCTTGATTCATTTTTCACTTGTAACAAAACCTCAGCCTTGAGTTGTTACAGAGAGCATGGTCAGAACCTAAGCGCCTGTTGTTTTCAGCCACCCAGGTGTGCAGCTCTGTCCCGGCAGCCCCAGGAAGTCCCTGCAAATGGGCTGCCGGCCTCTTTCTGAGAAGGAAGATGCGAAGTAGGCTGCACGTCTGTAAGAGAAGGCGGTGGGGGCTCAGTGGTGGGATCCTGTCCTTTCTGCAAGAGAACCCAGGTGGTGCTTGGCCAGCGGTGTCCCTCATCTGCTGCGCTGCCACCCATCATCAGTGGAGGCCTTTGTGTAGCTGTGATGCTGAACCGGCGTCAGCAGTTTCCAGACAAAGAGTGACTTGGAAGAAAAGCCTGGCAGTAGCCTTCCAAAAGTCAGCCAGCAAAACCCCTCTGGACGGCAACAGTCTAACGCACAACCAACTGTGGAGGTGGCCCGGGGTTTCCTTCTGTTGTGTGTGGGTCACCGTGAGGCAGGGATGACCCAATGGCACCTTACAACACCCATGTCTCCAGTAAGACAAAGGGAAGCTAAACCTTTACAATCAGTCCAACCAAACTCAGGCCCATTGAGTCGGGGCTGACCCGTTGAAGACTCCACAGTGTGGCCCCGTGGTGCTCCTTCTATTGATGGAAACCTGTTCACCTAGTGGAAACCCATACTGTTCATGGGGGACCCTACCTGGACAGGGTTCGGGGCTCGGAGCCCGGGCCATACCAGGAGGATTCAAAGGGACACTGCAGAAGGCCCCCACCGGACAATGGATGCCTGTCAGCATTCGGCCAACTGGGAAAACGCTTCTGTTGCTCCCTGACCCAGAGCCTCACCTCTGCAGTGAGAAGGGCCCTTTTCTCTGTGCTCCCTGAGGGAGAGGTAACTGAGTGTTCACAGCCAGCTTCTAGCAAGCCTCGTGGAAGGAGCTGGTGATTAGCCTGTGGGAGGAACCGATATTACGTGCAGACTAGTCATCAGAAGTCGACATTGGCGGATCATCCTGGAGACTTTTATACAAGTCCCCCTCCCTGGCGTCAAGGTCAGGAGCATTGCAGTGCATGGCAAAGGATTGTGGGCAGTGTGGAGAAACCATGGCTCAGCAATTTGGGATCTTTTCTTATTCTCAAGGGACTGAAAAGAAAATACAAAAATTGCATCTCTCCACAGTGGGATCTGTAATTGCAGGCAAAAGGCTGGGGGAATTTGACAATCTACCCCATTCATTCTCAGCAGTTATCCGATGAATCGTGTGGTGGGGGCTGTTTGAAGTCAGCTTTTTCTGCTGTTTGGTTTTGGCTTGGGGACACTGCAGAGCAACCAAGGCTGTTGTCACATCTGTCGGCGTCGCCTCGTTGTCTCTGTGTGACCCCAAGGAGATGCAGACTCATCAGGGAGAGAGATGTGGCCTCCACCTGTGTGCAGCTGGTAGACAAAACTTCTTGGTGAAAAGGCTCCCCAAACACCCTGGTGTGATAGCGGATAGACAAAGCAAAACCAAACCCAATGCCATCCCGTTGAAATTCCAGCTCACAGGGACCTGCCATCCCGTTGAAATTCCGGCTCACAGGGACCTGCCATCCCGTTGAAATTCCGGCTCACAGGGACCTGCCATCCGTTGAAATTCCGGCTCACAGGCGCCTGCACACTGGGTTTCTGAGGCTGGAACCCTTTATGGGCGCAGACAGCCTCATCTTCCTCCCCAGAAGCAGGTCGTGAGCTAGGGAAGTGAGCAGCCCCTTTGACCTAGGGCTTTGCAAAGTGGGCCACACCACTCCCTGGCAGGGCTGCAAAAGCAGACACATACACTTCATCCAAGGTTCTGGGCTATAGGACAAAAGTTCTTAATCGAGCATTTTTTCCTGAAAGGGGCTAAATACTTTGGGGGACCAATGGCCTACCCCACCACCAGGGCTCCTGACCACAGCTCATACTACCTTGAAAATGGAGTTGGTGTTGCTTTGTGTTTTATTCATATGCAAACGATGGTTTTAGAAAACAATTCTTAAGTGACAGTTGGACAGACCCCAACTGGGAATTGAATGATCCCCCACTCACACCCCCACCCCCACCCCCCACTCATGCTCAAACCAGAATATGTGCTGGAATCCTGCCCCCTTTACCTTGGACTTAAACCTCTTTGGAAATCCCATTTTCTTTATTATGTTAAGGAGGCCATATCCCTGTGGGCTGGCGTTTGTGTCCTAAACCCAGATCTTTTTGAGTGATCCCGAAAGCAGAGGTGGGAGCAAGCACTCGGGCAATGGGAGACAGGAGCAGAGGGAGGCCTGGGCTATGGAAGCAGACACAGGATCTTCCCCCAGAGCCTACACAGAGAAAGCCGTCCCCGACAGTGGGTGCCTGAATGAGGATTTCTAACCACCTAAACTGTGAGAAAATAAATTTCTGTTCTTTAAGTCCACCCACTGTGGTATTTCTAGGAAACAAAAGACTAACTCCCACCGAATCGCTTCAGGCCAAAGGAGCTCTCTGTCCCAAAGGCAGCTCATTAAAAGGATTCACGCGTGTACTGCGTGGAGTCTATTCTCACTCGCAGTGGCCCCGCAGGACGGGCGGGAACTACCTCCATGCTTTCAGAAGCCTGTCACTCTTTATGGGAGTAGAACGCTTCAGCTTGATCCCCCGGAGCCGAGAGAGGGGTTTCAAACTGCTGACATTGTGGTTAGCTACCCAAGGAGTGACCCACTACGCCCACCAGCGCCCCTCATGAAAGGAGCCGGGGGTCATTCCTTCAGTGTGCGCAGGGTCGGGCAATCCAGGCCGATTTTCTTGTTTCTTCAGGGAACTTATGAAACTCAGTCTGCCTCCTCGGCTGAAATAGGAATTATATTTATATTTATAATTATATTTATATTCTGATTCCATCAGAACCCTAGAAATAAATTTCTCCTTACCGATTCGGGTTTGCCGCAAATATGGCTTTGAACGATTCTAAATAATTTACTTCAAGCCTGTTGGGGAAAAGTGCCATGCTGTTAATTTTATTGGTTTTTTTTTTTTGGGGGGGTGCAAGCAGATTAGTGTTCAGCTGCAGATATAATGGAGGCCATATTATGAATTAGACATTGATTGCAACTAAGCACCAGCTCGATTGAGGTTGTGGGCGATGCAAATGGTTAAATGGCTGCTCACAGAAAGAGCGGATGTTTGAATCCACTCAAAAGTGGTTTGGAAGAAAGGGCTGGTGATCTACTTCAGATAAAAACAGCCAATGCAAACCCTGCGGTGCACACAGCACCATCAACAGTCAGTCATAAACATGAGCGATGCACCTGAACTGCAGCGTGGACGAAGACAATGGGATGGACTACGGACAGCCAGCAGAATCGGTTTGGGGAGAAGTATAGCCAGCATTGTCCTTAGAATGGCCATGGGGAGACACACTTCTCCAGACAGAGCAGTCCTCGGTGCAGCAGCGGGTCTGTGAAAAAGAGGAAGGCCCCCCAACAGGATAGATTGACTCAGTGGCTGCAACAAAGGGCTGAAATGTAACCAGTGTGAGGATGATGCAGGAACAGGAGGTGTTCTGTTCTGCTGTTTATCGGGTCATGGTGAGTCAGCACTGACCCAAGAACCACATACACCAGAGGAACCCTGAATCCAGGCCTTTTCCAGGGAAGATCACAGAAAGATAAACGACCCAACATACCAGCAGCAGTTTGTTTCCATGATGGAAGTATGGTGACACTTCCCACGGTGTTTCGAATGATTAGCTTACGTGCATAAAGGGAAAAAGCCGTTGCTATTTCTGTAGACCTCTCCCCACTTCCCTGACGGCGCCATACCTGCAGTAGCTTATGGTGGTGGATTTCTCCGAATGACACTTAAAAAAAAGGTAAAAAATGCTACTGTGGGGTAGCAATGCTTCTTTGTTTTGAACTTGAAGTTGTGAACGAATTGCAAACAGAGAAAACAGTGTCCAAAGCAGAAGTGCCCCTTTCTCTCAGAGCCCTCACTCTGCAGCCTACAACCCTCCACAACCAGAGCCCAGGACAGAGGAGGAGAGCAGGGCAGTGGCATGGGCGCCGTGTTCTTAACTGAACCAGGGGCTTCATTAGCACAGCGCCATGTTTCCATTAACACGCCGCTGCTTTTTTCTGGATGCTATCCAGAACCTCAAACTGCATTTAGTTGGCATGTCCCTGTATTTCTTTATCATCAGCTTTTCTCTTTTATAGAAATGTTTCTTTAAGCAAAAAAAAACCCCAACTAGAATAAAGGAGTTCATTTCCCTGATCGTCATTTAAACTTGCAAAGTTGTTTATTGTGATATCATATGTCTATAAAAACATGTGTGTGTTAGACCAAGTTGACTAGAAAAACAAATTCATTGACACTCATAGATGTGTAAGAGAGAACTTTATATCAAGAAGTAATTATGCATCAATAAAATAGCCCAGCCCAGTCCAGATCAAGTCCTTACGTTCAATATTAGCCCATAAATCCGATATAAGCCCATAAATTCCTCTTCAGACGCACGCACATGAAATGATACTGAATGCAAGAAGATCACAGGTTGGTGGATAGGAAGTCCTGTGGGCCCACTGGTGATGGACACATAGCCAGGGCTCTGACTGCCATTAACGTGGCTCCATGTGGCTTGTTAGCAGCAAGGTGAAACAGAAAGAAAGTGTGTCCCACCTCCAGAGAGGAAGAGAGGCTGTGACCTGATTGCCATCAGGCTAGACTTCACCCCTTCATTCTATTTATCTATGTAACTACCACAACATATGAAGTATACAATGTTGCTCTTTTGAGCATTTTAAGTATTTAGTTCAATGATATAATGACATTCATCTAGTCTTGCAACCATCATCACTTTCTATTTCCAAGTGTTAATAACTCAAAAAGGAAATTCAGTATTCCTTAAGCAGTAACTTTCCCCTACCCCTACCCCACAGCTCCTGGTAACCACTAATAAACTTTGGTCTGTATGCAATTGCTAAACATTCCCTAGAAGTGGGATCATATAGTATCTACCTTTCCATGTCTGGCTTATTTCATTTTTCATAATTTGTTCAAGGTTTATTGACATAACAGCAAGTACCAGAACTTTATTTCCCTTTATGATTGAATAATACCACACGTTGTCCATTTGTCTGCTGGTGGACAGGAGCCACGGATAGTTCTTTTGGCTCTTGGCCATAACGTTACACTGAACATTGGTGTACATCTATCTGTTGAGGTCCCTGCTTTCTGGTGACCCTGTTGGCTAAGCAGTGGACTGTTAGCCTCTGGACTGTTAACCAACTGGTTGGTAGTTCAAACCCACCAGCTGCTCTCTGGAAAAAAAAGATGAGGCTGTGCGTTCCCATAAAGATTCACACCCTGGGAAAGCCATGTAGGGTCAGTATGAGTCAGAATCAACTCATAGCCAGGGGTGAAATTGGAAGTCACATGGCAATTCAAGAGCCCCTGTGGCTTAGTGGGTTCTAAGTAGACATTAAGCTGCTAACCATAAGTCAGTGTTCTAACCCACTAGCTGCTCTTAGGGAGAACAATGAGGCTGTCTATGCCCATAAAGATGTGAAATCTCAGAAACCCAGAGGGGCAGTTCTACTCTGTCATACAGTCACTGTGACTCGGAATTGACTGGATGGCAGTGAGTTTTTGAGTGATGGCAATTCTTTTTTTTTTTAATCATTTTATTGGGGTTTGTAGATCTCCTATCACAATCCATATATACATCCATTGTGTTAAGCACTCCCGGACACATGTTACCATCACCACTCTCAAAACATCTTCCCTCCACTTGAGTCCCTGGCATCAGGTCATTTCCCCTGCTCCCTCCCTCATGAACCCTTGATATTTTTTTTTCATGTCTTGACTGACTGATATCGCCCTTCACCCACCTCCCTGCTGTCCATCCCCCTGGGAGGGGGCTATATGTAGACCATTGTGATCAGTCTACCCTTTCTCACCCCACCTTCCCTTTATCCTCCTGGTATTCCTACTCTCACTATTGGTCCTGAGGGGGTTATCTGTCCTGGATTCCCTGGGCTGTGAGCTCTTATTTGTACCCGTGTACATGCTCTGTTCTGGCCAGATTTGTAAGGAATTGAGATCCTGATAGTGGAGGGGAGGAAGCATTAAAGAACTAGAGGAAAGTTGTATGTTTCATCGGTGCTACACTGCACCCTGACTGGCCAGCTTCTTCCCTGTGACCTTTCTGTAAGGGATGTCCCATTGTCTACAGATGGGGCTTGGGTCTCCTCTCCACATACCCCCTCATTCACATTGATATGATTTTTGTTCTGGTTCTTTAATGCCTGATACCTGATTCCATCGACAGACACCTCATGATCACACAGGCTGGTGTGCTTCTTCCATGTGGGATTTACTACTTCTCAACTAGATGGCCAATTGTTCATTTTCAAACCTTTAAGACCCCAGATGCTTTATCTTTTGATAGCCGGGCACCATCCGCTTTCTTCACCACATTTGCTTACAAACCCATTTTGTCTTCAGTGATGGTGTGGGGAAGGTGACTAGAGTGATGGCAATTCTTAAAGCCCCAAGGGCACAGTGGTCACCCATTCAGCTACAATGGAAAGATTGGCAGGGCTTGAATTCACAAGCTGTTTAGGCTTATGTGGCTGCTATACTCTGTCCCGGTTGGTCATTCTGAATCGGAATTGACTCAGCAACAAAAGGTTAGTTCGTTAGTTTTGTTGCAATTCTGTGTTTAACTTTTTGAGGAATTGCCC
>NW_022111339.1:428475-429680 GCF_000313985.2 Echinops telfairi
CCCCCAGGCCTCTCCACTGGTTCCCTACTCCATGCCGGCATTTTGAATTCACACCTTGAGTACTGGGTTGAAGTCTGGTCCCTCTTTTCCTGTGGAGATATAAACAATACCCTCCCCTTGGGTGGGTTAGTGCCCTGTGCCCCCGCTACCCATTTCTTCCTTATTTTCATCATTTCTTTTTTCCCTTTCCCCACCTCCTCCCCAGTTGTGTACCATGTGCATCCCTGCATATGATCTTCTCCCTGCCATACAACCCGGTCCTCACCCCAAGAATGTTTGCATACAGTAGATTTTTCCCTATGCCCCTTTTGCATTTTTTTTTAACGCTTACCTCAACGGACTCATGTTGTACTTGTCCTTTTGTGCCTGACTTACTTCACTTAGCATGATTTCCTCCAGCTCTTCCCATGCAGTGATGTGCTTCATACGTTCATCACTGCTGTTTAGCGATGTGTAGTACTCCACTATATGTATATACCACCGTTTTTTAATCCAATCGTCAGTTGATGAAAATTTGGGTTGCTTCCAACTCCTTGCAATTGTGAACTGTGCCACAATGAACATTGGAGCACAGATGTCTGGCCTTGGTTTGTTTCTTGCCTCTTCTGGGTAGATGCCCAGTAGGGGGATTGCTGGGTCGTATGGTAACTCAATTTCCATCTGTTTTAGATATTGCCAGATCGATTTCCATAGTGGTTGTACATACTTACAAGTCCACCAGCAGTGGATGAGAGTTCCTGTCTCCCCACAGTCCCTCCAACACTTGTTACTTTCTGATTTTTTGAATTGGGCTACCTTTGAGGGTTTTAGGTTTTAATTTGCATTTCTCTTATGGCTAAAGATCGGGAACATTTTCTCAAGTTTGTTGGCCATTCGGATTTCTGCCTATGTGAAACTTCTGTTCAAGTTCTTTGCCCACCCCTCAAGTGGGCAATTCGTTTTTTTTTTCTTTTTGGAAGCTAATAGAGTATTGTAGATTTTAGTAATAAGGCCTTTGTCTGATGTGTCATTTCTAAAGATGTTTTCCCAGTGCGTGGACTCTCTTATTACTCTGTTGGTGAATTCTTTCAATGTACACAGGTGTTTTATCTTCAGTATATCCCATTTGTGAATTTGTGCCTCCTCTGTGTTTGTGTCCTTCCCTATTTCTGATAGCCTATGTATTCCCTGTGCCAAAGTTCTCAAGTTGGTCCCAATTCCCTCAT
>NW_022111339.1:431596-465624 GCF_000313985.2 Echinops telfairi
TAGGATTGTCCTGCTGACTCTGCTCTAGTTGTTGTAAATTTTGTGCCAGCATATCAGTCATGAGTCTCTCTTCCTTTCTCAGGTGTGCATGTATTGCTATGAAGCTTCCTCTGATGAATGCCTTTGCTATGTCCTATACGTTTTGGTACGTCGTGTGCTCGTTCTCATTGGTTTCTAGAAATTTCCTAATTGCATCTCTGATCTGTGCCAGTACGCACTCTTTTTGCAGTAGAGAGTTATTCATCCTCCAATTGTTTGCTCTTATTTTCTTTGTCTTCCTTTTGTTGATTTCCAGCCTTATGGCACAGTGGTCAGAGAGAGAAGTCTGTATGATATCAATGTGCTTAAATTTATGTAGATTCGCCTTATGCCCCAGCATGTGGTCTATCTTAGAATAAGTGCCATCTGGGCTTGAAAAGAATGTGAACTTTTTGTATTTGGATGAAAAGCTCTGTAAATATCTATCAGATCAAATTGTCTAATTGTCGTGTTTAGATCTCTAGCCTCCTTGTTGAGTTTCTTTCCCTGTGATCTATCTTTCTCAGAGACTGATGTTTTGAAGTCACCCACTATAATTGTTGAAGCTGTGATTTCTTTTTTCATCTTTTGGAATGTTTGATTGGCATATTCAGCACGTCTCTCATTCAGGGAATATATGTTTATAATGCTTAGTGGTTCTTTGTCTACAATTCCCTTGAGCATTTTATAGTATCCCTCCTTATCTCTTTTTATGTTTTGCACTTTGAGGTCAATTTTATCCGAGATTGGGATTGCAACCCCTGCTTTTTTTGAATTGCTGTTTGCTTGGTATGATTTTCTCCAACATTTGATTCTCAGCCTATTTTTGTCTGTAGCCTTGAGATGTGTCTCTTGTAGGCAGCAGATTGGTGGGTTGTGTTTTCTAAGCCAGTTTGCTAGTCTCAGTCTTTTAATGCCTGAGTTTAGGCCATTGGTATTCAGTGTTATTATCTCCATCTGTGGACTCTGTGATGTCATCTTATCCCGTTTTTGTTGAAAGTTTTCCTTCTTTCCTTTCTCATTAGTTTATTGTGCGTGCGTGTGTGTGTGTGTGTGTGTGTGTATCATTCTTGGATTCTTTCCATCCTTAGGCCAATGCTATCTTGGGGTCTGTTTTTTCTTTGTTGCTCTCTGGTGAGGTTGTTCTATGTTGTGGTCTCTTATTTATGCTTGGTGAGTGTTGTTCTTCTGCCCATACTGGGTTTGCAAGGATCTTTTGTAGGGCTGGGTTACTTCTAACGTATTCTTTCTGTTTTTCCTTGTCTGGGAATACTCTTACTTCTCCATCTATCTTGATTGATAATTTGGCTGGGTCGAGTATTCTTGGGTTTGTGTTGTTTTCCTTCAATTTTTGGAATATATTGCTCCACTCTCTCCTCTTCTTCATAGTTTCTGCTGATAGGTCTGAGCATATTCTTATTTGGGAACCTTTATATGTGATTGCTTGTTTTTCTCTAGCTGCTCTCATGATTTTCTCCTTTACCTCAAAGTTCGATAGTTTAACTATTATGTGTCTTGGTGACTTCTTCTAGGGATTCAGTCTAGTTGGTGTTCTTTCAGCCTCCTGAATGGTTGCCTGGTTTGCGTTCATTAAGCTGGAATACTTTTCCTCCAAGAATTCTCTCACTATTGTTACAGATGACTTCTTTGTTGTGTCTTCCTCTGGTAAGCCAATAATTCTAATGTTCAGCTTCATGGCATCAGACATAGCTTTTAGGTTTTCTTCAGCTTCTCTGATGATCTTATTAGATTTTTGTTCGCGTTTGTTGAAGTCTGCTTGGCTGTCCTCCAAGTCACTGATGCGGTTTGCTGATTCCTACAGTCAATTCTCAAGGTCTGTGTTTCTGCTATTGGTTTTGTTATCTCCTCCCTAAGCTCCTGTATTTCTCTTTGGTGTATGGCCTTTATCTTGTCTATCATTTCATCCTTTTTTGCATGACTCCAAGCAGCATTCTGAAAATTTCTTTCTGTGGCAGCTCAATGTCTGCTTCTTCTATGTATGTTGTATGTTTGGGATATCTTCTGCCATTGCCTTTTTTTTCTTGTTTCTGTGTGGAGGTGGTTGGGGATGGTGGCTGCTTGCGTTGTGTTGTTTTAGAGGAGCCAGGTGCCATTTTCCAGGGAGTCGAAGAGCACTGGCTCTCTCTGGAGAACTTGTAGGAATGTTTCTTTGAACTGCCTACAGCTAATTATTACTATGAGACTAACCTACCCCTTTATCTTACTGCGGCTTCCCTATCAGGGGAGTTCAGAAGGTTGGTGGGTTGCCTGCTTTGGTGTTGCGGAGGTTGGGCAGATGTTCCTGCAACAGCTTGAAATGTTGATGAGTGTTGGCCAAGTTGCCTTATGTCTCCAGTTACACAGACAGGAATTCCCAGGTGGGAAGTTGGGCAGAGTATCCCCTGGAGGGAAAGCAGGGCTTTCCCTAGCCTCTGGCTAGCTACACAGGGTGGAGCTCACCTAGCTGGGTGTGGTGCCGGCATAAGTGCCCTAGGCTAAGGGGAGTGGTCTGAAGGTCAGCAGTGGAGTGTGAGAGAACAGGAAAGAGACAGAGGAGAAAGGAAAAAATTTAAATTAAGACCATTGAGACTGTGGGGAATATAGGGGAGAGAGGGAAAGAAAAGCAACCATGTAGCTGAGTCCCACTCCCTCCCCGTGGAGCTGCAAGAGTTTAGTCCCTACCCTGAGGCAGCAGTGGCAAGCCACAGTTGAGCCGGGAAAAAAAGCCCCTGCACAGCCCTCAAAGACTGTGATGGGGGCAGAGAGCAGAGATGTTAACAGAAGCAACAATGTAGCTGAACCCCAATCCCTGCCCATGGAGCTGCAAGGGTCCAGTCCCTGTCCTGAGACTGGTGGGGGCGAACTGTGGCTGTGTTGAGACCAAATCCCCCTATGGGCTCCAAATGATCCTGGCTCCGGCAGAGACAGTAGCTGGGCCAAGGCCAAGCCCCAGCCGGCTTCCACTGAGGTAAGCCAGAAGCCCCAAGCCCCTCAAAACCCCGTGAGTCTGTGTCTACTTATCTTTATGATGCTCCTCCTGCGTTCTAGTTGTGTTAAAGTTCCCTCTAAGCAACTCTCCTGGGCTGGATTCTGTGGAGTCCCTCTGGTATGTGTCACTCTTCCCATCTGTTTCTACATTGTTGGCATCAGTGTACAATGCCACTAGCAATACATCTTTACCACATTTCTTATTTTCTGTATTTTTTATGATAAATATCCTATCCGTGCCCTTCCAACGAGTCCCTTCCCGACTCAGTGACCCAATAGGACAGAGAACTCTTTCTTAGGGTTTCCGACTAAATCTTTATAGAAGCAGACATTCTCATTGTTTCCCCATGAAGTAGCTGTGGGTTTGAACTGTGGACCTTGTGTTTAACAGCCAACACTTAGCCTCTGTGCCACCAGGGATCCTTAGTAGACATCCCATTGAGTTTGAAATGGTGTGTAAAATTGTTGCTTATTGCACATCTTTTGGAGAGATTTTGTGTGTATGCGAGAGCGAGATTGAGCCAAACATGGTAATTGAACAGGAAACTTACAAAGTTCTTGTTTCCTTGGAGAGAAATATTGTAGACCTTTCTAATACATTGATCTACGACAACTTAGTCTTATGCAATAAATGGACTGTCATCCAGTCGATACCAACTCACAGCAACCCTGTAGGACAGGTAGGACTTCCCCGTGAGTCTCTGAGACTGGAACTCTGTTTTCTTCTCTTCAGAAGCAGAAAGACCTTTGGGGTGGGGGTGTGCTTTTTCTTTAATAGTAGTTTTATACATGTTTGTAACTCTTAATAATTCAGATTAATTGTCAGGAGCCATCAAGATCTGGCTTAAAAAGAAAATAGAAAATGCATTATTTTTATTATAAAATAAATTTGGTTTATTCAAGCAGTTTTCATAAAACTAAATAGATACACATCTTACAGTTTTCTAGGATTATTTAGTGAATAAAAGCGGCTCATTCATAATTAGCATAAGATTATTTGTATGTAATAGATTTTTGCAACATAAAAACCAACTCATCATTTCACTCCTTAGATGTCTTCTCTCAGAGGGGTATTTTATTTGTGTTTCACATTATAAAATATATTAGCTAATCAATAAGAAGTTAAGACAGAATTTTGTCCATTTTCTACAAATTCCAAATGATTGTATTCTATTCACCTGATGTCATTTACTTGCTACCAACGCGTGGTGACCCCACATGTCAGCGTAGAACTGTACTCCGCAGGATTTTCAGTGGCTATAATCCTAGACTAGATCACCAGGCCTTTCTTCCATAGCACTACTTCAAGAACTTGAACTACCAACCGTTCTATTAGTTGACAAGTACAAACCATTTGCACCACCTGGGGATCTGTAAGTCAAAATAATAGGTTCTTATTATATGACAAGCTGAAAGAGATTGCTGGAGTATGATCTGGGGGGGGGGGGCAGTTGAACTATTTATAACCGTATCTAATGTTAGTACTGGGGAGCTGTGGTGGCCGGATGGGGCTTTCAACTCTGTAGAGAGTTACAGGCTTGGAAACTCCCGGGAACAGGTCTGCCTTGTGCTGCTGTGTTGCTATGAGTCAGCCTCGACTCAGTGACAATGAGCATAAGTATCGTTAGTACACTGGTCCTTAGGCTTCTGTCACCACAGCCACATGCAACTCTAAAGACTGGGATACTCCGGGGGAGTACATGGGCAGGAATTCTCCATGCGTTCCATGTCTTAAGGATTTTACACATACACACACACACACACACACACACACACTCACACACACTCCATAAGCATTGGATTTTCTTTTCTTCTATAAGATGTTTTTTTTTTTTCTTATTACCCCCTCCCTCGATAATAAAAATAAAATTTAAAAATTTTCAAAGCTGCTCACGGTTGGAAAACAGAAACATGTGAAAAACCATGCATACTAACAATACGAACGATAACACCACTCTGAATATGCTGGCCTACATTAAAAAAATCATTTTATTTGGGGCTTGTACAACTCTTAGCACAATCCATCCATCCATTGTGTCAAGCACATTTGTACATTTGTTGCCATCATCATTTGCAAAACATTTTCTTAACTACTTGAACCCTTGGTACCAGCTCCTCATTTTTCCCCTACCCTCCCTCCTTCATGAACCCTTGATAATTTATAAATTATTATTATTTTTCTATGTCTTGCATGGTCTGATGTCTCCCTTTACCCCCTTGTCTATTGTCCATCCCCCTGGGAGGAGGTTATAGGTAGGTTATTGGGATCAGTTCCCCCTTTCTCCACCTTACCCTTCCCCTCCTGGTATGGCTACTCTCATTATTGGTCCTGAGGGGTTTATCTGTCCTGGACTGCCTGTGTTTCCAGCTCCCATCTGTACCAGTTTACATGCTCTGGTCTAGCCAGATTTGCAAGGTAGAATTAGGGTCATGATAGTGGGTGGGGAGGAAGCATTAAAGAACCAGAGCAAAGGTGTATGTTTCATTGATTCTATACTGCACCCTGACTGGACTGTCTTCTCCCCATGACCCTTCTGTAAGGGGATGGTTGGCCTACATTTTTAACAGTATTTTTTTCTCAATTTCAAACAAAATTAGGCCAAAGTGTATAGATTTTTTTCATAATTTGTTGAGTTTATTCTAAATATATACTATTTTGATAGTATTGTGTTCATTGTGAATCACATTGTTATAGTTCTCCTTTTAGTCATATAAACTGATGTTAGAAACTGTGATTTTCAAATTTTCATTTCTCATTTGTTTTTTCATCTACAAAGCTGTGAATAATGGTCGTCTATTGACCTTGTCCTTAGAATTTTCTGTGTGACAACTGTCCCATTGCCTACAGCTAAAAAACATCTTATTCTTCCTCTCCCATCTGCATTTCTTTCTGGCTGACTGTCCTGCTTTTCTAGGGTACTGTGGAGAACTTTAGTTTAACAGAAGTCGTGAGAGCGGCTGTTAAGGAGCTACAGTTAAGAAGGATTGAGTCAGTTTTTCACGATTAATTATGATGTCAGGTGTTGGATCACACCAGTTCCCACTAAGTTAACTCTGTCTCCTGGGGGCCCCCTGGGGGTCAGAGGGGAACTGTGTTCCCTGGGTTTTCATATTGATTCTTCAGAAGTCGGTGGAGAGGCATTTCTTCCAGCACGCTTCTGGCAGCTCCCCACCCCCCTGTGTGCTGGCAGCCCAGAGCATGCATTTCATGCACATGTGCAGCTCTGTTACTCATAGAGCCCTTCATTAAACACGGTCCATTTTCTTCCTGTTCTTCTGAATTTGGGGTGGTGTTTGTTTCTTGTTATTTTTTTTATCATGAATGAATGTTGAATATTGTTCTCTTTTTTCACTTATTGAGATGATCCTTTGATTCTTCTCTCTTGCACTGTTCATAGGATGAGTTACAGTAAATTGCTCTTACATCCATTGAGTTAGTTAATTGTGCCAGCCTGGCCGATAATCACATGTGGGTCTGGTTGAAAAGCGGAGGGATATATGGGTGGTGAAGCCTCGCCTTTCTAGTTCTCGGGTCTCTTGTTTTGTGATGGTTGCATCGGTGCAGCTGCCTTAGCAGTTCCCTGCTTCAGCTTGCAAGATTGATTTCCTACAAGACATCCCCAAGGAGAAGCCGCATGGATCTATCCTGATGCAGCCCTGGGTGCTGGAGCAGCCGTGTGGAGACCCCTGCCAGTGCTGAGATGCTTACACGTTCACTGACTCAGCTTTCCTCCTGCAGTCGGCATCATTGCCTCTGTTTTGTGAGGTGGAGGACTTTGTGGACTGGTGTTGGGTATAGGTTAATGTTGGACTTGTGGGCTTGGGCAGCATTGGGTTGGGATGTTTTCGTGATGCACATTTTCGTTGCATAAAACTCTCTCTTATACGTGAGTTGCTGTGGATTTGTTTCTCCAAAGTACCTAGACTAATACATCCATCTTACATTCCCGGGATTTGGATTTCTATTGTTCTGTCCATCTGCATTCTAAACTTCATTCATTGTTCCGTTAAATTTGCCAATATTTTGATAAAGGTGTTCATCTTTTATGTTCACGAGATCATTGGTAGCTTTCTTGTCACATCTCTCTCTGGTTTTGCTATTAGAATAATGCTGAACTTTATTCATTAAGTATGAAAAGACTTCTTTCTGTATTTTCTGAATAAGTTAGGTTACAATAGTTGATTTTTTTCCTCCTTAGATACTTTTCAGAATTCAATAGTGTAGTCAACTAGGCCTGGAGTTTTCCTTGTGGGTCGGTTTTTGACTTCACATTCAGGACCTTTAGTAGGTAGATAAGTTCCCTGGTATTGCTCAGCTAGTAACCAAAAGGGTGGGAGTTCAAACAACAACAAAAGGTATGGGACAGTTCAGCTTTCTCTTTCTTTTTGTATCATTTTTGGTGATTTGTATCTTTGGAGTGATTTATCCACTTGATATAAGTTGAAGAGTTTTTTTACTAATGCTTTTCTTTGTTTCCTTGAATCAGACTTTGGAAGTTTCTGTTTAGCTATTTTACTTCATCATTTCTCCCTATTGCTTTATTGTTTTTCAACAATTATTGGCATTGAATTCACACATCATATAATTTAATAGTTCAATCACATCAAGAAAAGTTGTATAATCATCACCACAATCAGTTTTAGAACATTTTCTTCATTCTTATCCTCATTGTTATTAGCTCCACATTTCCCCAGAACACCCTACAATACTGCCAAAGAGCCTTTAGTCTAGTTACCATCTCTGTACGTTTACCTCTTTTTGATTTCATATACAGAAAAAACATGAAAACAAACAACAACAAAACCTAACAATAACAAAGTAAAACGGGTAAAAACCTCAATCTAAAAGAAAGTAGAAACTAGAACAAATTTAAATGTATCATAAGGAAGATCAAATGATAGAATGTTACATTTTAACCTAACTGTATCTACAACAATCCACTTCCCAATCATTCTGCATGTTAAATTGCTGGATTTGGGAGTCTACGTGCTTTCAGAGATCCCTAGGTAGCCCAAAAGTTTATGCTGCCCACCCACCATTTGTTCTAGCGCCCCCAGGGAGTGGGGGTTGACAATCTGAGGAAACACTGGTACATTAGAATCAATTTGAGGGCAGGGATTTGTTATATAGGTAGCCAGTGTCCCCATTGCTTTACATCCACATATTTCTAGGCTTCTCTTTTGCTTAAACTCAGCACATTGCATTGTTGCGGTTTCGGTGCAGACAGTGGAAAAGCACCTTGGGAGGGGAGCCGTCAGTGCACTCGAGTCTGGGCCGTCTGCAAAATTGTCCAGGACAGTCACAGCTGAAGAGGGCATCTTCTACAACCCCTTTCTTCTGTTCACCAGGTACAGGGACACATGAGCAGATGCACAGTGATTTTAAATCCACTGCTGCTGTCAGGAGCTCTCCTGGTCTGTGGTCAGGTGGCCCCTGTAAGGCTGGTGAGTTACAGACAGAGGTTCCACTCCGACACTCCCTTTTTCTTCCAAGAAGGTGCTGGAATTACCGCGGTGCTGGTGGTGGTGTCACTTCTCTGTACAAAGCTCTGGACCGATGCCTTCAACAAGAAGCAAATCCAAGGTCCCCGGTGCCTCGTGGCTACTGCTGTGGAATTAAAGAATTAACCTTACCGGAATTGGGGAATGTGTATGAAATTAATAGAGGCCAGTTTTACAAACACAGCATGCTGTGAAGTCTGACAGCCGCCTGGGAGGGACGACTGCAAACTGGTTATGACCTGAGATAAGAGACGCGTGGAGCGTCCCCTGTGAGTGCAATTATGAAGTGAGAGCAAAGGGATAGAAGGAAACAGAAAATTGCTTGGCATGTACCGTTTATTTCCTTAAAAAAGCAGAAGCCTACATTTATTGAGCACTCACCACGCATTAAGTCATTGAAGGTCTCCTTGGGAGAACATTAGCGTCTCGTAAAAGGCGGACTCACAAGAAGAGGGGTTGATAACAGAGGCGAAGGCGGGGCTGGGCATACGAATGGCTTCAGCTAAGCCAGCAGGGTTCTAGTCCTTACCCCCCTCCCCGCCCCCCCCCTGCCAGTGATGTGTAAAGAGGTGTGCACACCAGCATCAGTGAACCCCTCATTGGTGCAAATGGCGAGCTCACCTGACTGTTAAGCAAAAGGCTAGAGATTCAAGTCTATCCAAAGCCCCTTCAGAAGAAAAGCCGGGTGGTCCGCTTCCCCCGTGGACATTGACAATGCTATGGGGCAGGGTCTGCTCACCATGGGCTGGGGTGGCCTCTGGTTTGTAGATCACAACGCATTCATACACGTGTTGGTAGGTGCCTTATTTCTTCCATTCAAAGGCTAAAACAATAAAGCTCAGGCATGAAACGTGAATGCAGGTGCCTTCTGAGTAGCGGTGGTTGTGGTTGAAGGGACTCTGCCTCATGGTGATCCCACTGGTCAGTGGAGAAAGCCCCTCCATGGGGTTTTCTGGGCTGTGACCTGGCAGAACCACAATGACAAAGCCGGTCTTCTGAGGTGCCTCTTGCTGGCTGGCTTCAAACTGCCAGCCTCTCACTGGTAGTGGAGTGCCTAACGTGCACCACACACACACACACACACACACACACACACACACACACACACACACACACCAACCGCTGCCATCTGAAGAGGAGAGAATAATAATGAAAAATTGAGCAGCACTCCTTTTGCTCTGTGTTTTTACTCCTCATGAGGTCTTATGAAGTGGATGGCTGTCTTATTATCCCTGTTTTCAGATGAGGAAACCCAGGTCATACGGCTGGGGGTTACAACATTAGGACATTTGACTTTCGCTTTTGAAAGCATCAGCGCTCAGTCATGGAGTGAGGTGTTGTGTCAAACACCCCAGCGAGGTCTGTGTTGGTTGACTCACTCGCTCACCTAGCCTTAAAGCCACAGAGCCCAGAAATCCAGAGGCAAGAGCATCAGGGGAGACGGTGGCTGCCATGCGAGCCACAGAGCCTGACTACTACCTGGAGAAGCCTCCTTCCTTCCTACGAATAAAGACAGTTTCCATCAAGTCACCCGGACCCCTGTGTGTCAGAGTAGAACTGCGTTCCATGAGGTTTTCCATGACTGATATTTCAGAGGCGCCTCTGGGTAGATTCAAACTGCCAACCTCTGGATTAGTAGCCAATTAGTACTGAACCATGGACTCCAGAACCCGGACCAGAGGTGATGGATTCTAGTTTCTGCAGACACTCCCAGGCTCCGTGCCATGTTTAGTGGGTGTGGAGGTTGTTATCAGTGTGTTTCCCTAGCATGCTGTGTTAGGACATTTTTTGAAACTACGGCTCTTCGTCAGTGCCAGTGTGGTGTGGATATTTTGGGAAATGGATGTCTATGAATGATCTGAGAGGGCTATTAATAAAGAACATTCAATATCAAATTCAGCTCCATCCTTGGCTCCTTCCAGGGCTAAAATTTGGATCGCAGTCATCAGCTCACCTGCTTTACTCTATCACATGGGTGTGTATTTAAATCTTGTCGCGTGGCTGGTTCCTCCCTGGTTTTTAAGCTTCATACAAATGTCATTTTTGCTTTCAAGCATTTGGGTGTGTGTGTGTGTGTGTGTGTGTGTGTGAAATTTTGGTCAGGATGATAGAAAACATACAATTATGCACATGTTTTAAATCTTACTGAGCTAGACTTTGAAAATGCATATAACTTAGTGTTCAATAATTCTCGTCGTTCTCTGTTCTGTCCATAGAGGTTGTCACCCTCTATCCATCTGCCACTTCCAGGGGGATCGTCTCCCCTTTAGCCACCCACCCTACCTTTTTGACTCACTCCCAGCACCCAGCACAGAGCTCTCTGCTGGTGGTAAGCAGGCACCAGATGGCCCACATCAGTGAATGCAAGCCTCAGCCGCTCCACTCCACCCTTGGTTTGCATGAGCAGGAGGATAATTTTAAGTATTCATGCTGCATATAGAATCTCATATTACTCTTCTCCTTAAATAAATAATATAGAGCCGTAGGTGCTGGCCCTCAGAGCTAAATGGAATATGGTGGGAAGTGGGGGTGGCGGGGGTGGTGCCAGTATTCAGACAAAGGTTTTAAACTTTTCTAAATTGGAAAAGTGAGCCTGGATGTGTTGATTGGTTTTCTGCTGAAATCTATTTTGTGCTGCCCAGGAGCTCCTGTGGTTGAAGAATCGCACACGTTCCCCTCCTTACCATCAGGCACCTTGGTTTCTGTACATCTCCACCGACGGACGACCTTCCCAGAGGCCAGGTGGGAAGGGGCCTCAGAGCAGCCAGGGAAGGAAGCACGTGGAGGAGGCATACTTTGGAAGGGTTCGTTTGCTTCTTCTTCATGCCAGCCCCAATGTGCTGGTCTTCATTTCCTCTTTGGTAGACTCCTGCCTCATTGCTCTCACTGAATTATGCAGAACAAGTGTGGGGGCTGCAAAGGACACCCCCCCTTTCACCTCCTTCCTGCCAGTACCACGTCACCGATGGGAACGTTGGGGTACTTGGGAAAGGCACAACTGTGATCTGTATGTGCTAACTATCACCCGAGTTACAGGCGTCAGTTCAAATGAGTACCGCTCTCTCTTTGGGGGAAGACTTGGCCCAGGACTGTGACCATGTATTGCCGCCAGACCCCTTCACGTTTTCCTAAGCCATTTCAGCAGCTGGTTGTTGAGAGCTATAAATGATAGCATTCTGGGACAAAAAGCATAAGCCTTGTGCCGCAGTCTAAAGGCCTGGACAGTCTGTGAAGTGTTCATCCAGCGTGCAGCAGCGGTGACACCAGGCAGTCGGGCAGTGCTATTAAGCGGGTTGGCGATCACAGTGGGATATGGGTGATTTTAGCTTTGGTCTTACGGTAACCTGGGGAGTAGCTCACACTGGAGGTGCTCAGAGAGGAGAACAATGTGCTAGGAGTTTCAGGTGGTGGCAGCTAGAGGGAAGTCTGGCCAATGAGACAGGAAAGCAGAGGGTGACTGGCCCAGACTCTAGAGGCAGCATGCTCAGGCTGCACTTACTGACTGGATAACCTTAAGAAGTAATTTAATAACTATTCTGGCCTCAGTCTGTTTAGCTGTGAAATAGGATTATATGTACCCCTTTCATACGATTATAGGTTAGTAGGTTCTACCTTATAACATCATACAAGTTGGTGGGGAAATTCCATTGCTTTTTAATTCCATTTTTCCCACAAACTTTTTGAAGCCCCCTTACATATTTTGGCCACCTGCATGGAACAGATGGTTATACGTTTGGCTACTAGCAGAGAGATTAGTGGGTTCAAGTTCATCCAGATGTGCTCAGAAGAAAAGCCTGGTGATCTACTTCTGCAAACGCAGCCATGGAAAGCTGTGTGGGGCACAGGCCTGCTCTGACACCCATCGGATCATCAGGAGTCAGAATCAACTTGGGTGGTTATTGTGTTCTTTATAAGTCTATTTGCACATTCCGTCATTTGAATGTTATGTAATAATAGCTTTTGTTGTTTGGGCTCGTGTGGCATAGGACCTCACATATATCGATATAATATGTAAATGTGTTCTATAAGTAGTGGAGCGATCACCAAGTGCAAACTGAGTTGCGTTTTATCTGTTCTACCATGCTTGGACATGCTTTCAAAGGGACCAGTCCCTGGAGAAGGGCATCCTGCTGGCAAAGCAGAGGGCTGTGAAAGGGAAGAAAGGCCCTCCAGGAGATGGGCTGCCAGGTGGCTGCAGCCATGGGTTCAAACGCAGCAGCGGTTGTGAGGATGGCGCTTTATTCTGCTCTAAGTCTGAGCTGATGTAACGATACCTAAGGTGTTAGTCTGGGTAGACTAGAGAAGCAAATCCATATGCACTCATAGGTGTATCAGAAAGAGCTTTAATACAAGAGCAGTTGAATATTGAGAAAACATCCCAGCCCAGTCCAGATCAAGTCCATAAGTCTGATATTAGCCCATATGTCGGATACCAATCTATATAGTCCTCTTCAGACTCACAAAACACATGCAATGACGCCAAATGCAGGACAATCACAGGCCAGTGAGTGGAAAGTCTTGTGGATCCAGTGGCGGTGGGCGCATCTCAGTGCTGGCAGGAGTCTCCATGTGACTTCTTCAGCTCCGGAGGTCTGGTTCCATCAACCTCTTTCCATGTGTCTTCTCCACAGGGATATCTCGCAGGGAGTGAGGCAAGAGAGTGTGTCCATGGGAATCAACCTGTATCTCACCTCCAGCGAGCTATTTATCTCCTTAGCACCTCCAAATGAGGTCATCAAGCTGCAACCTGATTGACAGGCTAAATTCTACCCTTCACTCTTAATTCTCAGATTGACACCAGATTACGTAACTGCCACACCTCACAACATGGTTTCTACGGATCCTTGGTGGCACAGTGAGTTAAGCATTAGCCTGCTAACTGCCAGAGCCATCTGTTCCCATAAAGATGTTCAGCCTTGGAAACCCACAGGAGCAGTTCTACTCTGTCCTATAGGGTTGCTGTGAGTCAGGATCAACTAGAAAACAGTGAGTGGTGGAAGAAGATGGGCTCTAGAAGCAAAGAGAAGAATAGGTGGGGCAGGTCAGACTAGCTGCCAGAAGCCAAGGCAGATGCCCCAAAACATTCCGTTATGGCAGGGTGTGACGGATGGGGCCCTTGGCTCTGCTAGGCAGGAGCAACCTGTGTGTAAAGTGAGGCTGTGTGTGAAATGGGAAAGAGCTTACAGACAGGGTGCACACCATGCAATGTGAAGTTCTCTGGGCCTTAAAAGTGCCAATGGCAATGCTCCATGTCAGTGGCCCTGTGGGTTAAGCACTGAACTGCTAGCTACAAGGTCGGCTGTTCAAACCACCAACCACTCCCAATCTCTTCTCTCTCTCTTTTTTAATTGCTTGTGAGAATGTTAGGACACGTGGACCTTGGGATCTTGCATGTTCAAACGTTATTTTTCATTAGGGTTATGCAAACTATTACTGATTAAACTTCAGACACCTACTTCTAACTTGTAATTGGAAGAAGTTTATGTCTGCAGAAGGCAAGGGAGGTGTGATGGGCTTTAGGAGTAAAGCCTAAAAGCGTGTGTGCACTTCAGCACAATGCTTGCGTGTCGCAGCATCCTTACAATATCCAGCTATCGGTGTGTTGTCCCACCTCCAGGGCTGACACAGCCTCAGTTTGCACAGGTTGCTCCTGCCCAGCTGAGCTGAGGACGCCATCACCACCTGTACTCTACCAGCTCCTGTGAGAATCTCCAGTCGGTCCCCCTCACAGCCCCACCCCCACCCCCCATTCTTTAGCAGTGGGGACATTTTAAAGCCATGAGCGGAATCCATAGTTGGGAGAATAATGCTTTCAGACTAGGGTTGTCCCGAGCACATACATGAAGGAGAAGAAGGAGAAAGGAACGTAACAGCTTGTTCCGGTCTCTCACCCAGGTGCAGAGCTCTAAGCATTTACAGGCTCAGAATGGAGTGTATGTGTTGGGTGTGTATGTGTGGGTGGGGTGTCTCTTCAAATGAGAAAGGGAAATGGCCACTTACATTTAGATTCTAGGGCCAGCCCTGAAGGGAAAATGAAGGTCATTCATTCACCAGATTGGCAGGTAGGTTCCTTCTGGCTGATTGGAAGCAGGGATGGGGATATGGGTGGGGTCTTTCAGTTCCATTAGTTCCTGAAATGTTGACAAGAGTGGGTGTTTCCATAAACAAACAAACAAAGGTAAACAAATGGCAAGCGGGAAACAGGCAGACGATTAAGAATTGTGTTCACATCTACTCCTACACTGCGTCCCTTCCACTCCTGTGTGCCCGGCCAGGTGGGCATCCAACTGGCATGTGGTGAGGCAGGGGCTGGGGGCTCAGGCCAGTCTGCGATGTGCTGTTTCAAACTGCTGGCATGAAGATGCAGGCAATGGCCCCTGCATCTGAAGCCAGACTGCATACAACAACAGACACAAAGGAGCAGGAGAGCTTGTCATCTGGAGGGGACAAAGTCCACTGCCGTACAGCCCATTCCAGCCCATGGCAACCCTATGTAGGAGACTGGAAATCTTTATGGGAGCAGAGCCTCATCTTTCTCCCTTGGAGAGTCTGGTGCGTTTGAACCACTGACCTTGAGGTTAGTAGCCCATTATCTAACTCAATCCTCCATCAGAATTCCTCTCATATTCAAATGAGATGCCCACAGTACCCAGAAGGCTGAAGCCAGACCCATCATCGAGAGGATCCGGTAAGCCTGGGAGTGTTGAAGGTCAGAGACGTGTGTCATGAGCAGGGCTCCTTACTCTGTGCGGGCCTTTTTCTCCTCGAGGCTTTAACCAGAATTATATCGCTGGGACTCCACTGTGCTAATGCCGAAGGTGGCGTCTCTGGGTGATGCAAAGGGCTAATGTGCTTGGCTGTTAACTGAGAGTTTGGAGGGGTGAGTCTACCCAGAAATGCTTTGGATGAAAGGCCTGGTGATCTATTTCTGAAGAATTAGCTATTCAAAGCCCCATGGAGAAGTAAATCGAATCAGGGACAATGAAAACTATAAACAAAACTGAAAGAAACTAAAGAAAACTCTTAGACCAATGGACTGGAACTGAGAATCCAGAAATAAAACCACACATCTGTTACCTCACACCATACACGAAGACAAATTCAACATGGATTAAGGACGTAAAGACGAATAAGCAGGGCACTATTTGCAGGCCCAGCTTCCAATCATGGATGAGCTGACCAAAGCACACATGGTGAAACACGAAATCAATAACGGGACCACTGAAACCCTAAACTTCCATTCATCAAAGGACTTCACCAGACAAGTGAAAAGACAAGTTACAGACAAGAGACTATCTTCAGAAGCCGGATATCCAATGAGGATCTAATAATCGAAACATATACACAACTTTCCACAGCTGCAACAACAACAAAAAATAACCCAACCACAAAGCAGGAGGCACAGCGGTACAGATGGGAATTGGAAACGCAGGGAATCTAGGACAGATGAACCTCTCAGGACCAGGGGTGACAGTGGCGATACCAGGAGGGAAGAGGGGTGTAGAAAGGGGGAATTGATCACAGGGAGCTATATATAACCTCCTCTCTGGGGGACGGGCAGCAGAGGGGTAGGTGAAGGGAGACGCCGGGCAGTGTAATATAAGATATAATAATAATTTATAAATTATCAAGGATGCATGGGGGAGGGGGGAAGGGCAAAGGAGGGAGAGGGGAAAAAAGGAAAATGAGGTGATTCTGGGAACCCAAGAGGAAAGTAAATTTTGGGAATAATGAGGGCAACAAATGTATAGATGTGCTTTACACAATTGATCTATGTATTGTGATGAATTGTATGAGCCCCAATAAATTGATTAAAAAAAAAAAAAAAGGTACTTCAACGAGAGGACACTCAAATGGCCACAGGACACATGGAAAGATACTTAGCACCACCAGCTATCAAAGGGATGCAAATCATTGCCACCTGGATGGCTGAGATAAAAAAGATGAACACCAACACATGGTGGCAAGGGTGTGGCAAAGTTGAAAACCTTATCTGACCCATTGCTGGTGAGAATGCAAAATGACACCACTGTTGTGCAAACGATTCTTTGGCTCCCCAAAGAATTAAAAACAAAACTACCATACCACCCAGCTTTGAAAGCAGAGACGCAAAAGGAGACTCATCCATCCGTGTTCATTGCTGCACTGTTCACAATTGGAAAGATATGGTGATAACCTGAATGCCCAGCAACAGGTCAATCGATAAACGAGATGTGGTCCATCTGTATAATGGCCTACTACTCCGCCAGTAGGAGGAATGAAATCTTGCTACACGCTACATTATGGATGGGGATGGAAGACCTCTGCCAAGCAAAATAAAGGCATAGTGGAAGGGCAAATCTGATATGAGCTCCCTCGCTTGTATAAAAAGTAGCAAGATAAGGCAAAAGCATAGAGAACAAAGTTTATTAGTGGTTACCAGAGGCTAAAGGAAGGAGTGTGTGCTAGTCCTGGTTGACTAGAGAAACAAATTCATAGATACTCTTATGTGTATAAGAAAGAACTTTATATAGAAGAGCAATTGTATGTCAAGAAACATCCCAGCCCAGTCCTGATCAAGTCCATAAGTCTGATATTAACTCATATGTCCCACAGCAGTCTATCAATTCCTCTTTAGACTCATACAACCATGCAATGATGCCGAATGCAGGAAGATCACAGGCCAGTGGGTGGAAACTCTTGTAGATCCAGTGGCGGTGGAAGCATCTCAGCGCTGGTGTGGGTCTCTACATGGCTCCTCCGGCTCCAGGGCTTTGGCTCCATCAGTATGTGTCCATGTGGCTTGTCAACCAGAATGTGTAGCAGTAAGGGTGTTTGTCCCGCCTCCCGGGAGGAAGACAGGAGTTCCCAGAATCCTCAGGAGAAGGCCATACCCACACAGAGGCCTCACTGGCTATGACCTGACTGACAGGCTAGACTCCACCCCTTCGCTTAAGTTGATAGGAGATTATGTAACTGCCACAAAGTGTTAACCATGATGTAAATATTAATTGCATTGTTTAAGGGTATGACTGCATAGCCAATAAATCAGCTGTATACCTATAAAAAGCTGAATTGACATAATTTGTGTGCTAGATATATTTATAACAATGACAAAAATAATAATATCTGCTGAAGTTGGTTATATACAACCAGATACCTTATGGGATTTGGTTTGTTGGAGTGGAGGCTTAAGGTCATGATTTCATGAGACATCCCAGTTAGCTGGCATTAGAAATGTGTTTAGTGCTTCTGTTCTACCTCCTAATTTTTTTTTTAAGTACCTTGGGTCTTAAGAGTCTGCAAGTTGTCATTCTAGGGCATGATCATGGGTCTTCTCCTTGCTCTGTCGCTCCTCTGGAGCAGTAGAAGGAGAGTCGGGATTGGAGGAGACTATGATGGTGGAGCCTCATGGTGGTGGGAGGTGCAGCCCCTGGAGCAGTGGCAAGATGACTCAGACACAGCAAGGTGGGGCAGCACCTTGGCGTAGAGCAGCATGCCACAGACGCGGTTCCCCACAGTCCCTGAGTTTGCTGGGCCCACAGGTAGCAAAGTGCCCGTGTAGAGGCAGGGCGGCTAACTCAGGCAGCGCTCCGGTGCAACCACCAGGGAGGTGGAGGGAGGGGCAGGCCTCAAGGAGCCCTTTACCTGGGCTGTGCCTCCAGAAGAGGTCAGCGAGCTGTGACCTGACTGATAGGCTAAACTCCGCCCACATGTTCCCAACAGTGCTATATTGGCATAAAAAAAAACCCCACTATCACAGCAGCAAACTAGATGGTCCCTGGCTACAATTACTGCACATTTTGATCCAAGATTCTGTAGACAAAAACCTGATCAACAGAGGGAAATGAAGAACAGCTGCTTACATTCTCATCGACTTTGTGTGTTTAGAACCATGCAGGTTCAATGAAACCCTGAAACTAGTGCTCTACGGTAACCTCAAACCCTTAATTCAAAAATATCCCTGAAGTCTTATTAAAAAAACAAACAATAGGGGAAGGGGTTCAAAAACACAGCAACAATAATTTAGTTTAATTCATATTTTTAAAATGCCTCCTTTAAATATGATGCTCTTTTAAGATCTACCTATATGGGACCAAATTGACAACAGCAATTACAAAGATTTGGTAGGGACCGAGGGGGCAATGTATGTATGTATGTATAAATTAAAATTTACTTTATATAGTAGTCCACTAATTAATGGAGATATTTCATTGCCTTGAGGTGTTGTTGTTGTTAGGTCCCGCCGAGCTGGTCTGACGGATAGCAGCCCACAACAGAGTGAAACACTGCACCAGCCTCACCATCGTTCTTCTGTTTGAGCCCATCCTTTCGGCTTCCTCCTTCCCATGCCCTTCCATTTTACCCAGCATGATGTCCTTCTCCAAGGCTTGGTGTCGGTGACAGTCAAGACAAAATGTACATGGATTCTAGAGGCTCCTAAATAAATGCTTTGGGGATAACAAAGGAAAGAGATGAGAAGGCAGAAGATGTGTTCATGAGGGAGGCACACTGCAACCAGTCCACAGTGCTTCCTATTACACAGTATTGTGTGACTTGATTTCATCTTGACTTTGAGAATCACAGCTTTTTGAGATCGCTCTCAGTTACCTTTTTCACCACTTAGATACTACCTTCAGTGACAGATACCCATGGAAAAATAATTTACGGTTACTACCTCTACGACTTATCTTTTATCTCCCTCAGGCAAAAGAAGGAATGTATCATTCCTCAAAATTCCATTAACATTGAACACGTCCATCTGTCGAGAGGAATGTAAGTGAACAATCCCCTTAATCAGACTCCATCTGCTCCGCTTATGTCATAAGAAGGGACCAGTCAGCCACTAGAGGAGGCCATCGTGTTTTGACCAGTGAAGGCCTGAGAGATCCTTGGCGAGAGAGGTTGACGTTCGTAGTTTCACTGGTGGATGCAAACATGCCAGTGGCTGTGTCCCCATGACACAGGACTGGGTGATGTTTTGTTCTGTTGTACGAAAGGGTGTCACGAGTCAGATCGACTCCACAGCAGCTAATGCCAACCGCATGTGAGCGGCATATTTCTTGTACTTTAAAAAAATGATTCTTGAACATGGTCCAGGTAAAATTCATGTCTTTTACATGAGGATATTTCCACATGGAAGTTGTCCAGTTTGTACATCTGTGCCCAGTTACTGTTTGATATTCATATTAAGAATTTAATTTTTCAAAATATTTCTCTTATTCGAACAAGAGTTTGTTGTTGGCAGTCAGATCGCCAAATAACCCCTGCAAGAAAACAAAACAAAAGCAAAAAGAAAAGTAACTCAAGACTACGTGAATGAATTTTCTTTGTGTGTCTGTATGTATAAATGAATATGTATCTTGGCCCCCCAGTTCGTGGAGATACTTATTTTATGTAGGTCTCAAAGCCCCCCAAAAGCAAATTCACTGCTGTCACGTGTATTCTGATTCGTAGGGGCCTTAGAGAACAGGGTAGAGTTGCCCCCCTTGGTTTCTGATACTGTAACTCTTTAAATAGTAGGAAAAAACCTAAATAAATGCTTTGAGAATAAAGAAGGAAAGATACGATAAAGAAGGAAGACTTTTAGCTACTTCTTAAAATGCAGGAGAGCCATGTGTATAGAACACTACTTTAGCCCATTAGTAGGCCACTGGAGATCCCCTTGCAGAGGGGTCTCGGGGAGGAGATGAGCCAGTCAGGGTGCGATGCAACAATGATGAGAAATACAACTTTCCTCTAGTTCCTAAATGTTTCCTCCCCGCTCCCACTACCATGACTCGAATTCTATCTTGCAAGACTGGCTAGACCAGAGGAGGTACACTGGTACAGATAGGAACTGAAAATACAGGGAATCCGGGACGGATGAGCCCTATAGGACCAGTGGTGTGAGTGGCAAAACAGGGAGGGTAAAGGGAGAAGGGGTAGGAAAGAGGGAACCGATTACATGGAACTGTGTGTGACCTCCTCCCTGGGGGACAGACAACCGAAAAGTGGATGAAGGGAGACACGTCGAACAGGGCAAGAAATGACAAAATACCAATTTATAAACTATCAAGGGCTCATGCGGGAGGGGGGAGCGGGGAGGGAGGGGAAAAATGAGGACCTAATGTCGGGGGTTTAAATGGAGAGAAAATGTTTTGAGAAACGATGTACAAATGCGCTTTACACAATTGATGTGTGTATGGAGTGGGATAACAGTTGTATGAGCCCCTAATAAAATGTTTAAAAAAAAAAAAGAGGGGGAGCGGGGAGGTGGGGGGAAAATGAGGACCTAATGTCGGGGGTTTAAATGGAGAGAAAATGTTTTGAGAAACGATGTACAAATGCGCTTTACACAATTGATGTGTGTATGGATTGGGATAACAGTTATATGAGCCCCTAATAAAATGTTAAAAAAGAAAAAAGAATACTACTTTAAAGGGGGTTTCAAACACTTAGTGGAAACATTCCATTATCTTTTAATTCCATTTTTTCTAGGAGCTTTTAGAAGCCTTTTCATATATACTCGGAACATGTTAACCTATAGGTAGACTTTGTCAAGATCACAGAATGGATAACTGGTTTACATTGCATCATAAACTACTGGAGAATAGAGTGGCCTTGAACAAGCCTCATAGCCCTACAGCCAAAGAGTGTGAACCACCATGATCTCCAGACTAAACCTCCACCACATGTCGAGTGTGTATTTGCCTTCATTTAAACATCAAGATCATTTCATATAGTTAACATTATTGATCTGCAGACATGGAAACGGGGGCTTATAGAGGTTGAGTACCTGGCCCAGGGTCATCAGCTAGTAAACGGTGGGTTTAGAATTTAGCCTCAGGTTTGTCAAATTCCAAAGTCTACACTCCAAACCATATGCAGAAACTTTACCAAATACATCAACACCTTTTTCTTGATTCCTTTTGATGCTCATGAGAGGTTCAGTGTTCTTTTTTTCCGTACATCTGTGGTGGAGAGGATCTTCAAATGATACCTTTAAAATGTCTTTGATACTGTTGAAGTGTTTTGAAAATAGCATCAGTTAGAAGGGTAATACAAGGAAAAGCAGTATACAGTAAGAGGGAGCTCAGAAGAAAGGGCAAGAGAGCAAGCAAAAGGGAAGGAAGAAGGAAGAAAGATGAAAACCCAAATGCCCAAGCCAAATGAATGTTGGCTGTTGTCATGGGAGATTACAGGCCATCCCTGCCCAACCACTGAGAATCGTCACCAAGCGAAACGAATTCGCCTGTCTTGCTTAGCTGGAGGAACTAGTGGATCCAAGATGAGCAGGTCTGATGACAGGCTGACAAAGTCTGAGGCCTGGAGTTTGGAAAATGATGAGCTAGATGCAGGAGCCAAAGCAAGCAACGGAATGTTTCAAAAGAGAGAGAGAGTGTGTGTGTGGCAGACCACACCCCCAAGGAAACTTTCTTACAACGGACAGATCACATCAGAGCATATCACAGGAGACGGTTACATCATCATATAACTGCCAAGCTGTAGCATTACATAACTGCCAAACAACTGAGAATCATGGCCCCGCTAAATTGACTCACATTTTAAGGAAACACACAGCACAGTTTAATCCATAACAGGCATCATTAAGCATGGGGAAGCTAGGTATTCTACATGAGTCATCTGACCCCCAAGTTTGTCTCTCAAAGAAGTTTTTAAATCAATCTTCAATAGAATTCTGTGCAATCTGTACTTTCCCATTTCTCCTCAGGGTAATTAAAGCTAATTTTGTCCATTCCTGATGCTTCTGGGTTCTTTTTAAAGCCATTTATTTCTTAACTCAGCCATGCCCTGAATGATGATGCGCACGGAGGCTCCTAACTAAGAGGGATTCGCTGGGTAGTGTGAATGGTTAAAGCGCTCCTCTGCTAACCAAAAGACTCGCAGTTTGCGGTCGCCCAGAGATGCCATGCAGCAAGGACTGGCGGTCTGCGTTTGAAAAGTCAGCCACCGGAAGCCCTACTGAGGTGCATAGTCCAACTCAGACACAAGTGGGGGTGCCATCGTTCAGAGCTGACTCATCCGCAGCTGGGTTTTAACCTAAAGAGGGAGGCCTATTTAATCTCCCTTGCTTTAAGATCCTCTCTCCATCTGCAGTCTGCAAGCTGCACCTCCTTCCTGTCTCTTGCTTTCTAATTTGTGTCTAATCACGCTTGGCAAAGTAGAGGGGCAGCAAAACATAGGAAGAACCTGGACAAGAAGGATTGACACAGTGGTTGCCACGATGAGCTCCAATGTCAGAACCATTGTGAAAATGGTGCCGGATTGGGCAGGGCTTCATTCTGTCGTACGTGGCAAGGTGATGAGTCGGAATGACCTGATGGCACCTTGTGACAGCAGCAATCTGATGTGGACTCAGAAACCAGACCACCCAGCCTATGGAAATAGTAATTACAATTAAAGTCCACTCTCCAGGAGTGGCTTTAACGGCATGAGTTTCAAATGCATGGATTTGTGCCGTCTGTTCCAGGAGCTGGAAGCTTGGCTGCGGTGTAGCTAAGTGGATGCTGTCTGCGGTGACTTAAAAGTCCAGAAAGTTTTTCCAAATAATTCCTGGATTCACATAGAGGAAGAAAATGAATCTATCCCAAGTCATTAATAAGGATGAAAGCCCTCTAGCTTAAAACACATCAACATAAAGAAAAGATATTAATTGAATTTCAGACTCATACTTTACTTTAATTACCCCCTATTCCAATAGTTCCTTTGAATTGGAAAAATTTGAGTTAATATGGAAAACATGTTGTGTTTAACACAACTTCACGTAATCTGAAGGATTTTTTTCCTTCTCTCTCTTTTTTGGTCTTTTGGAATATTTAAGCTTAAGAAACCATAATAAGCCCGATCTAAATCTTGAATTGCATTGAGATAAATTATAATTTCATAACCTTGCAATGTTAGAATTGAAAATACTTCTCAACGATCTCATTAGAACAACTTAAGAAACCCTAAGGGGAAGTTGACTGGATGGGAATGGGTAGTGAATATTTTGAATAACCTTTTAGGTGTGTTCTACATGAACAAAGCTGAGTGTTTGTGCTTGAAAGGGTAACAACCTTGTGTCGTTCTGACCTCGAGTTTTTAAATGGAGACAGATTCCTTTCATCTCTTTTTCCCCTTTGAAAAACAATTTCTGACCTTTGAAATCTTGGTATTAAAAGAAAATACTGGATTTTTCTACATGTGAATGAATCAAACTGCTAGCAGTTTTTGTAAGCGGAGCCTTGATATAGGCTTTTTTTTAATGTGCAACTTCTCAGGAGTTGGAAAATTAAAATGATGCCTTTTGTGGGCTATGCAAATTGGGAAATGATTGTAGCTTTGAAATGAACATTTCAAAAGGGAAAATTGGTACGTTTACTGATGACAAAGTAAATCCCACTTGAAGTGTTATTCAAAACTGGCGACCTTGAATGAGATGAGATAGTCGCATTTCTTACTTAAAATATTCAAGCCTCCCAGAAAGAGTTGCCATTGAGTTGACCCAACTCATGGGGCACCATGGGTGTCAGAACATAGGACTGTGCTCTACCAGGCTTTTCAGCCTTTCAGCTAACAGCCAAGTGGCTAATACATGTGCTACTTATAATAAAAAATTTTGAATGAGAGAACGGATGAAATGTACCTATCTAAAATAGGTTCATCGATTTGAAACAGAGCAGGCTGTTGAGGGCAGGTGGTCATTGCTGGGTAGTCTGTCCCTGAAGAGTAAAGCCACGGCTCCTGGCTGGGTGAGGCTCTGGTTCAGGATGAATCTTCCAATGGTAAGACCTGCCCCTGTCATTTCTCTAGAAGTCATTTGAGCTACAAGAGATGTATTTCATTTTCATCATTCACGTTATTTCTCAGGAAATCAAGGCAATGTTTACTTTGACATTTCTTCCTCCAATATTCCCCTATTTCACAAAACTATTCAGATTCCTCAGAAATGTTACCCTCATTTCATTTGATAACATGTGACATTCCACTTTCACAAAAGCAATTCGAATTCCTTAACACTTCTTCAGGACGGTTCGGTGGACCTGCGGAATTTTTTTAGGGATTCATTTCAATTGAATGGCGGTGAAGCTCAAGTGCAAACACCATGCTGTCTTACTCCCCTGTTGTTCTTTGTATAATGCTGGAAGAGGGTTCAGAAGCCTCGTCATTTAGAGAAAAACTGGTTTGACGTCATCTGTCATTCCAGATTTGACCGTGATGCTATGTCCTAGTCTCTTTTTCTACTATATGCTTTCCCACGAAGCACGGTAAATAGAATAGTGCACTAAACCACTTTCAGGAAAAGAAACGCAGATGGTCCCTTGCCACATGACTAAAACAGGAAACTTCAAAGATGAATTTCCATCACAGAAGTTATTTCTTTTATTAAAGCAAAGGGTCTAATACAAGCCCATGTGTATTCGATGACCCCAGGAAAAGAGATCAATAGGATACAATTTTTGGAAAGAAAAAAAAAGGAATTAAAAGATAATGGGATTTTTCCACAAACGTTTGGAAGACCCCTCGTTGTGTACAAGAGTAAGTCAAAAGCATCTTTACAAACTCATAGAAACCACTATTAAACAAAACATATCACAATGTGAAGGTATGGTTTCCCAACATGTCCCCCCGCCCCCCATCTAGGTCTACACACTTCTGAAGCTGATGCTTGGTCTTCTCGGAAAACATCGACTTAGACCACCACAAACCACAGCTTTCACATCAAGGGGCACAATGCTAAGTTCAAGGAACAAAAAGAAGTCCAATGGGGTAAGATCAGGGCTGTTTCCCAGCCAAGTTCTCAGAGGCCAGCCCTCTCGCTACCTCTGATGACGCAGCAGGCGCATCATCATGGGGGCGGGGAGGGGATGCGGTCCTTAGCACAATTTTCCTGGCCTCTTTCCCACGAGAGAAGTTTCCGGTTTTCTTCAAACTTCTTCCTAATATGCCCTGTGATTATCCTTTGTGCTTTTGGGAAATCCAATACAATTACTCCTTTGGGATGCCCCCTGCCAAAAAAAATCTTTTACCTTGAATTTAACTGGTCCAGCAAATCCTCCCTTGGGACGCCTGTGTTTTGACTGGACCCTGCTCTCTGGGTAGTCCTGGTAAATCCAAGACTCTTCCCTGGTTATGATTCCATCCATAGAATCGTCTTCAGTGTTTACAGGAAAGATGGACTCTTGTGAGCGAGGTGATTGGTGCATAGTGCTCTTGACAGTAGTCGAGCTGAAAGCTGCCGAGGGCAAGATGTTCACTGAAAACGGAAAATTCCAAACCACGTGAAATCCCAACCCCAGACCCTGTCACAACATGGTAATGCTAGGGATTTCCTCCACCACATTCAGGGCTTTAGTTTCTGCACAGGTCAGCTCGGATGGTCTCCCCTCTCCTGGCTCATCATTAGGGTCTTCTTAAAGCTCTTTTTTGTGTTTTGTTTCATTAGTTGGGATTTGATACATATATCATTCCATATGTAAATCACGTCAGGTAGAATGTACAATTGCTACCACGGACAGTTTCCAACCGTTCTTTGTCTACATAGACTCTTGACATCGTCTCCCTTCTGAATCCAGTCTGAGCTTTTGACCGCTCCCTGTCAATGTACTGCTGCAAACATTGTTGGATGATTTTGGGCAAAATTTTACTTGTGTGTGATATCAATGGTATCATTTGATAGTTTGGGCATTCTGTTGGGTCACCTTTCTTTGGAATGGGCACAAATACGGATCTCTTCCAGTCAGTTGGCCAAGTAGCTGTCTTCCAAATTTCCTGGCATAGGTGAGTGAGTGCTTCCAGTGCTTCTTCACCTTTATGACACCTTTCAATGGGCGTTCTGCCAATTCCTGCAGCCTGGGCTTTAGCTAATGCATTCAGTGCAGTTTGACCTCTTCCTTCAGCGCCATTGGTTCTTGCTCATATGCTGCCTCCTGAAATGCTAAAAGGAGCCCTGGTGGTAGAGTGGCTACTCATTGGGCTGCTATCTGCAAGGTGAGCGGTTTGAAACCAGCAGTCATTCCATTGGAGAAAGTTGGGGCTTTCTCCTCCCATAAAGAGTTACAGTCTTGGAAACTCAGGGGCAGTTCTACCCTGTCTTGTGTTGTCCCTGAGCCTCTTTTGACTTGAAGGCAGCGAGTTTGGTTTTTGTTTGGTAGTCAAGCCAAGCTGATGCATCATACCATCCATATACCTTTTCTCACCTTCTTTTGTTCAAAATTAAAATAGCACCAAGATTTGTATCTCAAGTAACCCCATGCTAATATAGCACTGTACTGAGGTGCGGCTCGATTGCAAGTGGCCCCATGCACTTGAAGATTGAGAGTGGGGCCTTCCCTGAGCGGGGAAGTGGTCCCTGATGTCTGTCATGTGGGTAAAGAAACCTATGATGTGCTAAGGAAAATAAAGAGAGTTTGTATCCCTCTTAAGAGTCACGCGTTATAGGTGTAACGATGTCTCTGGGAGGCTAGGTGGAGCAGTCTCTGCAGGGAGAAACTCCAAAGGAGCCATGAGATGTTTGCAAAGGGACCTCACCAGTCACCCCACCCAGAGCAGTCTTTCCTTCCCGTGGAAACTTGGAGCCTTCCGTGGCGTTTCACAGAGGAAAGTGGAATTTCCTTGTACTGACAGCAGGCATTTGTTAAGTGATTTGTGTTTAAGGAGTGTCTGTTTGTGGACCTGAGACTTTCTTGTGAAGTCGAAATCTGTATTGTGAGAGAGAGTTAGGGTTTCAAGGACCCACATCTAAGGCTTATGATGTTGATTTTCAACTACCTTGAGCTCCTTTGGATTAAGGATCAAACACTTGAGCATTTTCTTCACATGAAAGCCAGAGTTTTATGCACAGTTCTCAAAGACATCCTTGGCTTAGGTTTGGGGCCCTCTTTCTTCTACTTGAGAGAAGCAGCTACTATTCAGAGTTCTGTGATTTCGGTCTTCACGTTGGCTCTTCTCAACCACAGGTCATCAAACCAGGACCCAAAGACCAGATCCATCCCACTGTCTAGTTTTGTAAATAAAGTTTTATTGGCGCACAGTCACACTCTGGTTTGCTTGCTATCTGTGACTGCTTTGAGCTACAACGCAATGGAGCTCAGTACTTGCCACAGAAGCCTTATCATCCACAAAGCATAAACTTCACAGAAGAGTTTGCCGGCCTGTGCTGTACACATTTTCACAGACAGTCTTGCCCATTGTAATTACATTTTCTATTGAATTGTAGAGCTGAAAGGACTGCGGAATCCCACTTTGGACTCACTTGTATCCTGAGAAACTTTCATTGCAAGATTGTACTTGAATGGGTAGCATTGTTTCAGGCCCCGGAGAAGGTTCAACGGAAAGACACTTAGTACAGACCATTCAGCCAGGTTTCCTCCTAAAGTGGACATTTTAATTAGCTCACACAATTCAAGCCAGTGGAGGGAGATGCAGATATTTGCAGTTAAGCTACTGTCCTTCATTTGGTTATGAATAAACTTGTGGGAAGTCTATTTTAAAAACTGAGCAACCCCTTTTCCTTCTTTATCTGGAAAACTTAATCTTTCCTCTGAATTTGTTCTGTTTCCACAAAATTCTTCACCATATTCCTATTTAAAGAAATCAAGTCTACAATCCCACTCTGTGGGAGAAAGATGGGGCATTCTACCCCCTAAAGAGTTCATGTCTCAGAAGCCCGCAGGGGCAGATCTACCCTGTCCGGTAGGGTCACTATGAGTGGGCATCAACATGATGCCGTGAGTGAAAATTTCATAATCCAAAGGATCAAAATGGGTTTTTAATTGGAAGTATTGTGATTTCTGTGACCTGAAGTGACAGTACGGTAGCTTGTGAAAGTATTTAAGGCCACGGCCAAATACGGTAACTCTATTGTTGTTGGCTACCATTAAAGAGGACCCCTACCTTCAGGCTTTGAATGGATTTCTTTTTGGAAATAGATTGCTAGGCCTTGCTTCCTAGTTCGTCCTAGTCTACAACAGTGTTTGCCCAAAGCCTCCTGGGGGGTGCTGGAATGATTGGGGGCAGGAGGGGCTGCAAAAGCAGAAACCTATACTTTATCCTGGAGTATGGGCTGGAGTATAAAGGTTATTCATTGTCAATGGGGTATCAAGTAATTTTTGTTCTCTCTGAAAAGGCAGTAGGTCAAATTCGTTTGGGAGCTTCTGGTGGAGAAGTTCCACTGAAACCCATTGCACATCCTACACACAAGCCTTCCCTGGTGGACGATCATGGCTACACATGAGGTGAGCTGGCTGGGAAACTGAACGTTGGTCTCCTGTGTGGGTGGTGAGGATGCTCCCACTGAACCACCACTGCCCCTATAACACTCGATTCTCCCCATAAGTCTGGACATCTTACGCCTAAGTGGATGGCCTCCCTGAGCTGATAAGTTTTGATAATGTGTGAGGAGTCTAGACAAAGTTTCTGTTTAGGTTCTATCTACATGGTTTCACAGCAATTACTTTATCTAGTTAGCTCTGTCAAGTGACAAGATGAATTAATGAGGAGGAAAAATCAAATCAAGTCGAGGGCTGGATCTATTTTCATCACTCCTTCCTGTAATCCTCTGTAGAGTTAGAAGCTCAGGTAATATTTTCTATTGTCTTGACTGTGCCAACGTGTCCTTTTACGATAGTGCCAGAAAGAAAGAAAACAGGGTGGCAATTCACACTTCCCTTTGGAACAGCCTGAGATGATAGGCTTCACATCCGTGCCAGGCCCCGGACTTAGTCGCTCATTCACTCCAGACCAAGGTGGTGCTGAGACTCAGATGCTGAGTCCCAGCGTGCTGCCTTGACCCACAGCGGGGAGTCCATCCTGAGAACCGACACCCTACTGGCCAGTGTTATGGAGTTCAACGAGTGCCGCTCATGCTGCCTTAGAAAATCGACCTTCCCAAACGAAAGACCTTGGATGTTTCATTCGTTAGTTAAGGACTGCGCGTTGTTCTGTTTCTGCTAGGCATGCTCAGCACAGAATGCCCAGACATCCCAGTCCCTAAGGATGAACCGGGAAGGCGGGGTGTTCATTTAAGGGAGCACCCAGTTGTGGACTCTTTCCCTGCAGGATTGGACCTGTGACCAGGAAAACTCGGTTCTCTCTCTGCTTGGAGAGAGTTCTTCTTTGTGTGGTACATACAGTAGGTTTCCTCTTCCTTCTGTGATGATCGCGTTTTCCCACTTTCCCAGTTTCATTCGAGACAATATTCTATTTTCAAAGGTTGTCTTTTTCCTAAGGCTGATGTAACAAAACACCACTGTACTGTATTAAAAGACGGGAATGTATTGTCTCCCATTTTGGGAAGCCAGAAGTTTATGTCTTGGTGTTGACCGTGTTGATGTCTCCTGACGGCGCTGAGAGAGGAGCTACTCCATGTCTGTCCTAGCTTCTGGTGGCTCCCAGGGGCCCTTGGGCTCCCGTGACTTGTAGGCAGATCCCTCACCTGCTTTCTTCCCCCTATGTGTGATTCTATCACCGTATCTGTTCTCCCCTTTTACAAGGCACCACTCAGAAGGGATAAGGACATGGTGGTGTAGTGGGATACTCATTGAGCTACTAACCACAAAGTCAGCTGTTCAAAACCACTAGCTGCTCCTAGAGAGAAAGATGAAACTTTCTACTCCAGTAAAGATTTACAGTCTCAGAAACCCACAGAGCAGTTCGGCTGTGCGCTATAGGGTCGTTGTAAGGTTGCTATGAGTTCAGATAGACTGACTGGCAGTGAGGTGACGTAAAGAGGGATTCCAGTGCAATGTGTTACACACGAGACTGCTAACCAGAAGGCTGTTCCAAACCATCAGCCACCCTGAAGGTGAGAAATGAGGCCGTCTGCTCCTATAACGTTTTACAGTCTTGGGAACATTCTAGTCTGTAGAGTCTAGGAGTCACAGTTGACCCAGCAGCAGAGGATGATGTAAAGAGAAAAGAAAACCCTCGTTTCCAAACAATGGCACTACATTCACAAGTTACAGGGGCTAGGACATCGACATACATTTTTACGAGACATGATTCAAACAATAACACATATTCTAGGTTTTGTTTGTTTCTTTCTGAGATAGCCTGAAGAAACTAGAAGTTGATTCCCTCCCAAATACAGATTAATAATTAATTTCTCCTATTGGAATATAAGGTATCCCTGATGGTTACGGATTGGGCTGCTAATCACAAGGTTAGTTGTTCAAACCCCTCAGCCAGTCCAGAGGGAAAAAATTAGATTTATGTCAAGATCTGCGGTTTCAGAATCATATGTTGCGTCGCTAGGATTCAGAATGGACCAAATGACGGTCAGTTTTTATTGGCAGACCACGTGCATCTGGCCATGTGGTTATCACCGTTGTCAGGGGTCACCGAGTCGATTCCAACTCACAGCACCCTGTGAACAACAACATGAAACACCACCGCTCCTGCCACCCTCGCAGTTTTGTTAGGTCTGAGCCCATTTTTGCAGCCACGGTGGCAATCCATCTCACTGCTTCTTCCTCGTTTACACTGCTTCTCCACGTCAGGGGACCGGTCTCTCTGATAACATGTCCAAAGAATGTGAGACAAAGCCTTGGCACCCTTGGCTCTAAGGAACATTCGGGCTGTAACTCGGCTTCTTCCGAGATAGATGTTTGTTCTTTTGCCAGCCATGGTACTTTCAATATTCTTTCCCAATACCACAGTTCAGAGGCATTGATTTTTTATTAGCTAGCAAATACTTAGGTGATTCCCAGCCAATCCCACTTCTTGTTTCTTGGTGAAGAAGCCTGCGATTGAAACGAAGATCATGTGTTTCTTGTACAGAAAAGCAAGGGACATCCCTACAGGACGTAGACTTGGAAGGTTTTGTTATTCTTTTGTTGGTCTCTTGTTTGCCGCTATTGTGCATCTCCTCTTCCAGGGCTGATCTGCTCTGCGTGGGTGGAGAAGTCCTGATACTGCTCAGTAGTTCAGGACGGCCCATGAAACAGCCACAAATCTAAATGTGTCCTCCTTTCCCTCCCTCCAGCCAGGCTGGCATCTCCATAAGTAAGCTGAGAATGCGAGTACTGACAGTCACACAGCTTGTTGAGCTGTGCAGCCTCGCTCAGTCACATGCCAATAAATGCCAAACCTCATGCAATGATTCCAAATGATCCTGCCTGACAAGTTACAAAATTCTGCTCAGAAGAGAATAGAACATTGGCCCTTTAGTTCTGTATACACACATGCACTATCCCGTCGTATCTGTCATGGGTAGGCTTGCTACCATTGGGGGCTGGTTCTCAGCTTGTTATGGGCTGTTGTCATCAGTGTTGTTGGCTGCTGTCGAACTGGCCCCACTACTCTCAAAGACACTCCATCCACAGCGGAACAGGATACTCCTTGGTGCTGTGTCACCCACATGCTCGGTCGTAGATCAGAATCTGACCGTTGTGATCCACAGGACGTCTCCAGGCCTCTCTGCCTTGTCTCTCTTAGTCTCGAAGCGCCTCTGAAACTTGCTCAACTTCACCGAAGCATGTAAGACTCCCACTGTAATGGCACAGGAGGGCTCTGACATGTATGCACACCGAATCGTACTTCCTGGGTTCCAGGCCAACTCCACACCTGAGCAAGTCACTCACCATCTTGTATGTTGCAACATGGATATAACCATACCGGCTTAGAGCCGTTGGGAGGACTGCACAAAAACTTCTCATCTATGCAGGTCGCGCCCAGCTCTGATATACTGAGTTACAGTGAACTTACAGCCATGTATTTTGTCTGTTTGTATAGCTTATATAACTTGTGTCTCACTGAAAAGCAGGACCTGCCTATGTTGTGGTTGTAAATTTATATGTAATATTTACACCCCCCAAAGATAAGATTTTCTTTAATGTAGTCTTCTTATGTCAGAACAAACATAGAGCAGTGTTGTCAGCACGAGACCCCATTGTAATCTGAGGACTACCTATAAGTATCTAGGCCCCCAAAACACCAAATTCGCTGCTATCCAATTGATGCTGACTCATAGCAACTCTAGAGAGCAGGGTGGAACTGCCCCTTGTAAGTTTCTGAGACTGTAACTGCAAGTAGGGAAAACGAGGCCTTCACACAAGATGCCCTCGTCAGGGGAAATAATTGCCTGGGAATGTGTCTGACGTAACTGAGCTTAGTTATGACTTTTAGAATCTTTGTCCAAAACTATTAGCTGGCCTCAGCTCTGGCGGGAAAATATGGCATCAAGTTAAAGCTCTCTATCGAATGCACCTGTGTCCCCCCAGCCTCGTGAAGAATCAGAAAAGGAAGATTGTACGGCCCACAAACCACACCCAAACCCACTGCCATGAAGTCCATTCTGACTCAAGGCAGAAATTAGGACTGCCTCTGTGCGTTTCTGAGACTACACCTCTTGATGGGAGTAAACGGCCTTATCTCTCCCCCTGTGGAGCAGCTGGTGGTTTTGAACTGCTAACCTTGCAGTTAGTAGCCCAATACATAACCATTGTGCCACCAGGCTCCTTAAAACCTACCTAACGTCTAAAGACTCCCTTTGCTGCAGAGTGGATCTGGCCAACAGAAGAAAAGCAAGCAGCCAAGCAGGCAAGCTTGTATCCACTAACTTGGCCTCACAAAACATTTTGAATAAGGGCCCCAGGATCTTTGAGGCAACAGATGGTTGCTGGGGCACTAAGCTGCTCTGGGCCAGATTTTATATTTCCATTCTCCATTCCTTTAGGTGGTTCGCTTCTATCATAAGGCAAGAGATCAATAACAATTAGCTGTCTGGAATGAAAAACAGTGCATCGTTATGCTCCTTGCATCTGGAGGGAGAAACACTAACTGCCTCTAAATCAATGCTTTTCCTTTGTATTCCTGAGAGCAGAGTCAGAGGCAGCAGAGAACACAGCAGAAATGTGAATTGTGGCTCTGAGCACGATCACAAACAATTAGATGTGATGCCACACGTCCCTACAAGTCACAGGAACAAGCGTAAAAGCATCAAGCCTTTGTTTCCAACGCACACGCGCTCCTCGGCGTTGCATTTTCTATTGCTCTGGGAGTACCTGTTTCACATTTAATGAAAAAGCATACCATCAGAGGTGGGATATAACAGAAGACATACGGTACCATCATAGGTGGTATATAGCAGAAGACATACAGTACCATCATAGGTGGGATATAGCAGAAGATGTACAGTACCATCAGAGGTGGGATATAACAGAAGACATACAGTACCATCATAGGTGGTATATAGCAGAAGACATACAGTACCTTCATAGGTGGTATATAGCAGAAGACATACAGTACCATCATAGGTGGGATATGGCAGAAGACGTACAGTACCATCATAGGTGGGATATAGCAGAAGACATACAGTACCATCATAGGTGGTATATGGCAGAAGACGTACAGTACCTTCATAGGTGGTATATGGCAGAAGACGTACAGTACCTTCATAGGTGGTATATGGCAGAAGACGTACAGTACCATCATAGGTGGGATATGGCAGAAGACATACAGTAACATCATAGGTGGGATATAGCAGAAGACGTACAGTACCATCATAGGTGGGATATAACAGAAGACGTACAGTACCATCATAGGTGGATATGGCAGAA
>NW_022111339.1:465724-467429 GCF_000313985.2 Echinops telfairi
GTACAGTACCATCATAGGTGGATATAGCAGAAGACGTACAGTACCATCATAGGTGGATATAGCAGAAGACGTACAGTACCATCATAGGTGAGATATAGCACAAGACGTACAGTACCATCATAGGTGGGATATAGCAGGAGACATACAGTACCATCATAGGTGGGATATAGCAGAAGACATACAGTACCATCATAGGTGGGATATAGCAGAAGACGTACAGTACCATCATAGGTGAGATATGGCAGAAGACATATAGTACCTTCATAGGTGGTATATAGCAGAAGACATACAGTACCTTCATAGGTGGTATATAGCAGAAGACATACAGTACCATCATAGGTGGATATAGCAGAAGACGTATAGTACCATCATAGGTGGATATGGCAGAAGACGTACATTACCATCATAGGTGGATATGGCAGAAGACATACAGTACCATCATAGGTGGATATGGCAGAAGACGTACATTACCATCATAGGTGGATATGGCAGAAGACACAGTTAAGGCTGTGATTGGGGGTTCACCTAAATTGCTCCTCAGATCTCAGTGTTGTTCAATGAGGTGGCACTGTGTTCCGTGGCAGGGCGCCAGTGCGTGGAGACGGAATTACTCCTGTTATGTCTTGTAGATCTAGGGAGAGAAACTGATCTTTGTTCTGTTGGGGTTTGATTGGAAGTCTCCTGTGCGGATTGCAGTGGGAAAAAGCTGGCATCCGCCACTGGCAGCATAAACATTGCTCAGAGCAATCCTGATAGTGTTGGGGCCTGATCTTTGCAAAACAATCTTCTCTTACATGGCTTTTTACTTGCCACTCAGTGAGACTCCGAATCCGCCACAAATACTACAAGAGGGTGGCCTTAGTAAACACGTTTTATTTTCTCACCTTCCAGGAGGATAGCAGTGTGGATTCAGAGCGCCTGCCCTCCGGGAAGCCTTCCTCTCTGTGGCTCTGCAGGAAAGGCTGAGGCTCTTGAGCTTCAGACTCAAGATGCACTGTCCCCTAGCACTCTCTCACTTGCATAACAAAGACTGCTCATTCCCAAATGCGGCTGTGACCACTAGGAAGAGGGGGTACCCAAATATAACTGGAAATTTCCCCCCAAAGCTTTGTATTTACATTTTTTAACAAAACAGCCATATCACCTTCAAAGTACTCGCCATGACTCTTAATAGAGTTCTCAAACTGCACTTCCACTCTTGGAAACATTCTTCAAACTCATCAGTTTGGGTGGCTGACAGCACCGCCCGTGGTTTTTCCTTTATCTCTTCTACGTTGTCAAATTGCTGTCCTTTCATGTCCCTCTTCATCCACAGAAACAAAAAGATGTCACATGCTGTGAGGTCAGGTGACTCAGGTACTCAGGGGCAAGAGAAGTAGGCTTGTTTTGTCAAAAAACAGGTGCACTGAGATGGCTGCGTGAGCAGGTGCATTGTCCTGGTGGCAAAATCAGTTCCCTGTCTGCCACAAATCAGGCCTTTTTTTCCCCCCCTGTTTAATATAGATTGTTTTTCTTACTGGTGTCTTTTTTTTAAATTTTTATTTATTTTTAATTGTTTGATTAAGGGCTCATACAACTCTTATCACAATCCATACATACATCAATTGTGTAAAGTACATTTGTACATTCATTGCCCTCATCATTCTCAAAACATTTGCTCTCCACCTAAGCCCCTGGCATCAGGTCCTCATTTTTTCCCCTCCCT
>NW_022111339.1:468494-484432 GCF_000313985.2 Echinops telfairi
ATTTGGATCACTTGTTGTTCCCTTGTTGCTGGGTTTGTTAACACCACTACCTTTCCCCCGACCTCTCCCTCTCCCATGTCCCCCCAGAACTGTAGGTCCCATTGTTTTCTCCTCCAGATTGTTCATCCAGCCTATCTTAATTAGACAGACCTGCGGAGATAATAACATGCACAAAAACAAGACAGAGCAAACCCAAGCAACAAAATAAAACAAACAACAACAACAACAAACCATGACAAAAAACAAAGTACAACAAGAAAGAAAAACTTGTAGTTAGTTCAAGGACTGTTTGTTGGCCTTTAGGAGTGTTTTTCAGTCCAGTCTGTTGGGGCACCACGTCCTGGCCCCAAGGTCCACCTTCAGCATTCCCTGGGGACCTCACCGCTCCATTCCCTTGTTTTCTGTTGCACCCCCTTAGCGTTTTGCCTCAGTGTGGCGGGATCAGATCGGGCGCAATTCCTACACTATGTCTCTGATGTTGTCTCCTGTAAGGCTATGGTTCAGTGAGGAACGTCATGTCTCATAGTGGGGCTAGCCATGTGGTCCTCTCTGTAGACTGGCTGCTCTAATCAGGAACATCATCCTCAAGGTGTGGTGGGCCAGGAAAATCAGGCCTTTTTTGTCACACACTCTTAAGCTATCTTTTCAGAACCTTTAAATAGAAACGTTGATTAACAGTCTGACCTTGTGGAACAAATTCCAAATGCACTAGGCGTCGACATTTTCGTCTATTCCTCGAGTTGATGAATGTCCAGAACAAGGTTTGTCATCCATCGACATTTCACCTTTTTTGAAATGAGAAGACTAGTCATACACTTGAGGTTTTTCCCATATGACTGTCCTTGTAATCTTTGTTCAATAGCACAACAGTTTCTGCCACATTTTCCTTGGTCAGGAAATAAAATTTGACAGCCATACACTTAAATCTCTTTAAATCAGTTCTCTTAAATACAGATTAAGTAAAACTGCTTTTAAGAAAAAATTCACTGTGACCAGAGAGAACCTTCCCAGGTGATGCCACTGGGTACACTAACTCAGAGCAAATGCTTGATGCTCGCCTAGCAGGAAAAGTGTGTACTATGAAAGCTCCACTCCACCCGTACAATTCCATTTGTTTGTTTTTAGGGCAGTACCCCCTATTCACATGCTGTTGTTCTTAGGTGTCAACCAGTTGGTTATGACCCAGTGACCTGATGGACAACCACAGCTCAGGGGTTAGGATTTACAACATATTTTCAGGGGACACAATTCAACCCATCACATCATCATATTGTCAAAATTCATTCGCCTTATGGCTATAGTCTGGTTGTTGGTGTTACTAGCAGCGTTGTGACGGCTCGAGACCCTGACCAGCAGAACAACATGATGGGTGGGATTGGTTGAGATCCATAGAGCTTTTGTTGGCTGGTTGTTAGTAGTTCACCAGACCTTTATTTGTAGTCCATCGTAGCCTGGAAGCTCCACTGATACCTGTTCGTCACCATAGCAACACAGGAGCCTCCATCAGCAGAGGGGCGTGGCTGTGTCTGAGGACCATTGGCTGAGTCTCTTTCACAGAAGCTGAGACATCTACCACTGGACGGCTTCCACCCCCACCCCTGGCCCCCCTAGAACTTTCTGCCAGTTCTCCCTCTGAACACTCCAGGCACCTGCCTTGCTCAGACTTAAGCAAGTGTTCAGAACAACCCTTCTTCCCTCTAGCTGACCTCCTTGAATCAATGACCAGGAAAACACTTGTTGCCACATTTCTAGTGTTTTCTTTCATTAGCAAGAGTAAGCCTCCTGGACAACTGCATGATTGCATTTTATAGGGGCTGAGTTTTTAATTCCCCTTCGGACTATTGCAGCAGCACAAAGAGAACCAGAATTAGTACAACGGTGCATTTCCTATATTTATAGAAATACAAGAAGCAAAGATAAGTCAAACAGTATTGCTAGAGAATCATAGGAACCTTTATGAAACAAAAATAGCAGGCTGTGAAGCAATTCGTTTTGACATCTCCTCCACCAGTAGGTACATCGCTCTAATCCTCCCCCGAAGAATTCTGTGCTCTTGGCTTTACACCAGGATGCAGTGTTTGCATCCTCCAGGACTCCAGCCATGCTCCTTTCCAAAGTGCTCTGTGGTTTACAGGTAAAAGGAAGTCTGACGGGCAAGGACCGGCTGTTGAGAGGGTGGGGTAAGACTTGCCAAGGAAGTTCTCCTACGACCCCCCTTGCTACCTGTGGAGAACAGGCAGATGCATTGTTGTGATGGGGGAAATTCCTTGATACAACTTCCCTGGTCTTTTTCTCACCAATGCATTTTTCAGTTTTCTTAAAACTTCTTCACACGAAGCCCCTGTGATCGCCCTGTGTCCATCAAGATCACCCCCTTGGGTGTCCCAGACAAAATCTTTGTAACTGACCGCTCTGCCTTCACTCTAGCCGTCCCAGCAGACAGCCCCCAAAGCCTCTGTGTGAGTTGGACCTTTTCTCTTTAAGGGGCCCTCACGGATCCAAGACACTATATTGGGGAGACAACTTGCCTGCAGCCATCCACTGATCCCAGAGCGATGTTTAAATACGTCTTGCGTGGAGTACGCGTGTGCACGGACAAACGGGAACCCAAAGAGCAATACTGTTTTTACATATATTCGTCACACTTCTAGGTCCATTGGAACAGAGGGCTATAAAGTGAAAGGGATGTAACCACCGCCCAAGTTACAAATAAGGTAACGCCTAGAACCCCTCGTGTACTTGTGTAGTTGTGTAGTTGCCTCTCCCTCCCTGCGGGAGGAAATCACCACCCTGGCCCTTAGTGCCCTCACACCCTTGCCTTTGCTTGTCGTTTCACAGTTTACAGGGCACCCTCCTAAGCTGTCCACTGGTGTTGCCAGCCGTGCCTGCTCCACAGTTAGGGGACCCTAGAGTGGATGTGTGCTCAGTCCGCCCTCTTCGCTTGCTGTATGCCTTTCTTTTTCATGGGAAAATTTTCCAACATGAAAGACTTGGTTATTGTATGATTGTAATTGCACCATTGCAGTTTTTGAAAAAAAGGTTTATTGTATAGCCATTATCTAATAGTTATTAAGATTTAGTCATTTTTTTGTATTTAAATACTGGTTTAGTAACTTTTTTGTTGATCCTATGTTGAAATGACAATTTCCCTTCCCTCCTCTCCCGCTCTCTTCCCTTCCTCTCCTCCAGCTTCCTTGAAGCCTTCAAAGTCTGCTTCTTTGGGTGTGAAACCGATTTTCTTATTTGTTTGTTTTTTTAAGGTCTCGTGCGGAATTTGTCTTTATGAGGTTGACTTACCTGTGCCGATCAGAGTGTCGTCCAAAGTTGCCCGTGTCATGAGCTGGCTGATGGGTTCATCTTTGTGTTTTAGAGATGCATATGACTCTGGTGCATATATGCCCCAGCGTTTATTTATCCATTTCTCCACAGACAGGCGTTTGGCTGTTTTCCTTATTGTGGCTAGCACTTACTAACGTATATCTCTTTGACATATGTACCAAGTATAGAGATTTGGGGCTCATGGAATTTCTAGGAGCCCTGGTGGTAGAGTGGCTACGTGTTGGGCTGCTAAACCTCGTGGTTTATAGTTTGAAATCACAAGTCACTGCACAAGGGAAAGATGAGAGGTCCTGCTCTTGTGAAGAGATACACGTTGGAAAGCCACAGGCTTAGTTCTAACCCACCCTGTTGCCAGGACTTAGAATTGAGTTGAAGTCAGTGAGTTTGGGTTTTTTTGCTTATGTTAAATCACATGTGTTTAAGGACGTGCCATACTGTTTTCCATTGTGGCTGTATAAATCTACAATCTCACCAGTAGTGTATGAATGTTTCCATCTCTCCACATCCTCTCCAGAATCTGTGATGTTCTGATTTTAAAAAATATTTTACTATCAGTGTCAATGTGAGGTGGTATTTCATCATGTCAATACACTTGTCTTTTGTACCTAATTGTTACAAGCATTTATTCATGTGATTGTTGGCTTCCTAGACACCATCTTAGGTAAATTGTCTATTCATGCCATCTGCTCACTTTTAATTGGATATTATTTGTGTTTTTTCTTGTTGAGGTGTTTTAGTTTTCTGTAGTTTTTTGAGATTTGCCCTTTATCCAATATGCCATTGCCAAATCTGACTTTTTCCCCAAATCTGAGGGTTCCCTTTTTGCTCTTTTGAAGAAGTCTTTTGATGTATGTCCCCAACCAAGCTCACTGACATCAAGTCTGTTCTGATTCACAGCGCCCTAAAGGATAGGGACTAACCACCCGTGGGTTTCTGAAACTGTAACTCTTCACAAGAGCAGAGTGTCTCCGCCTCCTCCCTCCTGACCTTGTGGTCAGCAGACCAACTTGCAACCAGTAGGCCGCCAAGGCTCCTCCTCTGATGTACATCAATGTCTTGTTTTTAGGAGGAACAATTCCTCTATGTTGTCTTCTGTAATGTCAGTGTTTTCATGATGGTTAGTAATGTATTTATGCTTTATATTAGGGGCCTTAAGTTTGTCCTTATTTTCTCATTGATAATTTTCATAGTTCTGGGGTTTATATTTAAGTCTTTAATCTACCTTGAGTTCATTTTTGTACATGGTGTGAGGTATGGATCCTGTTTCATTCTTTTGCAGCTGCAGATCCAGTTTTTTCTAGCACCATTTGTTGGAAGACTATCTTGTTCCTATTTAATGTGTTTTAAGTCTTTCATCAAAATCAGGTTCTGTAGGTACTTGGTTGTATTTATGGGTTCTCTGTTTTGATCATTGGTCTACAAATCTATGACTGTGCCCATACCAAGCTATTTTGATTCCTGTGGCTGAATAATAGGTTTTGAAATCAAGGAGTGAGAGACTTCTTAGTTTGTTTTTGTTTTTTATTTTTATTTTTTAATAAATCATTTTGTTTTAGTTTATTAATAGTATTTTGCTCATCCTGGGGTTCTTTCCTTTCAAAATAAAGTTGGTGATTAGCTTTTCCATTTCTTTGTTGTTGTTGTTGTTGTTGTTTGAAATTTTAAAAAGTAAACTACATGCATCTTTAATAACACCTTATTTTTCAAAAAATAAAGATAAGTTTCGCTACAATACCAAGACCATATGCAACAAATGTAGCAATATTCCCATAAGGCCATCTAATACCCAGTCCATATCCGTATTTCACTCCCAGTTAACAAAATCCATGTATCACTGGTTTGCTCAAACCAGGGTCCAATCAAGAGCCAGGAAGTTGACAGCGCAGCTTCCAGACGTGACTGCTCCTTTTTCACGCATGCGCCCCGTAGAGTTCTCTTGTGGGTATTTTTTTTATAATAGAACAGCAGATTTGTTTCCTGCAATGTGGCATTTAGATCAGCGTTTCCCAAAGGAGTTTCCTCAAAACCCTGTGCTACTCAAGCCCCATCGTACTCAGTATCTTGTTGCTAGGCGCCACCTGCGCGACTCTGATGCCCAGCGACCCCACATCCAACAGAAGAAAACACGGCCTGGCCCTCACCACCCTCACGATCATGGCTCTGCTTGAGCGCATTGCTGCAGCCACCTTGCCCAGCCCTCTACCTCACTGAAGGTCTTCCTCTCTTTCGCCCACCCTTTATTTATTTTTTTTATTTTTTTTTTCTCTTTTTTAACATTTTATTAGGGGCTCATACAACTGTTATCCCAATCCATACACACATCAATTGTGTAAAGCACATTTGTACATCGTTTCTCAAAACATTTTCTCTCCATTTAAACCCCTGACATTAGGTCCTCATTTTTCCCCTCCCTCCCCGCTCTCCCCTCCCGCATATGCCCTTGATAGTTTATAAATGGGTATTTTGTCATATCTTGCCCTGTCCGACGTCTCCCTTCATCCACTTTTCGGTTGTCCGTCCCCCAGGGAGGAGGTCACACACAATTCCATGTAATCGGTTCCCTCTTTCCTACCCATTCTCCCTTTACCCTCCCTGTTTTGCCACTCACACCACTGGTCCTATAGGGCTCATCCATCCTGGATTCCCTGTATTTTCAGTTCCTATCTGTACCAGTGTACTTCCTCTGGTCTAGCCAGTCTTGCAAGATAGAATTCGAGTCATGGTAGTGGGAGCGGGGAGGAAACCTTTAGGAACTAGAGGAAAGTTGTATTTCTCATCATTGTTACATCACACCCTGACTGGCTCATCTCCTCCCCGAGACCCCTCTGCAAGGGGATCTCCAGTGGCCTACTAATGGGCTTTGGATCTCCACTCCGCACTCCCCCCATCATTCACTATGGTAAGATTTTTTGTTCTGATGATGCCTGATACCTGATCCCTTCGACACCTCGTGGTTGCATAGGCTGGTGTGCTTCTTCCATGCGCCCACCCTTTATTTTACCAAGCAAGACATCCTTCTCTAGGGACGCTGGTCTCTCCAGTGTATGTAAGACAAAGTGTCGTGGTACTCAAAAAGAGAGTAGTATTGTCACATGCCACCGCGTTACTCAGTCTGTCATTCTCTGATGGCTTGTGTTATCTCGTGTCTCCAGTACCAGCAGGGTCACCTGAAGTGGCCAGGTTTCATGGAGATAGACTAGGAAGAAGGGATAGGGGTACACTTCCAAGGACTTCTCCCCTGCAAACCTTAGGGAGAGCCATGAGCGTTGTCAGAGCCTGCCAGTGCAGCAGACAGCTTTACACAGACCTAGGAGCCGTGGTAGGAAGCGCGGGACCAGACCGTGTTCGGTCTGTTACATTGAGTAGCTATGAGTTAGAACCAAGCCCCGGCCCCTACCAAAGAACAGCGCTGCCACACGAATCTGGGAGAGAGACTGGGGTAAACTATGTTAAACTGCTTCCTCTGTCGCCAGTCTCGGGGCCTCCAGGGTTGCAAGGAGCCTGGTGACTCTCCGGTGGTCCATAATGGAAGTAGTTGTCCTTCCCCCCCTGGTGCCTCAGATCTTCTCGGGGGTGACCAGTCTACAGGACAGACGTTAGGAAGTGCCGATCCACAGGATTTGCATGTAATCACTGACAGCACTAAATGAACAGTCCCATCTCCCATCCCGTGGGCCATGAGCACACAAATACAAGCACTGGGTTGCCATGTGAGGGGTGAAGAATCTTGTCGCGCACCCAGTCTTCTTGGGTTTTGCCTGAGTGTCTATTGTAAGTAGTTGGAAGGAGAAAACAAATAAAGAAACAAACGATTTTTCCCGCTGGCTCACAATCACCCTGCACAGGATTTCCCAGGCTGTAAATATTTGGGGGGCTGTACTTGACCTCTGACTGTGGGAAACTGAAATCGTGGAAAGTGAAACCGAGAATAAGGAGGAATCGTTGTTATAAAAAGGATCTTCGTTTTGAATTACTAATCAGTAATCTTTCTTTGAATAATCATAAAATTGAATATCTTCTTTGCCTAATTATTCCTCATTTGGAAACATGTTTAGCATTCTCAAACATCTTCTGAATTAGTGAAAGGCACACACTATTTTTTTAAATCATTTTATTAGGGGGCTCATACAACTCTTATCACAATCCATACACACATCAATTGGGCGAAGCACATTTGTATATTCACTGCCTTCCTGGCACACATTATTTGTTGTTCATATAAATTGCCTTTAGATTGACAGGACTTTTTCTCTTTTCCAATTTTTTATTGTAAATTAGGTAGGCTTACATTTCAGATCAACAACTTTGGGTTCAACATTTTAAACAACTAATCGAATCTCCAAGAGTTTGCCCTTCTCCCACTCCTTGATTTCTCTTCTCCCTCTTGTGGACTACTGCCTCCCATCTCACCCCAGGTAACCTCTGTCGCCAGTGCAGAGCAGGCTGCTGACGGCCCTCCTTCACCCTCTCCACCCTTGGCACTCTTCAAAGGCTGTTCCCTTTGGTATGAATGGGGTTCCTCCCACCCTATTTTTTTTCCTTTTCCACAGTGGTCTCATATAATACTTGCCCTTTTGTGATCGACCCATTTCACGCAATGTGATGTTCTCTGGGCCTATGTCCTGCTTGTTCTTGAGTACAGTGTTTATTATGCCACCCTAAGCTTTCACCAGGAGATCCTCTTGAAACCCTGGTGGCATCGTGGTCACAAAATCTCTGCTCATCTCAAGGTCAGTATTTCAAAACCACCAGCCCACCTGAGGGAGAAGAGGAGGTTTCCTGCTCTTGCTAAGATGTGTCCTCTTGAAACCGCACCGGAGTAGCTCCACTCTGTCCTCCAGGGGCCATCTGGGTCAGAATGGACCAGATGGTGAGTTCACTTAATGGCCGGGAACCAGTGCGTTAACGAGGGAGGCCTCCACAGCCACATTTTTGGTTTTCTTCGTTACCTCACCTTAACCGGTTCGTCTTTCCCTGGCCTTCATCAGTGGAGCCATTAAAAGAACAACCACATTGCTTTTACTGCAATTCACTATTTGGTGTTTCCAAATGGAAGACCCACTGGCTTTCCCCCATTCCTCCAAATCCTTGCTCCCTTCCCCCTTTTATAGGGTATGGGTATAAGTCACGGAGCCCTGGCAGCACAGTGAGGTAAGCCTGGGGCCACTCGTCGGAGGTGAGCAGTTAGAGCCCCTCGGTGACAGAAAGATATGCACGCTACTTCTGGAAGGATTTACAGCCACGGGAAAATCGATAGGGTCGAGCGGAAACCAGCTTGACGGCAATGAAAGGATCTGTAGACCGTAGATACTCGAGTATAAGCCGACCCAAATATCAGCCGAGGCACCTGATTTCACCACAAACACTGCACTAAAAAATGCGCTGAAAAACTTGGCTTATGCACGCGTATATACGGTAAATTGGATTTTGAAATGATGTTCTCTCGGCATTAAAAAACATAAATATGGAAACATTTTCTCCAAGGAGTATGTAAATGTGGGTTGGCTGTTCATTTGGGGTCTCTAGGCGGTAGTGGTTACATCATATGAAGGAGCTTCATTATTCATAAGACCACATGGGAAGTGCAGGCATGTTCTGGGTTCTGGACATTCATCCATTGGTCATGTGAAGGTGTCTAGCCTTTGGTCATGTGAAGGTGTCTAGCCTGAGAGCCTGAGGTTTCTCTTTCTCTGGAGTTGTAAAATGTAAAGAGAATGCAAGCTGAGGACTGTACTTGCAAGTTGACTGCTTTTAGAACTGCAGCCTGGGCAGTAAGCTATTTCAAATTTCATTATTTCTCCATTGTTTTTTACCCCTTTCCAACTCGGTCTCCTACACAATGTAATTTAAAGGCAGTTGAGCAAGGGGTTCAACAGAGACAGATTATCCTAGAGAAAACTATCAACACATTGCTGGGTTCTCTGGGGAGGACCAAAGGACTTGTTCCAGCATCGATATTGCTTTTTCTTCATTTCCTGGTTGGTGGTGGCTTTTTCCTTAAGTCAAAAAACGCTCTACTTAAATGTTATAACACTCACAGGGGTTTGTTTGGTCACCCCTCCCCCATCAGAACTGGGAGTCCATAGTATATAAAATATGCCCAAGCCAGAAATTCTACTTCTAGCACACAATGACATTTTAAAAAGTTTGTGGAAAATGGAATTGAAAAACCGTACAATTTTTTTCATGAACTTTTTTCAGATTGAAGAAAAAATTATACATGTTCACATGCACTTATAGTAGCAATATTTGTATGCTGAAAGGTTGAAGACAGTTTAAATTTCCTTCCATTACAGATGGGCTAAAATAATTGGGTACATATTCATACATACCAAAAAAATAATATATGATACTAAAAAAATGAGGTGTTCATGTATATCCCTCTGGAAAGATTTCTAAAACTGTTTGTTAAATAAGAGATTAAAAAGACTTGCTGAACTATATGAGGTGGATGTAAAGGTATTTTTATACAGGGTGTGTGTGTGTCAGAGAGAGAATATGAATGAATAAGGTCTTGGAGAAAGATTTGGAAAAAGACCAGTCTTCATTCTTAAAGGAAGACGGTACAGCTTGGTGAATTGAGTTTATGAACAGAGGCATCATGGAAAGGAACTTTGGTCTTCTCTACATTCCTTGAGTTTTTTACAGTTAAAATATTTTCAATTATTCTTGGCATAAATTCGATGAAAGCATGAAAGTGTTTAAAAAAGAACTCCTATGTTGTTTTAAACAGATTCAGCATAGGCATTCCTTAAAGGGAACATGCTAGATGCTTATTTTAAACTGACCAGTGTCAAAGAAGCATAGGATTTTTTAGCTTAACATAAATGCACGTGGAAATGAAAACTGGAAAAGTTGATGAGGGATTGGCTTTTAGTAAATGTGGCATATACTTGGGGTTGATCAGAAGAGGGGTTTACAAACATAATTAAATGAGAAACTGCTTTCAGCCTGATATTAAAGCTACAATGCACAGGGCGATGGTGGAATTGGTGGCTGAGAGCCCATTTCTTACCAGGCCCCCCATTTCTAAAGCATGACCTCACCATTCGCAGACTCAAAAGACTAGGAGTCCGGGGTGGTGCAAGCCATTAACTCATGAGGCGGTGAACTGAGAGACGGCCCCAAAGAAAGCCTAATGGCCTACTTCCACACGGTCTGCCATTGAGAACCCAGTGACGCCACACAGTTCTCTCCGACACACCTGGCTGGCATTCTGTGATTTGCAGTCAAGTCTGGCCCCCAGCTTTGTGTGGCATATAACATACACATGCACATGCTCGCACACATACACGCATATACATACACACACACATCCCTTGTGTGCTCACTAATATTCTCTATACTCTGTGATTTCAGGTTGACCAAGTTTGCACTGGAGAACATTATCATAATTTTTACTTGCTGTTTTTAGTTTTCCTTTATAAATGGAAGTGTACATTCACATTGCATACAATTTACCCTTTTGTCTCAGGCATTGAAACCAAGCAGGGTGTCTGAGGAAGAAAGGCACTGTGGGTCTTCTGACCCAAGTAGGAATGGGGGAATGGATTTAACATGAGGGATAGAACATAAAATGGTTTCCTGCTCACCAAACAAGGCTAAGTTCATAAAAATCACCGCTCTGTAATTTTTGACTTTGGGTGAAAATAACGAAGAAAAGGGAGAAAAGGAGGGAAAAGGGCGAGAAGCAACAAAAAGATCAGGAATGTATCAGGGAAGAGAGGTAGCAACGTGTACCTTCTGCATCTGCTCAGAGGCAGGATAAGAAGGGGAAGTCTGGGGCGTTCTGCCCCCATAAACAGTGGCAGTCTCAGAAACCCACGGGGCGTCCCTACGAGTCAGCATCGACTCAATGGCACTGAGCTGTAGGAACCGAGGAGGAACTCTGGTGGTATAGTGGTTACCAAGTTCATCTACAATCCACAAGGCCAGTAGTTCAAAGCCACCAGAAGCTCCCAGGGAGAGGATTGCTGTGAGTCAGCATCAACTCAGTGGCTGTGCGTTGGGTTTTTCATGTCTGATCTCAGCGCAGGCTGGGAGTCTCCGATGAGGGTGTCCGCTGGAGTGATTCTCTCGGAGGCCCTGGGGAGACAGTGCTAGCCTCTCCCCGGCCCTGCCAGCGCTCGCGTGCCTCCCATGTCTGGAGCTGCAGAATCCCAGCGCATCCTTCCCTTTCCTGTCTCTTGCAACTCTTCTCCTCATTGACAGGCCACCACCAAGTCGAGAGTCGAGCCCCTCCCACACCTAACTGCCACATCCTCAAAAACCCTGCTTCAAACAAGATCGCATTCACAATACCAAGGGTTGGGATTCACCCATATCTTTTGGCCGAAAGAATAAAGTCTGCAACAATTCTACCCACCCCCTAAAAGAAATTCCAATTCTCCACTCTCGTCCTTGACCCTCACCATTCTATATAATCTTCCTCCCCTGACTGTGGAAGGCTTGCGTTTCTATGTGTCTCACTGTTGCTATAGAAGCCTTGGTGGTAGAGTGGGTAAGCGTGGGGCTGTTGACTGAAAAGGCGTAACTCGAACCCTCCAGGCGCTCTGAGGGGGAGATGAGGCTGTCTGCTCCCATGAAGATAGACAGTCTCAGAAATCGAATGGAGCTGTTCTGCTCGGTCCAATAGGGTCTCCCTGGGTTGGAATAAACGGGTTGGAGTGGTTTTGTTCATGTTTTTATTAATACATGCTAAGCTACCTGCAATAATATAGCATGCGATTATAATATAAAGACTGCAACCTAATTCAACATTAGTTTTGAGAAGGAGTTCGAATATTTTTTAAAAGAATTAAACAGCAAATTCCAAAGTATGTAACCACGGTGTAATATCCCCACCTCTGGGCCCAATACATCAGTCAGCACAGCACACCTGGCTGGGCCCAGCTATCAGTGTTTCCACAGACTGGCCAGGTGGACAGCAGAATTAGAACCACAGTCTAGAGTCCCCTGCCTGCTCTCTCGGTTTTTGTAGATGGCAGGCCAGACAGCCAAGCTCACAGCCATGGAGTGGATGCCAGCTCACAGCAACCTTCAGGACAGGGTCGAACTGCCCCTGTGAGTTCCTGAGACTATAACTCTTTCCAGGAGTGGAAAGCACCATCTTTCTCGCTCAGAGTGGGGGTGGTTTCGAACTGCTGACCTTGAGGGTCACAGCCACACTCATCACCACTGTGCCACCGGGAACCCCTCGATTATTGTATGGATGGGATGAGATTCTGTCAAGATGTGTGTGTGTGTGTGTGTGTGTGTGTGTGTGTGTGTGTGTAACAGAAGGAGAGGTAAATCTGAATTAGAATTTGTATAAAATATATATTTTTGTAAACTCACCCCCCCCCATACCTGTATTTTGAAAGGCCACAGAGATTCTCAAGCTGGCAAATGCCAACCAAGCACCCTCTTGCCTCTGGCACGCAGTGTGGACACAGAGCTGGAAGTCCAGATGCGGCCAGGTGTTTTTCACAGCGTTGCTGGTTTCCCTCCTCTCGTGCTTGCTCACCGGGGGCCCCAAGCCTGCCCCGTTGTGCTGCTCTTCCCAGGCTCCATTTCCACTTGACTTCCCACCTTTGTGCTCACTGTTCCCAGAGGAAGGACTCTTCTCCCACCTCCAGGCCCCACCTGCTCTCCCGAGGAGGAGCTCCCGCGCAGATGCAGGCACGTCTGGGGACCGAACTGTTCCCTCCTCACTTGGCTGCTCCAACTGGGAGCCCAGGAGGGGCAGGCGATGCGTGGACTTCCCCCGGAGGCCACCCACCACAGACCCATGTGATGCGAATCTCGAGCTCTAACAAACCCTGTGGGCTCCAGTTCGTCATAGCAGATCAGCATTGGCTCATCCCTTGTAACAAATGTGCTGCAGGACCTGGGGACATTGACAGTAGTAGCAACTCCCAAGTAGGAAGAGGGAGTCTTCAGGAATGATGCACTTTCTGCACAACTTTTCTGATACCCTCAAACTGCTCAAAAGTTACAATGTACTGAAATTTTAAATAAAGAAAGAAGTGTGGTCTACTCACAACTTCTCTGTCTTTCGATTGTAGCCCTGGAAAGGAAAATATCAATGAGGCAAAGCAGAGAGGAGCTGATAAAGCGAGGGGTCTTGAAGGAAATCTATGATAAAGGTAAGAGGGCCTGGTCCACCCTCCCAAGGGCCAGAGCAGTGTCGTGGGAGCTGGGCGCCCATTTCTCAGCATGGGATGCAGTTTTCTGTATCATTACCCCAAATGGTGGGTCCATGCCCTAGAGCAATGAGCCTAATCAATAATCAGGTGGAATGGAGGAAAAGAAAAAAAGATTAGCCAATGAAGCAACAAGGCTCTTTAGTGAGTGTTCACATTATCCCAGTTCCTTAGTGATATGTCTACTGAATTCTTCTAACAATATCAATCTCATATTGTAATTCTTAAGACACATGACAGGCTAGCAGAGGAATTGTGTGTGCAAAGTATATAAAAAGAAAAATCCATTATCTTAGCATATACTTCCCAATGTCCATATCCTTAGCAATCTTACACATGCAGGGGCAGTGAATTATGTAGTAATATGGCTCTTCTAGCCAAAGTCCCTAATTCCCACCAAATGACCTTTCCCTGCATGGGTCTGGAAAGAAGGTCAAGGAAGATACTGATAGGATTCACCTGCGCGTAATTGTAAGCAGGATTCCCTGGAGTTCCATCCTGCTGTGTATAAAATGAGCCCTCTGAGAAGCAGGAGAAGGGATCTCATTACCAGCAAGAGCCAGAAGTAGAGGGTGTCCTCTGGACCCCAAAGCCCTGCTCAGTTACCCTTCTGGATCTAGGTGACAGCTACACCATCAGGGGAGCAGCCGCAGAGCCAAGAGCCTGGTCATGGGGTAGGATGTTGGACTTCCAAACCCCGGTCAAGCCAAGGGCTTCTGTGCAGGAGGTTGGCTGCTGAATGAATTGCCTCTGGGCACTTAAGTAGGGAAGTTGGACTTGCTGACCCACCGAAGCGGAGCTGAGTCTCATTGGGCTGAGGCATACTGGACTGGGGTGCCTCTGGTCCTTAATTTAGGAAGTGGGGTCCGCTGACCCACAGAGTTTAAGCTGAATGCTTTCAGATTGAGGCTTATGGCAGAATAGTATGCCCTTTGGACATTTATTAGACTGGACAGACTTGATAGAACTTTGTAACATGTCCTAATAAAAAACTCAACCCTAAGCATTTCTAACTGGCACTACAACTTGTTAGCTTCCTTAATAAACACTTTAATCGTGAATTTTATCTGAGTTCTGCGGAGCCATTGCAGTGGCTCTTAGAACCTAGAGGTAAATTTTAGAGTATTAATTGAGCCAGCATATACAATACCCGAGAAAGCTGGAGAGGGTCCATTATACTTCAAGCCGGATTCCATTAGTCATTAGCATTCCCAAATCTTGTTTGACCCCTTGGAAACCATCATAGTCATGTACAACCGAATGGATCACACTTAAGCATGGCTGCTTCCAACCAAACTGGCTGCAGGCTGGCCCAGCAGCCTGTGCACAACTCAGACACGTCTGGAGAGAACAATGGCGTGGCGTGCTGAGGCTCACACAGTGTCTTGCGATCCCTGATGGTCCGCCGTGGACTTTGATTCAGAGTGACCCCGTGTGTGTCTGAGTGGAACTTTGTGTCGGTGGCTCCCTAGCTATAGAACAACCACAACACACAACTCGCAGCCACGGATTGCATTCTGACTCAGCTCCTGGTAGGATAGGGTAGAACTGCTCTGTTGTGGGTTTCCAAGACTCTGCCTCTCTATAGGAGTAGAAAGCCTCCTTTTTCTCCCTCGGAGCATCTACTGGTTTCAAACTGCAGACCTTGTGGTTCGCAGGCCAATGTGTAAACCACAATGCCACCAAGGTAGTTGGAAACTCAAAGGGGCTTCAAAGCGTTCACGGAAAAACCCCAATATCTTTTCACTCTGTTTCCCACCAACTTTTTGAGAGGCCCCTGGAAGTGCAGCGCTTGTCCTTGGGCAGGGTGTTCGCTCTGTCACTCCCTGCTTGCATCTTGGATGGACAGTTCGTGGTACGGGAACCAACTTCCAAAAATCTTCATGGCCTCAGGGAGCCCCTGATGAGGTGATGAGCTGAAAGTGAGCAAGAAGTGCAGCCCGATCTCCATATCAGAGCTCAAACCGAGCAGGCAGAAGATGGGCAGGCGGGCGGGCAGAGGCCTGGTCTGCTGACTGGTGCCATTGGCTACCTAAGGGCTCTCTAAGGAGGTGATCTGGTAGGATGCTGTGCCACCAGATAACACCAGCCCCACAGAACATGACAAGCAGAAACGGACGTCCCTATGGATGACCGTGAGGGGACTGGGAGCGACAGTGTGTTATGTCCTTTAAAGCACAGAACCAGGAGAGTGTGTGAGCAAGCAGGAGCTTGATTCAGAAAAGAGAAGGGAGGGATACTTAACAAAATGCTTGAAGCGCTGCATGTATTTCTGTTTGGAAATTCAATGTTCAGAGCACACGATGCTTACGGGGGAACATTTGTGGGTGCATTTGCAGAGTACTGGAATCTATGGGAACATTATCATTTAAAATATCTTCTGAGTAAGTTGCTGTGTTTTAGAATTTTCCCCAC